>NC_045598.1:81621248-81935498 GCF_009762305.2 Zalophus californianus | reverse complement strand
CAGTGTTTGATATCTGTGGGACAATATCAACTACTCTAGCATTGATGTAATTCGATCTTATAAAAAATAAAAGATTTGGACATAAATTAATTCAAATGGTACCATCTTATAGTGGCCTTCCTTGACCATCATGTGGAAGGCAGTCTCCTATCCCAAACCCCAATAATACTCTTTACTATTGAAAGTATCTCTTTATTTTTATTTTATTCTACCAATTTTTTTCAATATATACTAAGTATTAGACACTATTTTAGAACATAGTATTGAACTAGAAAGACAAGGTCTCCTTTCTCACAAAACTTATTCCTTCTCTAGAGTATAAGTTTCATCAGGGTAGATATCTTTTTAATTTTTTCTCTTTTATTCCCGAATCTCAACCTCCTTGAATGGTAGCTAGTGCATAGTAGGAGCTCAATTAGTGTATCTTTTTTTTTTTTCAATTAATGTTTCTTAGGAAAAATGAATGAATATATTCTTCTAAGGGTCAGTTCTAATTCTAAGGCTCCATTTTATATTGTCTTTCCCAAGATCATCTGGCAAAAACTCCTAAGCCTTTTCTGCTATGAATTATTTCTCTTTCTTTTTTCTCTTGGACCCTCATGCTCCACTTTTTCTACATTCTGAAAAGGATTGATTCACATATAGGTAATTTTTACAGATATAAAAAGGTGTATAGATAGATGTAAACTAGAATTTTGATAAGAGGAACCAGATGTGGGGAAGGATAATCTTACTCCTATCAATGTGTATATCACCCTGTCTTACCATTCTTTGCATATAGGTCTCTGTTCCCTGAAGACAACGGTCTTGGTGTTCCTACGACCATGCCACATGCCCAGTACAGTTCAACTGCTTCTTTTTCATGTACATTATAACATTTATTAAATTTCATGTGGAAGTGGACATTTCTTAAAATTTTCAATACTCTATAAAAATCAGCAACATAAAGGACATTTGTCATAAAAGGTTTGTTTTTTTTTTAAGGCAACTGTCAAAATACTTTGTTTAAATTATTATTCTTATTTAAAATCCATGTCCCCTAGGCCATGTTGGCTGAGTCTAGGAAACAGATGACCAAATCTGTCAAAGTCTATCAGTAACTGATTACATAGAATATATCAAATCACACACTAGAATTCTCCAAGGGCAATATTTGATGTGCATAGTTCTAACTAAAGAACTTCTATGCAGCTCCTGTGATTTTCTGATTTATATTAAAATTCACTCCCAGTTATCACTAGAACAGTCTTCTAATCTTAGAGGGAAATCTGATGTTAGTAGAAAAAACTGGAATTGCCATTCTTTAGCATTCTCAATAAACATAACTGAATTGTTAATCATAGAGTCCTTGAATGCCAGAGAATCTTTGAATCATTAATTATCAAGTATCATCTGGCTCAATCTGTTTGTTTACTAAGGAGAAAAATGAAGGTTAGAGATATTGGTCCCAAAGTTATGCAAATTAGCATTCAGTTTGTCCACATTTATTAGGGACACCATGCCTTTTTTTCTAGATATGTGTTTTTGGTTATTGCTATCCTCCCTTTTCCCTCTCCCCCCATCAAATAAAACACATCAAAGAGAATAGTATTAAAACCCAGGAGCACATCCTTTAGAATTATATGTTGCAAATATCTGTTAGTCAGGGTATAATAATTAATGATGACTAAATTCATTAGTAATAACTATCCATCATGTGCCAGTTGCTATGCTGAGTAATAAACATACTTGATCGCTAATGCTCATCACAATTTTAAACAGGAGGTATTATTTTCCTCACTTTACAAATGTGGGAACTAATCCTGAAAACTAAAAGGTAACTCACCCAAGATAAAAACGCTAGAAGGGGTCAAAGCCAGGAATCAAACTCCAAAGTTTTTAGTCTCTCCAATAGATAACACAGTCACCTGTGACAGTGTCTACCTAATCATACCTTCTGACCAAAAAAGCAAAAAGCAAAAAAATGAAGAAGAAAGAGGAAAGAAAAAAAGAATAAATTGCAAACTATGATAGATATTTCTTTCTATTTAGGATTAAGGCAGACTAATTTACGCTAACTCTATTTCTTATATAAAGATATTTTACCAATATATTATTGATTTACTAAAAATTTAAGGAGGATACAAGTTGATTATGTAAAATATAAAATGAAATTATGTGAAATAAAAGAAGTTATAAAGCATATTCATCTTTCCAATCATACTCATAGTACAATTTTATTGTCTTCATTAACTCAAATTTACTAAGATGTATATCATGTTACACTGATTAACATATCTCTGCACAGTTATAAAAGCCTCATAGTAATTTGTATTAATTCTACCAAAATCCAAATTTATGTCTCATATCCACTTCTAAAAATGCTCACTATTTTACTGCTTATGCTCTTAAATTTTCCTGAGATGATATTTTGTTGTCATTTGCATCCTTGTAAAATTTCTAAAGGCTTTAAAAATTATAATACCTTATTTACCCAATATTAACAAAGCAAGCCATTTTCTCAATTCAAATTAATACAGCGGTTTTGTCATAACCATATGCACATTTTGAAAAGAAACCTTCCTTACTGGTATTCACATGACAAACTTAAAAACACCCACACACCCTGAAAAAAAATTAAGGACTCGTGAGATTTTGAATGTGTTTATTTTCAAATTATATGAATCATTTATTTGTGTAAGAGATGTTATCAAGTTATTTTTTGATAGATTTTGATAGATAGATTTTGTTGTTTTGCTTTTAGTTGTTGTTTCTTGGCTGGTCGATTGGACTTTTCAGTCTTAACTGCGTATTAACACATAATCCCCTTGTTACTTATAAGTAATGAGCTCAAACTCTGAAACTTCCCTCTATGAACAAAATCTGCCTTACTACCTTCACTGCTTCCATCTTATTAATTTTGTTCTACAATGCCTGGTACATTATAATCACATAAATAAATATTTGTTGACTATTAACTTTCGGTGGGGTCTTTTTGTTTTTCATGTTTAGAATTTGAAGAACTGACTTTCTTTCCAAAAGAATTTTAAGCAACTATTTCATAGACTAGGAAGCCTGAAGTTTGGCCAGGGGGATGGGAAGGATGGATTTGGGGGAACATCATGGAGCTAAGGGAATAAATGAATAAATGCTGGGCCAGGGTCTGGGAAAACTACAGTCTTTCACAGTTCTGCTGCCAACTATATGGACTTGGGCAAGTCCCGGTCCCATCCTAAAAAAAGAGGTTGGGCGATCTTATCGCAGCCCTGAAGATGCTACATTTCTTTTTTTTTTTTTTTTTTGGATTTAACGGATATATTCAGAACATTCCATCCTAAAACTGCGGAATACACATTCTTCTCAAGGACACATGGAACATTCTGCAGAATGGATCACATATTGGGCCACAAAACAAGTCTCAACAAATTCAGAAAGATCAAAGTTATACCATGCATCTTTTCTACCACAACACTATGAAACTATAAATCAACCACAAGAAAAAATCTGGAAAGAGCACAAATACATGGAGGTTAAATAACATGCTAGGAACAATGAATGGGTCAACCAAGAAATCAAAGAAGAAATCAAGAATTACATGGAAACAAATGAAAATGAAAACACAATAGTCCAATAATAACGAAAATAATAACAGTCTAATAAAAATGAAAACAATAATCTTTGGGATGCAGGAAAAGCGATTCTAAAAGGGAGGTTTCAGCAAAACAGGCCTACCTCAAGAAGCAAGAAAAATCTCAACCTAACCTTATACCTAAAGCAGCTACAAAAAGAAGAAAATACAAAACCTAAAATAATAAGTTATTAAGATGTAATTTCAAGGAAGTAATATGATATCAATATATCACAGCACACTAATTAAGCTTATTCCTACTTGGGTATATTAATTCCAATATTACATTGTTACTCTTGATTTGTATAACAGCCTTCATAAGTTACCATATACATTGCCAATAAACAATCAACTAAATAACATTATTAATTCTCAAACAGAACAGAGATTGAGAAGAAAATATAAACACTGGCGCACCTGGATGGCTCAGTCGGTTAAGCGTCTGCCTTCGGCTCAGGTCATGACCTCCGGGTCGCGGGATCGAGCCCCGCATCGGGCTCCCTGCTCAGCGGGAGGCCTGCTTCTCCCTCTCTCTCTGCCGCTCCCCCTGCCTGTGCTCGCACGCTCTCTCTCTCTCCACTTTGAGATCAAAGATTCCCAGTTACATGGGAAGAAATTTCATTTCTCAGATCATTTCAGAACCTGAGATCTATGCATTTTCTGTGGAACTAGGAAACATGTAGGGAACTACAAAGGTGGACCATTATGAAGCGTCCCCCAAGAAGGCTGAAGAAACACGAAGAATCCCGGAAACACAAGTGCCCCACGACAAACCGGATTCCACGTTATACTTGACGGCGATGCCCCCTGGCTCAGTGCTGGGTGGGCTAGGTCGCCGGGTTTAGGTACAATCTTTTTTTAGAGAGGAGACAGCTGTGGATGTGCCTCCTAGCGCCGTCTCCCGCGGGCTGCGCGGGCCGAGGCGCTCGCTGGCCTGTCTTGAGTCTCCGTTTCCTAATCTGTTAGAGCAGAACGGTGAGGACTCCCTGCATTAATCACTGAGCGTGCGGCGGCCTCCGAACAGGAGCCGCCTACACTACCGCAGCCTGAGAACCCCCAGGCGCAGGTATGCGAACAAAGGTCGCGCAGCGATCCACCCGCGCAGGCATCTCTTGCGGGCTGGGACCTGAGAGGCCCCGACCCGGGGGCCCGAACCCCGCCCCCAAGATGCTACATTTCTGACAATGATTTGATTAAATGGATCTCTCCCCATGGCTGAGAAATCACTTTTGTAATATGTAACTTACATTGCAGTAGTATTTTTGCAGTAGGTATTGAATAGTAGAAGAAAACGCTTTTACATTTTAACTGAACCATAAATACTTAGTCATTTCTTTAGGCATCTTTGAATTGCACATAAGAGAAGCCAGTGGGATCTCTTGCTCAGAAAATATATGAGATCATTCCAGAGGTGAATACATACTATTTTCTATTCCCTACTCCATTTTAGGCATATGTATTGAAATGGTTTGATGGGAGCAACATAGAAAATTACTGAGAATTTTTATATTCTGAGGTTCTTTGACTATTGGCTGAGTGGGCAAAGGGGCAGGATTAATATCTATTTCTGGAAAAAAAATTTGAGACAGAGGTACATTTTCAGAGAGAGATTTTTTTCTTCTTGCTTCATTGGGCAAGAAAGCTTTATCTTGTCTGTGAGGTTAACTATGGGAACAGACCACCGCTGGGAGCTGGAGAACACACTGCAGAAAGAGGAAGGGAGAGAATGCTCTGTTAGTTTCCTGGCTAGACAGGTCACATTGCACTTGGGGCATGAAGATGAGGGTAAGAGTTTTAAATCAGCTGTGAAATTATTTTGGTACCTAGTGTAGAGTGAAGGATTGGGGTTATGCTTTCTTAGTAATTTCCTAGAATAGACAAACAGGAGTTTTGTATTAAAGCTTGTCTGTGATGAAGGTATAGATCTTTGGGCACACAGAAATGTCAGTCATTTGGCCAAGCAAAAATAGGAGTTGGTTTATGTTGGGTCTTGAGGTAATAATGAGGGGGGGGGGAAGGTCATTTTTGTCTAATTCTCAACACTTCCAATATCAGAAGGCTTCTCTTTCAGATGGATATACTGACAATTAGATAATTAATTTCAAAAACGAACAAGAAAATACAGAACAAATCCTTGGCTCTATGCCTCTCCTTTTGTGTCATGGTGTCCAAAGTCAGTGGTTGTTAATAGGAATTTTCCCAAAGAACATGTTTGAAGATTAAATATGAAATAATGCAGGATCAAAACAACTTAATTTGCATATTCTATACTGCATTGATGATGAAGTCCTTCTACCAGGTCTGAATCTGAAATCGCCCACGTCATAGGCATCTGGAGGAACATTATATAAAACAAAATCCTGTATAGTCTTAAATGGCCTGAACATGAACAGGTACTGATTTATTGACACTCCTTATGTTTTCATAAGAGTCCTGCACCACTGCTGCAGGTTAATTCCCTCTAATCAGTTATCACCCGATAGGACTTAAATTTGTTCTTTCCTAGAGGAACTTCCTTCTATTTACTCTTCTCTCTGAAACTTGTATGTATCCTTTTGACATCTCCTGATAACCTTAATATTTTCCTGGATTCCTAATATCTACCTCAATAAAATATCTATTTTCTCTAAAAAAGGGGAGCATTCTTCAAAACTCTCTCAAATTGAAGTCATTTTTTTTTCCGTTCTCCCTGCCTCCCCTCCCCACCACTACACATCTACTTATCTATTCTCAAGCCAGTAGTTGTATCCAGCATGCTTCTGGATTCCCTCTTCCACTGCTAGGTATGTAATCAACTATGCCTTGCCATTGAGCCATATGTCATGAGATTAAGCCACACTCTTCCTGTCCTACAGCCACATGGGTCCTTTGCCTTCTCTTCTTCCTTCTCACCTACAAATATCCATGAGAACTTTATCATATGACTTTTAATCTTTATCTGCCGTCATCCTAGGCAACTTCAACATCAATGCTTGTGGTTTTTGTTACCACATCTTGACTTTCTATGCCCTGGTTACTTTTGTCATCATGTCTCACTAGTTTTCTTCCATAGAGAGCGCCTGGTCTTGTTTTCCTAAGGAGAGGTCCCACCTCTACCATCTTGAAAGCTGAGATACTGTTATCTGAACTAAAGCCCCTGCTTTCTGTCTCCTCCATCGCATGTGCTTTTAGACTTCTCCATGAGCTCTTGCCTCTTAATTCCTCTCTGTTCTCTCCAACTCTCAGCCCACTCCTGGTTCTACAACCCTTCTTTTACAGCCTATATTCAATAAACACCAATTTCAATTAATGCTTTTAATTAAAAAAAAAGAAAATAGTGAAAATTATAGAAAATAGCATAACAAACATCTGTGTGCACCACTCATAAGTAATGTATGTTATGATTTTTTATTTTTACTTTACTAGGTTCTTTGATTGTAGTTGTAAAGAATTCAGAAGATGTAGATTTATTTTTTAGCTAACGGCATCCAGTATGTATAATGTGTATGACATTGTGCAGTTAAAATGCAAGCAAGGAATGAAACTTTGAAAAAGGGAATAATTAAAAGAATTCTGACAAAGCTTCAAGTGAGAACATTTTTAGGATCTTATGCAGAAGGATTTGACTAGAGTGAGGGGATTGGAATAAAGCTATTGCATGCTGGGATGATGTCTGTTTTGTAAAATGCCAGATATACTTTTATCTACATTGAAGTTTATCCGTAATGTAGAAGCACAACCATATATGAAAACTTACTAATCATAGACATCCGTTTCTATAAAATGTCTTTTCTAAATTTTCCTCTGGAGTAACAGAGAGTTGGATTGTTATAGGAGATTACAGTCTTCAAAAAGTTGTGGTCATTAAAGGAGAGTAGAAATCTCTAATTTTTTCTTTTCTTTTGATATCTTTATAGTTTTAGTAATAAAATATTCCTGGCTAATATTTAATTAATAAGCCAATACAATAGTTCTGCTGTCTACTTTGATAATTGTTGCTTTTATAGATACACTGAAATATCTTGATTTGCCTAATTGTGTTCTACCAAAAGGTTCTAAATAGGCAAATCATCAGTTTAATAAAGAGATCAGTTTAATAATCTATTGTATTGTATTGTTGTAAGGAGGAGGCCAGATATTTTGCATTTCTTTTTCTTAAGTTGAAATATTTGGGTAACATCTAGTTATCCTGCTGATTTTAATCTATATTTAATAAAACAAAATTAATTATGTATGCCAAATGAACACATATTTATTGTCTGGGGATTTTAAATTGATGAATAAATTCTCCAAAAAATTTTATCAATTTTTTATAATATACTACCGTAAGCATAGTTATCACATGCCCTAAATTTCCAAGGCAGACTCATTATCCATGTAATTTATATTCAATAAATGTGATTCTATTGTCATAACCTTATATATTTTTAAATACAAAAACGCTTCAAATCTGAAAAACTGAACTGGTTAGCCTATGCATTTGGAACACATAAGAATAAAGATCATATGGGAAGCTCCAATGGCCAGCCTGGAACTCTTATTTGTTTAGGCTTGTATGTTGTAGAAAACTCTAAGAAAGATTGAACCTTCAATGAAACAGCATTTGGAAAAGGGTTTTGTTCACTGTGGACATTAGAATCTAGAACGTGGGGCCACTAGATCATATGCTAATATCAGTGTCTGGAGAAGGGGAAGAAGGCTCTTTAGAATTGATCTTACGAACATGGCAGAAGGATCCAGTCAGAATTACAAGCCCAAACTCTGTAATGAGTGTTATAGAGAATTTCACTGTAAATATTTGCATAACAAATAATAGAAGATGTGTAGTACTATAACCAATTTCCATTTTCTCTGTACTGTGGTTCTGGTGACCCAGTTTAACCAGTGGGGCCAAAGCCTCCTTCTCTCAGAGTCTAGCAGCTCTTTTTTCCTAAATAGGTTTCTCTTTCTTATCTGTAGCTTGTCTATGTTTTCTTTGCCAAGAGTATTCTAACTACCACTCTCAATTGTTATCTCTACTCGTGTAGACAGATTTCCCTTGTGTCTGGAGCTTTCCCGTGTAACCCTGAACACCTGTTATTATAGGGACTTCTTTTCCACATGTCCTTTGATTGAAAGAATACTAAGTTTTTTTCCAGATATAATTTCTGTTAGTTTTATGAACAGCTCTAGAAGCATTTTCTTTTAATTGTTTTTGGCTGTATATTTCATTGGAGTTGTGTTTTATCATCAGTAGGTAAAAATGAATGTTAATGATTAATTATACATTAAGAAAGTTCTACAAAGAGACAAACAGATATGACCTAGTACTGCTGTGTTAAAGAGGTACAAATCTTAGAATCAAAAGGATTAGCTGTATTTCTGGTTGTATCTCTGTTTTTATTACAAGCTTATAGGGTAGGTATTGCATTCATAGGCTAAATAGAAAGATAAAAAACAATATTAATATCTTATTTTAAAATGAGTGTCAAAGAAGACTTTGCGTGCAGAATGCCTGAAAAGAGAAGAGGACTGGAAAGTAAAGGGCACATTAAGCTGGAACCTGAAGTGACAGTGCTGTGTTACATTGCAGAGATTCTACAATATGTCAAAGGGTCAGTGATTTAATTGTCTGAATGCATGATTTGGTGAGTCACTTTAGACTAGAGCAAACCGGACCTGTCACTGAAATCACAATGGGTAAAAATGGACCTATTCAATCCGCCTCTCAATGCTCCAGATTCTTCCTGGTTGTAAATTAGAGCTTCTGGACAATGCATTAACTCGTTCAGGTCACCAGGGTACTATGTCAGCTCAGCGCTCACAATTGCCCATGACCAATTCTGCACTCTCCCCAGCAGGAGGGATGCAATGTCATTTTGTTCTCTCTTCTTTAGGATAATATCAGGTCTGAAAGGAAAGCAACAAAAGAAGTTGCTGCTTTCCTTCCACCCACTCTGCTTAGCCATAATCATACCCCTCCTCCCACTTGGCCAGACTCTGAACCAGACAGAAAATGAGCTTACACGATGGATGTGTGGTTACCTACCCACTTGAATAAAATCAAGAATTCAGTTCTGTTTAACTCCATCCTCGAGGCAAAGAAAATGGACATACAGCCAGCATAGGAGAGCTAGAGAGTTTTTTAGTCATCCCTAGTAAAATCATCTCAATAGGGCTTCTCTTGCTAGGATCAACATTTTACTGTGACTACTGTCTGCTTCTCTGACAGCATCTCATTTCATTCCCTCCTTAGTTACTACCTTACAGCAAAACTAGTCTTCTTTTGTGTATATAAACACGACTATCTCTCACCACATCTGGGCCTTGGTACGTGATATCCCTGTTACTTGAAATTGGCCATTCATAATCCAACAAATTCCAACCCAGCTGTCAGATTCCCACTTGCACGTCACTTCTATGAGGAAGTGTTACCTGAAAGGGTGATTTATTTTAAATCCCCATTATTTTATTTATTTGTTTGTTTATTTATATGCTTCTTTATTTAGCATAGCAACCTATTTGCTGTACTGATAACAGTTCATAGTCCTACACCATTTTGTTATGTTCTTTGAATGTTTCTATTCCCCACCAGACCGTAATCTTGAGGTATATATGCCAGTATCACATCTGTTTTCTTCCCTGTTGTATACCTAGAACTTAGCATAGTTCCTGGCACATAGTAGATGTTCAGTGAATAAAGTACCAGAGCCCACCACCCTGTCATGTGCTCAAGGTCTCTATTCTGACCTGCAAGACCTGAGGGAAATGCCACTGACCCAGTAACACCATGGGATTGGAAATGAGAAATCTCAGACCCAGATCTAATTTTTTTAAAGGATTTAATGATGTACTGTATGGTGACTAACATAATAAAAAAAAGAGAAAGGTTTTATACTTTGTTTGTTTGTTTATTTATTTATTTATTTATTTATTTATTTAGAAAGAGCAGGACCAGGGAGGAGTAGAGAGAAGGAGAGAGAGAATCCCAAGCAGGTTCCATGCTCAGCGCAGAGCCTGACATGAGGCTCAATCTCATGATCCTGAGATCATGACCTGAGCCAAAACCAAGAGTCGGATGCTTCACTGACTGAGCCATCTTGGTGCCCCCAGATCTAAGTTAAAATGAAGTTTACTGTACATTATCTCCCCTTCAGTCTGCTGCCTCCATAGTCTTCTCCCTGGTCAGCCTACCACAATCCCTGGTCAGCAGCAGACATCTTCTCAGAGGAAGTCTCCCAATGTGACATTAACCTCCTCACTCAAAGTTATTTGCCCTTTGAGGCTCTATCCAGTCATTTTCATGGTCCCTTGGTAAGAACTAAACAATCAAATTGTAAAAGCTCTCTTCTCTTTAATCATATACTTCTTCCTAATGAATGTATTATTTGTTTGAAATGTACCTTTTCTAAACTCCACAAACAGTTCCATACCCAAATATTGGTACCTTTATTAATATAATATAATAATGCAAAATTTAGATTTTTGCTTTTTAAAAGTTTATTTCTAATACCACTTACAATTAATGGTGAGGCTGATTCTACATCTCTTGCTTTTCCCAGAGAAAAAACAAGGAGTAGGAATGAATCACAATTTCAGGAGTATTTGACTAAGAAGCAGCACTCCGTATTAATCCAGAATTCCAATCCCTGTTTCTCCTGTTCTGTATCTCCTTGCTCCTGCCTAAGCCATGTACTTCACATGTCTTACTATTTCATTCATACTATTTCAGAACCTCACCTCATGTTGAAATTCTTCCTGCCTCTGCTCTTAGAAGCATTCTTTCTATCGCTCCTGCCATGGGGTCTTCAAAGCTGAGGGAGACTCTCCCACCAGACATAACAGTTTTCAGACCATCAAATTGTCACCATGTTCTTTGAATGGTGTGTTGCCTTTCCCGTGGGGAGTTGCCATTATTTCCCTGGGCACTGAGAAGACAGGCTTGTTTGTCACCTCAGGCCACAGCAAGTGGTCCATACTGATAAGGAGTGTGCATCCCAAACCAAGGCATATATATTCTTCCAATGAATATTTATTACCCCTTGTTATGTGCTAGGCACTCTTATGTGTTATGGATGATGCCATGAACAATAACTGGACAATGACAATAACTACCCTCATGTTTCTTGGTTACCCAGAGATTTGGGCAGCCACTTGTTTCTTTTCTTTGCTCAGCAATCTTAAACTTGATATCCTCTAGAGTTTTTGTGTCAAGCCCAAAACCTTTTCACATATCTCCAGGGAAATCTAGTGGGTTTTCATGCAAATAGTCACGCTGAGTCTCTTGGAAATAGTATCCTTGGTGGCTTGAGATGATACATAAACATTCTTGAGCTAACAAAATTAATGACTTAACCTTTACCGAGAGCTTCTATGCTAGACATAGTGCTAAGGGCTCAGCAAAGTTAAAACTCTTCCAACTCTCACAGCAACCCTAAGAGGAAGGCACTGTGATTATATCCATTTATAACTAAGAAATGTGGAGAAATTCAAAGACTTTGCCACGTACTCACAGCAAATTAGTGAAGGCTCCAGGACTCACACCTAGGCCATCAGACATCAGAGTCTGTGCTGGATACCGAAGAGAAAGATGAAAAGTATGAGCAAGCAACAAACCCAAGTTGTTCACAACCTAAAGAGGGAGGTAAGCAAGGAATAAAGAGGTTCAAAAAATTATGTTCAGGTGAGAAACGTACAATGTCAGATAGAGATTGAGAATATCAAGTGCATAACTTAAGAAAAGCCTTCCAGAGGAGGGGACTCTTGAGTGGTATCTTGAAGAATGACTAGGAGGTCAGCATGTGTGCAGAGGAGGAGTGGGCACTGCTGGTAGAGTAATGCAGTCACATACAGGTGTGAGAAAACGTTTTACAGCTGGGAACTGTGAATGCCTTAGTACTGTTTGAATGCTGAATACAAATAGGCAATTTGGGGTAGCAGGCATGGGTAGCATGCATGATAGTTGGAGAGATGCCCCGAAGACCACAGGGGCCCAATTAGGAAGGGTCATTTATTCTTGCTTAGGAGTTTCAACTTTAGCCTGGAAATCTGAAGAGCTACTGAGATTTTATGCAGAGAAATGATAGACTCTCACTTGCATTTTGCAAAGATCCCTGAGTGGCTCTCTAGAAACTTGATAGAAGCAGAGCAAGAATGGAGACAACAAAACCAGTTAGCAAAGGAGGATATAATAGTTCAGAAACCAAGATGACAGAATAAAAATATCTACATGCTTTACCTGTATACACAGACTCTTCTTTTACACAGCCTTTTTATTTCCAACTATAGAAAATTAGAAGGTATAGTTGACATTTTCAATTTGCTACTCATATCTACTCTCCTCCCTTCCACACAGTGTCTTCACCTGGAAGGCTGGCCTGCAACAAATAGGCCACCCTATTCTCTTGCTTTCAGTTGGGCTCAGTTAGGGGAGACCAGAGAAACTGAGGCAGAAGGGGACCTTTCCCTGCAGAATCACTGTGCATGTTCCTGAAATCTCAGCCCCTGTCTGGTGTCCTTCTTCATCAAACTTCAGAGCTCGGGGTGATAAAGGCTCCCTATTGGCTTCTCTCATATCCTGCAGTGTCTTTTGTGGTTTTCCTGCACAAGCCTATACCTTTGCAAATAGCCCCTTCATTAATCTTTACTCAAATTACCCAAATTGGGTGTACCATCTGTTTCTTGCCAGGACTCTGATTAATAGAATATGGGAAAATAGGCATTTTCATACACTGTTAGTGGGGATTATCTGAACCCTTTCTACAGAATAATTTGACCATAGCAATAAAATTTTTGAATGCATGTGCCTTTTGACACAGAAATCTCTAATTAAGAATTTAACATATGTGCAGAAAAATGTTTACTATGATATCATTTAATGATTTTAAAAAACTAGGAAAAATATATCCATAGAGGCTGATTTAATGAATATCCAAGATAAATTTTGGAATGAAGTTGCAGAACAATTGTGCATAATATGGTCTATTTGGTATAAAAATGTATTTTTTATATAGATAAACTACATTAATAGTGGCCATATTTGTGAAAACTGCCTAGAGTCAAATGATAAAGTTGGAGATAGAGTTTTATTCTCCATATTGCATTTTTTCTAAACTTTCAATTCTCTAACCTTTAATAAGGTTATTTTTAATTAAAAAAATCTTTAAAATGGGAAGATTGATGCCTGTCTTATAAAAATGTGAGAATTAAAGTCGTAATATATATTAAGTAGCTATTTGTACCGAGGGTATAGTGGGACCTGGTGCAGAGGATAAATAAGAACAGCTTCAACAAAGGTGGTGGTCACAGAAGAAGTGATGAGTTTTAGGATGGTATAGGAATTAGAATTTCCAGAGATGGTGACTATTCAAATAGCAAGGGTAGCAAAGTCCTATTGAATGGTTCTCAGTTCTTATTCAAACAACTGTATGTTCAATGGCCTAATTCAGTGAAGATAGAATGCAGCAGGAGAAAGATCTGGAGGGGGGATGATGGGTTTGGTTTTAGATAGATTTCTGGTGTGTGGGGGCTATCTAGTTGGGTTGCCCAGAAGGCATTTGGACCAGGGCAGACTGAATGATCTCATGACAAACTGGCCCTTTCTTCACTCTGGAATAGCATCATCTGGGGCTGGAGAGAGGGGAGTACGAGTTCAAAATTAGTTGGTGGTTTCAAGAGCCTTTTCTAGAATCCTTACTTCCACCTTGAAATTCTTTTCCTTTTATCAATACCTACCTACTTTACCTGCTTCCTTTTTCAAAAAAGTCCTTAAGAATTGAGGATGTTACTGCTTCTTGGCTTCAGCTAAAACTTACGTCCACTAATGCAATTTAATCTGCACCAGCAATCTTAGATACCAACACATCTTGGTAATTTAATAATGCAACTGAACTGATTTCTTGCTTTCGGCTTGTTTTTACAGTGTTTTGTTTTGTTTTGTTTTGTTTACTTGACCACTTCATTTTATTTTATTTTTATTTTATTTTATTTCACTAAGACTTTACTTATTTATTTGACAGAGAAAGACACAGTGAGAGAGGGAACACAAGCAGGGGGAGTGGGAGAGGGAGAAGCAGGCTTCCAGCTGAGCAGGGAGCCCGATATGGGGCTCGATCCCAGGACAACGGGATCATGACCTGAACCGAAGGCAGACGCTTATCAACTGAGCCACCCAGGTGCCCCTACAATGTATTTTTATACTGAGAATATTTTCATTCTTTTCTACTACTATATATTTGATTGATATATTTATATTTATAATTTTTACTTTTCTTGTCATATTTTCTCATGGGAAAATGTGTGACATTTTTAATATAAGGAATTGTCTTATATCCATCTGAATTAGAACTAGATGCAATTTCAATGCAAAACAACAAAGGTAAACTGTATTTTGTAGGAAGCTTGCCAGAGCAAATAGCTGAAACAATACCTTTTATCTACTTCTACATCTCTGTGTAATTATTAATACTTTATTCATCTAAAACCTCAGAAACATATTTACATATGGGTTATGCTAAAGAAAAAAAAGAAAGGAGAAGAAAATGTTAAATTATTTACTAACCTCTTCCAAAAAAATTTTTTTAAATAAAGAGATTATAGATAGTAATGTCAAGATATCCTGCATAGCTTGTCTTTATCAAAATAAGGAATGTTTTTATTAAGGCATCCCAGAAAGGGTAGATTTATGGATTGAAGGGAGTATGTTTAATATGTCCGTATCCATCTAGATTGACAGTTCTCACAGACATGAATTTCCCCAGAGAGACAGTGTTACTGGTGTCAGTGGATGGCATCATTTACTTCAACGTTCCATTATTAAATTGATAACAAGATAATTCCTCTGCTTCTCAGAGACATGACAGGGTTTACAATGGTTAACACTCTTATTGCATGGGATTTGATGTTCTAGGTAGTTTTTAATAAGAAGCATATTTGTATTTCAATAATGAAAAAATTTGAAGTGAAAACAACATAGTAAAATAAAATCAAAATCAGATGGACCAGGCAACAGAATATATTTATTTAAAGAATATTCAGTTTACTATATGTAGCTGTAATAAAAGAAATGTATTTCTCATATTTTGCTCAACCATTCATCTAACATAATTGTACCGTTTAGAGGCATGTATTGTAATATGTTATTTGTTAAAACTGAAATTTACATATTTGGTTCAGTATTTGTATGTAAGAAATATATGCTAATTTTAGATCATTACAAAGGAAGAGGAACTAGCTAATACTTGTTGGGTACTTTATGTTTATTTCTTAGAAATACAGATACAGAAGTAGAGATGGAGATGGGGTTAGAAATAGCAATAGAGACAGAGACAGCAATCCGTTTCTTTACAGATAAATAGAAATGCTTTTAAAAAATAACTTCACTGGGGCGCCTGGGTGGCTCAGTCGTTAAGGGTCTGCCTTCGGCTCGGGTCATGTTCCCAGGATCCTGGGATCGAGCCCCGCATCGGGCTCCCTGCTCAGAGGGAGGCCTGCTTCTCCATCTTCCACTCCCCCCGCTTGTGTTCCCTCTCTCGCTGTGTCTCTCTCTGTCAAATAAATAAATAAAATCTTTAAAAAAAAATAAAATAACTTCACCAAAGCAGCATGATTAACCCTATGTTATAGATAAGGAGACTGAGGCTCACAGACATTAATAATTTATTCAAGAGATTATGAAATTTACCTATGGTCCACAGCTAGTAAGTGTGGAAGCCCATAGTCCTTTCACTACATCCTATGACCTCCCTTGTAGAGTTTGGGGAACTATGTTTCTTGTCAGTAGTTAAGCAGCTAGCATGCAGGAGAGATAGTAAGTATCATGATCCTTCCATACACTGCTGAGAAAATTCAACATTATCGATTAATATTGGTGTGGCTATATTATATTTCAGGATAAATATTGAGAGCCAATGGTATGAAAATATGAGTCAATAAGAAATCCTTTAGGCTGGAGATGAACTCAGGGCCTCAGTAAAGGGGCATTTGGTGAGCACCTCCAAATTAAGGATATCTGAGAAGGTTTCGATTAATCCTATCATCCCAATGATAAATGGAACAACACTTTCATATTTGTTTAAAATTAGGTTGTGTTTGCAGATAGCTTTATAGGACATAAATCCCTAATAATTTCCAGGTAGAAGTGTTTTTTGTTTTGTTTTGTTTTTTTCTTTTTCACCAACAATAATATGACATTTTGGCAACTGCTAAGTACCACAAGAAGTACTTCAAGAGAAGTGCTATGCTGGTGGCTTCAAAGTATTCTAGGATCCATTTCAAATGGAACCTAGGAGCTAAAACAAAATAGTATTTTCAAAGTTAAAAATGATTATGGATCAAACTTATGGATAAGACAAATCAGACAACAAAGCATTTACTCAGTCAGTGATTCTGGAAGGATCTAGCACTGTCACTGTCTACCACAGTCACTGGATACATTTCCTCTCACCTATTCTAGTTTGTAGCTCTACATGAGCCATTGACAAGACAGTAAGTTTCTGCCCCACGTTACATGAGTGAGAGGCTATTTCATGTGAATTTAGTCCTTGTAGGTAAATGGAATGACACACTTTGAAATCCTTTCAAAGCTATAAGGAATTAGATTGCCCTCTTTGTTAATAAGCATCCTATATTGGGACATATTTTTCAGGTTCTCAACAAAAACTGATTTAATACCAAAATCTGGCAAAATGAGAACTGGAAAAGTCAATGGTCCTTAAGCATCAGGATTATTGGATTGCTCTTGCTATCCTAATCATTTTCTTCATCTTTTTTATAGTAAGATGATATTGAACAGCTGTCATACTACTAATCAGGAGTGTAGCTAATATATGTAAGACACTATACATAGGAAAATAAGCTATATAAGGAAGAGTCCCCACCATCAAAGGGGTACAAACTTGCTGGGCAGACAGGACAAACACATACAAAATAACAACTAAAAAAGATATTACTTCATAAAATCCATATCTTTACATGTTGTACATGCTACAGTAGTAAACACACACACACACTTGCTAATATAACTATATCACAGAGAAGGGGTGCAGGGACGTCAGGAAAAACATCAGTGATAAGACATGAATGACTCCATATTATTGATAAGTATCTCATTTAAAGGTGGAAAACTTAGGAGGCTTAGTAGTTTTTATGATTTTAAATGAACTCTTCTTTCCAGGGTGGAAAGTACAGAAAAGATCAACTGATTAAATTAGAATCGATCACTACTATGACACTAGATTCAGTAAGGAAGTCCTTGAAAAATATGTAGACTGATAGTAGTTTTCCCATCTTTTAACCCTACAAGTCTCCTGGAGTTTGTTTTTTTTTTCCCTTAAAGAATGTGTTTCCTTCTTCCTCATAGCTCCAGCCCTCCATGAAGGGTTGCTTCATATGGAGTATAAACAGCCATGCTACTAGTACAGAAATTTTAATTTGTTAAAGGTAAATTTAGCAAAAGAGTAGTGAAGGTTGATGAGTTGTTTTTTTTTTTTTTTTTTAAGAATGAAATACCTAGTTTAATAATGATTATTTAGAGTGGCCTAAAAAAAGATTCACTGACCAAATTATTTAAGATGAATTGACCAGATGAAGAAGTTGACCCTTTAAACCAGACCAAAAGCCAAGGCAGGCAATAGAAATGATTCAATACAGCTTTCTGTTAGCAAGCTTAGTAAGATACAGGTTGTGAACTAAAATGCTTCGCTCCTAGAACCACTTGACTCTTAGAAATTTTATAGTTACAACATATTGGGCAGTAAGAAATGGAGTGGGGCAGAGTAATTCTATATGTGAAGAAAAACACTATTAAGGCACAAGTATTTTAGATGAGCATCTTGTGCTGCTAGTTAGAAAGTCAAGTTAATTTTCCATTATGGGTCCCTTCTGATGCACGTCAGAAAAATGGTGCTATGAAACTGACACCATGCCAAAACTATACATGTCCTTTAACACATGAAATGTCGTCACTAATTTGCTTTGAGTGAATTTTCCCTGGCATTTCTTAGAGACTGTAAGTATAAGATAGAGATAGCATCCTATATAATGAGATTCATAGCACCTACAGCATATTTGCTATGGAATTTTGGTATAGTGAGTCCTTTACCAGAAATTGCTTGTGCATTCAACCAAGGCTGGTAACCAACTGATAGAAAGATTAATTGTAGTATATTACAATTTGAAAAGAAGGACTTTGCCTAGAAAGGACAAAAATTTAAGGTAAAATTTGTATAGTAAGATTTTTTTCTTCCAATTTATAGGATTTTTAATGTGTGTGTGTGTCTATGTGTCTCTTTTGGCTGAGTTATTTGGGCTCATAGGTGGCTGTTTCATTGTAGACTTATCGGGGTAGCTAACTCAGGGGAAAATGTATATGTGTATGTGTGTATATAATCTGTGTATGTTTTCTATGTATGTATATGCATATATTATTCACATAGATAATTTGGAGGAATATAGTATACATTTAGCAAATGCATAAATCTTTCTGGCTTGGCTGAATAATTTCTACTGAGAAATAATACTCCAAGTTATTAGAATATGTGTAAAGAGAAAAAGGAAAGGGATTGCTTAGCCTGATTCAAGAGGCATACCTATGAGTATCTTGAGGAAAAGAAAAAAAAAACAACTCTTGACAGTAACCACCTACTATATTGTGAATTCTTCATAAAGAAACAACAGAAATCCGTATCACTCTGGAAGTATTCTGAAGGAAACACTTTATACTGTACTATAGCACAAAATTTTTTTACTAAGAAGATGGATTAGGTGAGCAGGAGGACTACTACATTTCCATCTCTTTTTCTCCTATCTGTCCCTCATTGAATACTTTTGTCTCAAGAAGGAACAGCATGGTGCCAAAAGAAGCTTCCCCTGTGTCTTAACAATCTGTATTCATTCTTTTATTTAGTAAAAATGTAAGAGGTTTTTCTTTTGCTTTTATACTTTTTGTTCCAAACACAAGGCCAGGAAACATTTGGCCTTTGTTCTTGGTAGTTGAAAAATGTAGCATATGGTAAACCTTTTCACTGAATAGGCATTCACGATCATGCATGTGAAAATGCATTAGAAGAATTTATGAGACATGTGGGGACATGGGCTGCATCTGAGACTAAAATCCTCATCACAAGCTTTTATAGGATTCTACTGTGATGACTTGATGGTGGGGGAGGGGAGGATACCTCTCTTTTCCTTCATTAAATGATAGAACAATTGGTGGTGGTTGTAAATAATTCAAAAGGTTCTGAACCAGACTTTGTCTTTTAAATTGAATTATTCTAGAGGCTGTTCTTTGCCTTAATGTAAGTAATTAAAACAATCAGTGCTATAGTTTTTATAATATGTTTTGAAAATATATAGAAAATATTTAAATAGAAAGCATTTGATGACCCAAAATTTCAGTCTTATACCTTTTTCCCCAGCTCTTGTTTGTGTTTATCTATATGCAGTAATTCCTAAGACAAGTGAATGCTTATAAATTTATTTTTTAAAGAAACTTTCAAATTGGCAAATCTTACATATAGTAAGAAAAATGTATAATCTGCCCTTAATTTAGAGGACTACAAACCCCAGCCATACAATTACTTCATTTTAAAAGGCTACTTTTCTCCTATGTGTTTTGAAAGTTTCCAAGATCATGTAATTATATGTGGGAGACAGGAGGAAGAGATTACAAAACAAACACCTCATTGTTTTTCCTTAAAAACAGCATTGATATCAACATCTGTGCATTCATGAGCAAAACAGAAAGTATGAACAATGAGAAAAAGGAACATTTAAGAGAAAAAAATACTTTATTTTCAAACTTTCAATATATTCTTGTGAAAAACATCAAATTTTAAGCTCTGCAAAAATCCTTCAGAGTTTGCTTTGGATTAGAATTGCTAATGCATTGATTATAGACAAAAGTGACTTTAGCCCAGCATTTGAAATGGCTGATACTGCAATTAGAAAATTTTGTGAAATGACTAATTAGAGCAAAGAAATTTGGGGATTTTTTTCCAATGTGATTAATGAGGTATATACCCTTTGCATGCATTGCAAATATTAGTGCATATGTATTATCTTAGAAGTATATAAGTAGGCTTGAATACCATTTCTTGATTTTAATTAGGTTACATTGCCTTTTGAGTATCTTCATATAACAGGTAATGTGAATTTAACAGGGACTTTGTTGTACACTCTGTTTTATTTTTATAGTATGCAAATAAGGACCAAATGCCAACACATTCATTATGCTGTATAAAGTTTATACCAGAAAGGTTCCAATCACTTTGAAAAAGGTCCTGTCATTATTTCTATTGTAAATCAGTATGCCAAGCTTCTGAGAAGGAACATTTTGAACTGAAATATGGAATATAGATGAAATCCTAAGATGTTTACAAAGTGTGTGAAACATCTTTGGTTGATTCTTGTCAACAGCATATTAAGGCAAGGGAATCATTTATCAATATTCAGTGATACAATGAATGTTTTATTAATTGAGTATCATTAATCATTATCCTGAAAAGCAAAACGTGTTAGAGGATTTGTTTCTATTGCTGTTTACCAAGGTGCCCATTGTTGGCAGGTGTGGCAGCTTAAAATGAAGGAGGTGAAAGCGCATGAGTCCATACATAGCTCCCTGTAGGGAAAGGTCAGATTGACGTGAGGGAATTGGTGGGGATGGGACATGTTGAACAGGAAAAAAGGAGAGCAGAAAAGAAGTGAAAATGGGATCATTTGTGTAAGAAGAGTACACAGGATCCTTAGTTTATTCAGTCAGCCACTTTTCCCTCAGCTCCTTCTCTACTGAAGGAGATGGCCTCAGGGGGAGGAAAGGTGATGAGTGAGTATTCACAGAAGGGCAGAGCAGAAACACAGGTGCAATGGAAATACTTAGGTCTCATGCAGAACATTATAAGAAAGGCTGACAGCTTGGTGGTTGAGAATGCATGCCCTTTAGACCTCTCAGGTAAAGGGCATGATTCCTAACTCCCACCCCAGTCCCCAGCCCTTCCTCCCCCAAGACTGCAGCCGGTCCTAGCATGCACTCTGTCTTTAACATGGCATCTGTTTAGAATAGCGGCCCTCTTTGGATCTCTCAAATCAGGGATATATATATACATGGTTGTGGATCACAGTTCCTAGAATTTTTCCTGGGTAAATAGGAAAAAAAAATTAATCTCAATTCTGATAAAGCAACATGAGCCAAGAAACATAATTTAATAAAAAGGTGTCCTAGATATTAGTGAATTTCCTAGCATTTTAGTGAAATCTAAAAATATTCTTAAATATCTATAAAATATGAATCTATCTATAAGATTTTATTCTGTGGATCCATTCCTTTTTAAAAAATATGTTAATTTACAAATATAAAATGCCCACAATGTGATAGTATAGAAAGATCAAAGGAGCATATAAAGATGCTTTCTACCCTTTCCAAGGACATATTTTTAAAAGTCTTATCTGTGGATGTTTAAAACCAAAGTATTGCACTACTTCAAAATGTCATTGTTTGCACTCTAACTAAATTGTAGAAAGTGGCAAATCTGAATATGACATTATTCTCTTCGTCATAAAAATTATCATCAGATTTCATTGAAAAGTATTTAATGTCAAATACACAACACCATGTAATTCTCAGAATAATCACTATGAAATAAGTGTGGTAACCCAAATCATTCCCATTTTATAGATCAGGTAGCTGATGCAGAAAGACAATTAAATAATATGTTTGTATTTGATCACTCATTTCCCAAGTATGGGGCATCTACTACATGCTGGCACTGTTTTGTATCCAAAACAACAATTCTTACTCTAGTGGAGTTTACATCCCAGCTGACGGGAGAAAGACATTAAATATAGTAAATAAGAAAATGATAGAAAGTGCAATGCAAAGAAAATAGGGCTGGGAGGGAATGGTTTGCAGTCTTTACAATAGAGTGTCACTGAGGCAACGCCATTTGAGCAGAGACTGGAAGGAGGTGTGGGGGAGTGCCTGTGGATGTATGGGAAAGAATATGTAATGTGGAGGGAGCAGTGAGGGCACAGTCTTCCAACGGTGAACAGCACGTCCCACAGTGAATTGAATTTAAGCTGTCCTATAGAATTTCTGTAAAATAGTAACATATATTTGGAAAAGAGTAAGTTGTGTGTTTTTAGAAGTCCTTGACTTCTTAAAAGCATTGCATTTAACAAGCATATATTGCACATCAACTATGTTATTTATTTCTACATTCAACAAATCTTTTGTGAGTCCCTCACAGGGCTCAAGTACTTTGGTAAACAGAACAGGCAGTCCCAGCCCACAAGAGAGATATATGCTGAGATAGAAGACCCAGCCTATGTCCTCCAGAAGCTTACCATCCAGTACTTAAGACACGATACCACTAACTCACACAACAGAATTATCTAACTGAATGTGCGTTAAACATGCAATCATAGTTAATGAGAGCAAAAGAGCTACATCTCATAAAATAATTACAATAACACTTACTATTTACATAAAAGTTTCATTTGGGAATTTAAAGTCTTTACAGAAAATGTTTCAATAGTCTTTACAACACCCATGTGCTCTATGTATGGTATTGGAAGAAGTGCCCTAACTATTTAGTGCAGTGCATCACTCCATGTAATTATCTTGAGTCTTCATTACTTTCTTTTTAACCTCTTTTTTTTCAAATTCCTATATTACATTTTAGCACTGTATTAATTATTAGCCTTATTAATTTATAAAAGCTGTTCATTAAATGCAGATTTGTTATAGCCTCTAAATAGAAAAAGTTTAAAATTGGAATATAGATGCTTCATAACATTTTTCAAATCAGCCCTTTTATGTGTCTTTGAAAGGCTGTATTCCTGAATGAACCACATTAAAAGAGGCAATGTTTTATGACCTTTTAAGTAAAAGCAAAATGAAATCTCATACACAGTTTTATGTAGGAAACACATCTTTTTTTGTGTACAGTAAATTCAAATCTCATGGTTTCAGTTGACTTACTACAACTGCAGTGAAGGGTCAAGAGTGATAGAACTCGAATCCAATTAATCATCTTAGATTAAAGTCAGTGCCAAAGTTTTGCTATGAAGACAGCAAATGGCCTATAGGTATAAAAATATATGGGAGTCATGGCAGTTTCATATATGTGTTTATTCTCCATGATTGCAGCAAGTACAATAATCTTTATAGGGATGAACCAGAAAATTTTTAAAAATTAATAATAAAATAACAAAAGACCATCCTTCCTTCTATAGATATTTATTTATAAAGTACATTAGGTGCTATACAATGCTGAACTAAATGATAAAAAGCAAAGGTGAATAAAAATTAGCCTGTTCTTCCATTGAATGGCATAAGAGAAGACATTGGTATAAATAAACATGCATCTTTGAGGCACTGTGACAGGAACTGGAATAGAAGTAAGTGTACTGCACTCAAATACGCAATAAAAACAGTGATTCTATCTCGGAGATCATTGAGGTGGTATGATAGAAATTAGCTCTGAGTTAGACCTTGAAGAATAAATAGGAGATATACTGTCAGAGGAATAGGGTGGTACTCTTAAGGAGAAAGACCAGCATGGGGGATGTCCTAAAAAGACATCTGGTGGGCAGTATAGACAGGGGACTCAGTTTGGTGTGCCAAGATAAAGAACAGCAGTGGATTTGGGGCCAGGTTGTAAAGGGCCTGCACTATCCTATCTTCATTCCTTAACATGTTTAAGTTCTTAGGAAACAGTAAATCACTCATTAGGTGTTGCTCACTTGGTCTTCCCTCTAACTTTATGATTTCCTAGGCCGTTCCATCTGTCTATCAAGCTCAGATGGTATTCATGGAGTTATATTGAAATCACGCATTGGCCAAGAACATCAAAATAAGGTTAGCCTCTGAGAATGCAAGTTATAAAAACTGTCATGCATTGAATGAAGTCCACCAAGTGTAAAAATAAACCCACAAGGTTTTCTATAAATGTATGATTAAGGAACACAGAAAAATGATTCAGAGGAAAAAAAATATAGCCAGATAATTCAAGACTTGGATTTACTCTTATTAGCTGAACAACCATGAATAGTTGTTTAACCTCTTGAAATAAGTTTTTTTTTTCCCTATCTGTAAAATGGGGTTGATAATTTCTATATTGTCATGTTGTTCTAAGGATTAGAGATATGCATGTGAAATGCTTAACACAGGGCTTGGTACATGTCAGTACACAACATATGCTTCACCCCAAATTTAGTGGATTGGAACAACTATTAATTTAGTTCAGAATTCTGTGTGTTAGCAATTTGGGCTGTGCTAAGCTGGATGGTTCTTGTCTCAGCTCATGTCACTTTATCTGTAGTCAACTACCAGGTGGGCTAGGGGCTGGCTGGTCTTTGGTAGCCTCAGCTAGATGGCTCATCCCTGTTCCATGTGCTCTGATCCTATAACAGGCTGTTCCAGCTTGATCACATGGCTAGGCAGGACTTCAACAGAGTCAGCAGAAGAGGACAATGCCTCTTCAAGCCTTGGTTTGGCACTTGCACAACATTGGTTTTGCCATGTTCTGTTGATCAAAACAAGTCACAGAGTCAGTCTAGATTCCAGGGGTGGGTAAATAAATCGCCTACTTGATGGGTTAGCTACACAGTGACATTGCAAAGGAACATGAATACAGGTAGAGGAACACTTCTTTTTTTTTTTCCAAGTACTCTACCACAAGAGGGTTAAGGATGCAAAATCAACTGGAATCTCTAATGTAAATTGAAAGGATAGAAAATCAATATGGTATAGTCTTAATGTAGTAGAGAGGAACTTGGGGGCAAAAGACCTGAACTTAATCCTTGCTTCTGCTATTGATTAACTTGACCCTGGTAAAATAAATGATCTGTGCTCATTATTCTCAGTATAATGTTTTCTAAATTCAAAATTATTGTGTGGAATAAATGAGATAATGTGTCAGAAAATGTGCATTAAGTGTACATATATAAATATATATAATGGATTATTATTCTTTGATATAAAATATCCTTTATAAGAGGTTTCTGAACCTCTTACCTTATACCACCTATCTGTCCTTCTCATTCTCTCTCTAGAATGTAGAAATTTACTTACATTTCGATATTGGGATTGGTAATAAAAATGTACATAACTTGGAATTCCATTTCTCAGCTACATATTCCAATATTCCTTTGAAACAAATATTTATTGAATCCCACTTATGTACAAGGTTTAATATTAGGTGCTAGAGATATAGAGAATGAAAAAAGCCCTGTCCCCCAAAACTTCAGTCATCTTTTCAAAAACACACAAACAACAATTTAATGTAATATTATAAATGTTGTAACAGAGAAATGGAAAGGATGCTGTGGGATTTCAGAAGAGGGATGCCTGACATATTCAGGGGGGCAGGGTACACAGCGAAGGCTTCCTAGAGAAGGTAATGTTCAGATGAGAAGCAGGAATTTACTGGCTAGAATAATCTAAAATTCAGATCCAAATGCCCAGATGGTTGGAGACCATGGTTTTAGACCCTTGCCTGGATAAACCTGGTTCATACCTATGCATCCAGCTCCATTCCCCCATGAAGTATATCCATTCATTTCCCCCAACACTAAATTGAACTACTTGAGATTTCTTAGAGTATATTCCTTAAACATGGCATCCCATGCCTTTGCTTCTGTTGCTCACTCCACCTGGAATACTCTTGCCTCTTTTCTTTCTAATCAGTTTCCAATAAACACCCATGGATGATTTCCAAATCTAGTAAGAGTTGCTTTTCTAGGATATCTTCCCTGATTTACACAGGTATAAATAATCACCCTTCCTTTCTTCTCTCATTATATCCTGGCTCATACACTATAGTTATTTTTGTATCAATTTACATATGTCTGCTTTATTATACCATATGCTCCTAGAGCACAGGGACCATTGCTTATTCATTCAGACAAAAGGAATAGACATATGGTCAGGAGAATGAAGAATACATGTTATATTCAGAAAGAACAGTAATTCAATGTGGTTGGAGTAAAAGTAGCATTGTGGTCTTGTATAGCTAGCTTATTAAAAAACTGGACTTTATCCTGAAGTTGGAGTTGAAAAAGAAGTGTGATATGATCAGGTTTGTGTCTTTAGAAGGATCTGCCAGATGGCATTGGCTGAAAAGAGAGATAGGGAGACTAATAAGGAAGCTACTTCAGTAATCCAGGGGAGCAGTGATGAACATCTTAACTAAGACAGTCATGATGAAGAATCGGAAATACTTAGAAGAGATCACTGGGAAGTAAACTAGAGCAGTACTTCTCAAACTTTCCCTGTGCATAGAATTACCCAGAGATCTTTGAAAGACCCTGATACCTAGGCCTAACTACATACAAATGACCTTAGAATCCTTAGGGTTATTATTATTATTAATTATTATTATTACTATTGTCTTCAGGGGATTTCAAAGCTTAGCTAAGTTTGAGAACCAGTGGACTGGAGTATACTTGGTGTAGGCAATGAGAAAGGGAGAGAAAAAAGAAATCTCCTAGTTTTCTAACTTGGGATGAAAGGGTGGAGTATATTTAACATGAAGAAATAAGCAAATTCAGGGCAGAGAAGGGTAAGTTTGATTTTGGGCAAATTGAATCTAGGGGTTAGAAGGTAGTTGGATATGCTGTTCTTGAACTTAGGAGAAAGATAGAGGTTGGAGGTGTACACTTTATAAATTTCTACATACAAATATTATCTGAAATCATGGCGAATGTGATGTCTAAGAATGTGTATGAAGTGATACCAAAAGAGGACCATAAGTAGACCCTGGGGGCATTATCATGTAAAAGGTGGCCAGAGGTAGAAGAGCCTGAGAAGGAACAAGAAAAATACAAGTAGGGAAAGGAGGTATCTCCAAAGCTCCTATGGAGGAGGGTTTTGGCAAGCTGGAGTGGTTCACTGTCTAAGTGCTGAAGAGAGTTCCAGTAAAGATCTGTGTGGAAAATTATCTAATATATTTGTTGAGGTCACTGGTGACCTTGGGGAGATGAGTCCCTAAACACAATAGGGACAAAAACTAGATGAAATATATAAAGAAGTGATCAAAAGAAGAGGAAAAAGCAGCGATTACTATAGTTCCTGAATAGTCTAGTGTTTTTTGTTGTTGTTGTTTTTCCTGTTCTAGTGGAAAACATCTGATTTTTCTATGGAAACTATGTGTATATTTGTTTAACTTGAAATATGACTTTTGTATGTTAGGAATAGTTGTATAAGCAACACATTTGTTAGTCCCAAAATAAACAAAGAAATGATGAATTTTTAAATAATATGAAAAGACAACTTTAAGAATACTCTTCTCATCTGCATACATTAAATAAGCAGTACCCGTATAAAATTTGAAGAACTTATGAATTTCACTTTTAATGTCCTATTCTCAATGTGTACATTTTAGGAAAATTGTACCAACCTCACTTTTGCTTATTTGTACTACAGTATAAAGAACAGTTAAAATTTGAATGTTGTACAGTTAATTAATATTTACTAAACATTTTCTTAGTTTAAATGTCTTTGGAAATCACATGTCTCATGCTATTTTTCCTCCTGGATATAATCCCAGTAGTGTTAAGGGATAATATTGTTAAATTGTTTGACAAAACCTAACTCAGCTACTTGTAATTTACAGTTGTTCACCTTTGTCACTACACAGTTTTTCCCTACTAAAAAATTTAAGTTGTCTTGAAGCTGAACTGTTGACTGAATTTCCAATGTAGTTCATAGTATAGTTATAGAATACCAAAACAGTGTTGCCAACATAAGTGTTTAAAGCACACACTTTAAGTAAATGGGAGTTTGAGGAGATAGCCAGCTTGTAACCAATTCGAAGTTTTATGTTGTTCTTCACCTTAATTTCTGATGTGCAAACTTCATTATAATTGAGTTTGAAAAAAAATGCTTAATAAAATCATTTTATTATTTCCATAAGAGTAATTTTAAAAATAATTTAATCATGAATTGTGATTCTTTAAAAATTAGGAAGGATGACAATAGAAGCATTCAATACTGTTTTGTTTTGCTTTTTTTTTCAGAATAAGTGTCCTATTTTTAACTTTTGAGGGATTTTTCTAGGACAAACAACATGCAAAATTTGATTCATAAATTATTATAGCTGGCATTTTATATGCTTTAGAATATTAATGTATCATAGCAATTAGATGTCTACACAAAGAGTATACATTTTAAGTTATATTCAGTATTCATGAATCAAAATGAAAGTCAAGCTATGTAAAAATGTGATTTAAAAATATTCTTTGTAAAGCAGAATTAGGTATAAGAATGCCCTTTCCTGAAACACATCACATTTTAATGACCAAAGCACCAAAAACCTGTCTTGATAAGATGGGTCTCAATTATAAAACATTCTGTAAAACAGGGGCTCTGATCTGTGTTCCAGTGTTCTAAATCATTTTATCCTTTTGCTTTTACTAATTAATCTCCCTTTCCAGAAACATTGCCAGTCCTGATTAAATACATGTGCATTCGTGCCTTAGGAATCTTAACCATGTGCTCTTGGTAAACTTGCTTTCCCATTTTCTTGGATGGCAGCTCCAGTACTCCCATCTCTCCCCCATATTTTTAAATCTCTGTCCCTCATTCTCTTTCCTGTCAAGAGACCTCATCTACTACTTAAGAAAATGTAAACCCCAGGAAGGATAATTTCACCTTTTCCATACCAAATCTATAAACTCAAGTGTATCCGTACCTATTTTTTGTCTCTACTTTTCTCTTCCACTCCATCAAACTGGAAACAGTGCCTCTGCTCTTATCAGAGGTTACTTCCTCTACTTATGCAACGGATTCATCATCACCTCTTGCCTTCTCAGCAGGTTCTTCCTCTTTTCCAGATCATTCCCACAAGCATAAAAACATACTCAAATATGGCCTATGAAAAAAAACATCTCTCACTAAACTTCCCATAACTCTTCATCTACTGCCCCATTTATCTTTTAACTAGCCCACCAAAATCTTGGGAGAGATGTGTGTATCACTTCTCTCCACTTCATATTCTGTTCACTCAGCCTATTCCAGTCTGACGACTGTCCCCCCTGCTTCACTGAAACCCTTCTTGCAAAGGTTACCAATGGTTTCTGTATTGCCAAACCGCACGGACAATTCTCTGTTCTCTTATGCAAACTCTCAGAAGTATTCACCAGAGTGGGTTGCTCTTTACTTTTTGGAACACTTACCCCTCTTGGCATTTGTGACATCACATTCTCAAGTGGCATCCCGGGCCCTCTTTTTATCTATTTCATTCTCTTCCCTTTGAAGTCACCTAACCAGGTAGCTTTGAATACCGTTATATGTCGAAGTTTCTAAAATGTACACCTTCATCCCTTCCCTCTTTAGTGAATTCTAGATTCATGAATACAGTGATACAATTTATGTCTTCACTAATGAGATGCTTACTAGACATTTTATGTGTAATATATTAAAACTGAACGTCTTAATAATCCCCCATTAGTTATTTTCCCAGGCCTTGTTCCATCTCAGGAAAGTGTCTACATTCTACTCCGTAGTTCAAGCCAGTAATCTAGGGGTTATCCTTAATCTCTCCTTTTCTCTCATCTTCTGAATCTAACCACTGACCAGTCTTATTGGTTCCAGCTCAAAACTGTCCACTTCTCTGCATCTCTATGGATATTATGCAAGGCACATTATTTCAACCTAACTTGTAGGGACAAGTTTTCATCCTAAAACACCTTCACTCCATTCCCTCTAATTTAGTGAAAAGCATCTTTTGCAAATGTAGATGAGATTATATTATCACCCTCCTTTAAACCTTTCACTGGCCCCCATTGCTCCTATAGTAAAACCCAAGCTCCCACAAGGTTCAGCTCCCAGAGATTTAGCTACTGCCTGCTTTTCTCATTTTCTCTTATATTCTTCTTGCCCTAGCATGGAACTCCATCCATGTGTGAATCTTTGGATCTAACCCTGCCTTTAATGTTTTAGCAACAAGCCTAGGGGCTCCACCCATTTACTAAATCTTTGTATTAACGGTTTTTTAGTTTGGGTTTTTTTTTTTAAGATTTTTATTTATTTGACAGAGAGAGAGAGCACAAGCAGGGGGAGCAGCAGAGGGAGAGGGGAGAGGGAGAAACAGGCTCCCCACTGAGCAAGGAGCCCGATGTGGGACTTGATTCCAGGACCCTGGGATCTTGATCTGAGCTGAAGGCAGATGCTTAACTCACTGAGCTATCCAGGTGCCTGTATTAACTGTTTTGTTTTTAAAATTTGTTTGTTTTGTATTTACTTGACCTTGAAGCCACTGAGGACAATAGGAATCTGTTCCACCTGCCCCCAGTTGATTTTCCTCTCAAATGGAGTCCCTTATTTTTTCATGCAAGGGATATTCACCAGGAGGTATTAGTTTGGTCCTAGAAGATCTGGTGTACCCTGTGGTATTCCTCACTGGTCCATTTCAAACTGGGGAGCAGGGCAGGATATCCCTGAGATCTTAGATGACATGGAAAGGGCAGAAAGATTATCTCTTAACTGAAGGTTCATAATTTATCCTGGTGACCCTTTTTTAGTTTGCAAATGGGCAAGCCTGGAATTTGACTCCCCCGCTCCTTTCTTTTAGCCACTAGAGAAAAGGCCTTGGATCATTATTACATTTTTCTCCAAATTCTTAAAAGCTGCATCTTCACTGGACACAAATGTTGAATCCTGAACTTGTCCCCAAATAATTAGGCATTCTCAATTGTCCTCCTTTGTTCATCATTTACTTTCTTCCCTTTGTTCCTCTCTGTATAGAGGAATCTATCTGAACCTGGCTTCTTATTTCTTATCATTGTCCCACCTTTATCTGACTAATGTTCTGAGATTTCTCTCGGTCCCTCAGATTCAGACTCTCAGATCTTTTGATTCCTCTTTCTCAATTGCTCCCTCTAGGACATAAGTCCTGTGTATTCTAACATCTGATCCTCTTCTCCATCACCAAACCAACACCCGCATTAGCCCTGCTTACTCTTCACTTTGGCTCATAGTAATTATTTGCCAACAGTTTTAATCAATTGTTTATTTTTTCCTTCTCTGACTCATGATATTCATTTCTGCTTACTTTTAAAAGGATGAGCTGATAAAGCAACTCCCCTAAATCTTTGGTGACCTCATTCATTTATTCACTCAGTCTTATTGTGTGCCAAATACCATACTGGTTATTGTAGATAAAATGATGAATGATGCAGAGTAGTCCCAGCTCTCATGGAGATGATAGTCTCTCAGGAGAGAAAAAATTAACTTAACGTTACAGACAGGCTTGTTGTCTTCATGGCTTTCAGAACTCTCTCCAATATGGTCACAACTTATTTTCTGTTTCTCTCAATGTCGAAAGCATTCATCCAACTTTTCCAACATATCTTTGTTTTGTTTTCTAGACATACATAAAAAGAGCTGCATGTGGTGAGAGCATAAGGACTTTGAGTGGACCCTTCTACTAGAATCTGTGACTTTAGGCTTGGCACAAACTCTTTGCATCTCAATCTCAGTCTTTAAATGCTAATGATAAAAAATTACTGATGTGTATTGAATACTTATTTTGGGCCAGCAAAATCTAGTGGTTAAAAGCACAGACTCCCAGTCAAACTGCCTGGGTCTGAGTCCTGCTTCTGCTTCTTATTAGCTATGTGACTTTTACTTCTCAGTGCCTCAGCACCTTCATCTGTAAAATGGGAAGAATAATGTTGGGAATGATTAAGTGAGTGAAGTAAAAACCATTAAAACAGTACCTAGCACATCATAAGAGCTATATAAGTTTTTAGCTATTTCTGTTAACACTTTTCTGGGTAGGTAGTACAATTATCCATATTTAACCAATGAAGAAACTAAATGATTTGCCTACACAGTAAGGGATAGAGTCAAAGTTCTAATCTGGACATTACAGCTTCAGAGCAGTAATGTAGTAGTAACTACTACTCTGTATAGCCTCTATTATAGGCTTACTGTAAGACTATAGTTAAATAATCAACATTTAACAAAGTTTAAAACTATAATGCACTATGAATATGTAAGGTATTATTATCCTTGTTGTAATAAGATATGATTGAAGAAGACACTAATTTCTTTCTTTTCCATATCCTAAAACTTTTAGCTATACCAGTAATTATATTAATGAAGATTTCCATGTCATTGTATAATTTAGACAGCCCTTTCACATACACAAATTTATGTAATTCCCACTATCACTTTCTGAGGTTGGCAAAGTCAGTATCATTGTCTCCATTTTAAAAATGAGAATGCTTACGATCAGAGAAGTTAAGTAACTTACATAAGAATTCAAAGGTAGTAAATGAGAAAGTCTCTAACCTAAGTCTGAAGCCCTGAATCTCATCCCTTGCCTCACCATAATACGCTGCTGTTTTTAAATAATTTGTCTTTCAACAGATCAAAAACTAATTTTTATGATATGCTTTACCATTATAAACATATATGTGTAAATATTAATATACCCTTGTGGGCAAAACACCCTTGTGTACAACCATGTGAACTAACATTCTTTCCTTTTTTTCCTTTTGAAGGTCGTGATTGCTAGCATCATGTGCAGTTACAGCAAAAATGACTGGATGGAACTTTCCAAAATGGCTGAGGTAATGATTTCTTTAGTATATATTTATTTTATTTCTTCTCTTCCATTTTTATTAGTTTTAAATAAAGAGCTGCCATGAAAAAATAGCCCAGTAGAAGTAAAATTGAATGGAAAATGGTAACTTAAAACATTTCTATTATAATTTGTTTACCCTGTGTTTTCATTAAAATGATGGAAATGTAAATTTAAAAGGAATCTATTCTATAAAAGTGGTCCCTTGGATTTCACACACTACCTAAAAATCCTTTATTCTTTGAATCCATATACTCTTTATTTGCATATTAAGCAAATTGTATATTATGATGGATGCCATGATAAAATTTAATTCTACCTTTGAGAGTGTAACAGGATCTTACCTTGCCTTTAGGCAAACTAGTTTGACAGCGAGAAGAAATTTTGAATATAAAACTCTTGAATATTTAAGATATAAAAGGTTCATTTAATACTATTCTAGTTTGAATACAGACATGCATAAAATGGTAAGACAGAATGCTCCTGAATGGAACACTAGTCAGCAGGTTTTCTATAATATAAATTGAATCTTGCACAAATGCAAACAACTAACCATGTGCCTCAAATTTGTATTTCAAATAGAAAAATACATACCTAAAATTGTACACTTATATCCATCATGCTGTCATGAAAAATATTCTAGACAGCTTTAGCTGAGGTTTCTTGAAAACCACTCAGAAATGTAGAAGACTACATCTAACAATACTTATATACTAATGACTCTGCATTATAAAATACTATGAAACCTTCTATGGTGTTCAAAAAGTGTACATTTTATTTGGATATCTTAATACGATGAGGGGGAAAAATGACTTCTGGGACTTAAGGGGGTGAAATTAAACATGATCAGTAATTGGCTTCATGATCTTTGGTGCTGAGGCCACTTTATACATGAATTTACCTAACTGACCATGAAATTTTCCACAGAACCTGTGCTTGGCATGAGCTTTGCCAATTCTAAGCTGACTATGATGAATGGCTTTATCATGCTGCTTGCCTCTTTCTGTAGAATAGGATACTTTAAATATTTTCTTCAGTGATGAGCATCAACTTTTAAATAAGCAAATTTTACTTTTAAATACCTTTAATTAGTAACATACCATCTTAAAGGTGCTTTTCACATTTCTTACATTCTATATCTATTTCTTTAATTTCAGTTTTATTTAATATCATTTTCTAAGTACGCATAGCAAAAAAAAAAAAGAAGAAAAAGAACAACAAAAACAAAAGAAAGGAAAGAAAGGAGGAGAAAAAGAAAGAAAAAAATTTTAAAAAGGAAAAGTTATGCTTTCCTTTCAGTCAAACCAGTCTGTTACTTTCCACAGGAAAGCAATCTGCATATCAAGGTCAATCTATAGATGGTGTCAATTAAAAAAAAAAAAAGCTCCCCTATAATCTTAAAATATGAACTGTCCCAGGGCATAGCACCTGAAGAAGCTCTCCCCAGGCCTCCACATCCCCTGGAGGGCGACATTAGGTAGCATGATTCCTCATAGCTCCTCTAGGAATCCCATAATGCTTTATAGAATCAGTAGTTGGTTTTGTCTTTATGAATGCATGCTTCAAAACAGATTAAAACAGATTTTTTTTTTTTTTTTTTTACATTGGGAGAGCCCGCATTAAAACAAACCAACAGAAACAAAAAAGTATTTGAGCCAAAGTTACTGTACCACTTACAATGTACATTTCTTTGGGGGTGGTGATAATGGGCGGTAAGAAATCAGAGATATCACACCAGCTGTTCTAGCACCAGTTTTAAGTTCAGCAAATGACTTAATGTGATGATGAATATACTTTAAATTCATGAAGTTCCTCTCCTTATAGTAGATTAATTTTTGAATTACACAATAGGGAACTGAGGAAATCTGTTATGAGCTCTTTACTATTATATCTGAAAACAGAAATGACACATGTGTAACAGCAGGACAGATCCAAATCCATACCAGAACCTGAAAAAGTAAAGACAGAGAAACTGTGTCAGAATGAAAGTTTGTGCAAGGAACGATCATTATTATTTGTTTATTTGTTTATTTGTTTCACCAGAGGCTACCACTGTATTTTACTATTCTAAATAAACATTTAAGACCATGTAGGTGGTTAAAAAAAATAGAACCTAGGTACATTCTTAAAATATGGTAAATTCAACTGAATGCTGTTTTTTAATGTATATCCAGTGTATCTTCTTTATCATGTGCATATTTTTTAGAAAGTTTTGTTTTCTTCTAGAAATAGAACCATACTGAACCAAGCCTTCCTTTTCACTCTAACCCAAGAATGACCACACTTTTAATGTCATCTTTTATGTATTCTTCAACCTGGTTTGAATTTGTTGTTTTTTGAACACCAGGAAAAAGAAGTGACCTCTGGAAGAGTTTTCACAGCTTGGTGTCGAATCAGTAGCATTGTTAGGGTCTGCTCAGTTTTTCGGGATCTGATCACAGTCTTTCCTCCTTTTCTGGGTCACGGATGACCTATTCCAATTCCATACAAAGGAAGATCTGTGAAGCACCTACTGTGTGCACGGTCTCTTGCCAGCCAGAACAAAGGTGAATAAGACAGCCTCAGCTGTATCAGAAAGATACCATTCAGAAAGATCAGAAAGACACCAACCTGAACCACACTGAAAACTCACAATATCAGGTCTTACATAGATCCTGATCTCATTGTAATAGATCTTGGATCCATTTCTTTCTCAATGTGCGTTAGCTTAGAAAACAGAGGCTGCGTCAAAGTTCACGTGAAGATGCTTGACTGAAGGCTACAACCCCAGAGCAGTATGAGTGGGGAGAAAAGGGAAATGGGGTAGGAAGAAGGGAAAGCAGAGCCCGTGTGGTGCATGGCAGAGCTGGCTCCCATTTCCCAAGGAAATGGAGCTGATGGCTCAGTCATGTGGGACAGAGAGTGCCATGTGAAATCATCCTGCCTCCCAACAGTTTAGAGGAGAAGAAGGGTGTGAGATGTACCTCCTGCTTCCTTTCTGTCTACTTGCTTGGACTGGTCAAATTTCACACCCCAGGGCTTTCTTTTCCTCTGCCCTTCTGGGGGATTGTGTATCCTGCCCCTTTTGGGGCTGCTGCTAAGTCACATGCCGCACCATGTTGTGAAATGTTTCTTGTGTTTCTTGTGAGGTGTTGTGAGATCTAAACCCAGAACTGGAGGGAAAAGCCCAAGCCCCCTGCTCAGGCCCGACTGGGCACTGGCATTCCTGGAACTGCCCCTGGGACAGGCACGGACGGCTGAGGCAAAAGCGCTGCTTTCGTGCCGAGGGAGCTGTGCGAGCTGGCCGTGACGGGAGTTGCGAGAACAGCAATAGGGCCTGCGGTCCCTCTTTAAGCTAGTGGCAAAAGCTTGAGTGGCAAGTAAGGCCATCAGATTCGAAGCAGCGTATAAATTGAGTGTGGCTCCATAGGCGTCTCTGCCACCCTAATCCCAGTTTATCTGAGATAGCACCACTCATCTTCTTGCCCCCAATCCATCCAAAATCTTCCCACTATCTTTCTCAAGATGCAAAATCCTTAACTTGACCTGGACGTGCTACATAGTCTGGCCCCTGCCTGTCTCCCCAGTGTTATCCTCAGTTTGTTGTCCACGTTCCACACCCATTGGCCTTCTTTTACTCCTCTGACATGCTCCCAGCTAAGAGCCTTTGCTCTTCCCTTGGCCTGGAGTAGTCTTTCTTACTCACAGAATGTTCTCTCTTTCTCAACTCTGAGTGTCCTGACCAGTAGGTTAAACCTTCTGTCTTGCTCCTTCTAAGCTCCTGTCCCCAGAAGCCAACTTACCATTAAAACTAATGAAACATAAGCTTCAGGGCCCTTACTTGCCCAAGTCACTTCCAAGCCCCTGTACCTAAATTTCGTATTTGTAATTTTAAATAATTTTTTTCTCAAAAAAGTTTCCTCAGTTTGTTTAAGCTTTAGGCTCCCCAGAATCTAGGTGTATCTCAGCCTGTGCTTTTCCTTTGTGGCATTTAATTAAGTAATCAGCAATGGTGTCATTAGCTCTTTAACGTCTGTCCTACTTATTACAATGCAAGCTCCTTGGGGGTGCAGACTCCTGACTGGTTTACTGCTTAATCTCTGGGTATCTGTCAAATATTTGTTGAACTAAAATAGGGGTACAGAGCTGGTGTAGTGACATGTGACAAACAAAAAGGAAGCAATTACAGAATAAATGAGAAGAGTGGCACTTTATTTGGCACCAATGAACTTGAGGTGATTAACATACAAAGTAGAAGGTTTTAAGTCAAGAATCTGATGAGGGATTGCCAAAGGTCTGACCGTGATTGGTAGGATGACACAAGGAAGGTCCAGGGGAAGGACAGTTATCAAAACCAAGTGACCACACTATTCCTAGCAGAGGGTCCAAACAAACCACTTAAAAGCCAGGTTCTTACCATTTTTTAACCTGAATTTGGGCTAGCAGTGTGTTGTGAAATTAAGTTGATGTTAGAGTGAGGAGATCTCAAGTAGGCTGAGGTAGAAAGCAGATAGTATTACAGAAATGTGTAGTAGCAGGTGGGTGTAAGTCCCTGCAGAGTGACGGTTAGCAGCACAGAATGCGATCAGGAAAGGTGGACGCCTCCTTGCAGACAAGAGATAGTCACTGACTTAGTGTCCAGTGAGGCCCAAGCCCATTCAGGGTGTACCTTTGCCAAATCCAGTTCAGAGAGGTTTAAGATCCTGAACTTGTGTCTCCAGTTTGGGATAGTTGAGGCTAGATGACAGTGTTGCTATGTAGAAGGTCAACATTGGACATTTTATATTCTTTTAACAGACGAAAGTAAGAGAAAATTCAAGAAGTGTACCTTTGTGTTCCACCAAGGGAACACCCTCCTGACCCTCTGGGGCTCTGATGCTTTTTGCCAGCTCCCACCTCCCATGGAAGCCTTCCTTCCCACTTGGGCTCTGATATACTACAGCAGGCCACCCTCCAGATGGACATCCATCTTATTGTTCTCGGGCTCTGATACCCCACGCTGGGTTCTCGAGGCTCCTCCTATATCTTCTTGGTCAGCTACCTTGCTCTGTCTCACCCAATGACTTAAAAATTACATTGATCAGGAAGGAAGGGAGAAGTAAGAAAGGGAGAAGAGGAAGAATTTTGTATCTGATTTTGTTGTATATACTGTACAAAGGTTTGTGGTTTTGCTACCTTAGTTTTTCTGAGAGTTTTTATAAAGTGATTCAGAATTTTAGAAACTACACTGCTACCACTATTCTGATAATTACTTAGTATTGTTTTTTTTCCCCTTTTCTTTCCCCCTCCCCTGCTGAAGTATAAATAGTTACTTTAAATCCTTTTATAGAAGACTGGGGAAGGGCAGGTTGGAGATTCTAATTGGATGGCTAGATGATGGATGGATGGATGGACAGACAGAGAAACTGATAGACAGTAATTGCTTATACTTACATAATATTTACTATAGTCCAATGGCACTGTTCTAAGTCATTCACTTTTATTAAGCTGATTTATAACTTAAAAAAGCAACCTATGAGTTACTTTTATGGTTTTCCACTTTTTGGAGACAAGGAAACTGAAGCGAAGGAGAGTCAAATAATATGCCGAAGACCACACATGTACTAGGTAGTAAAAGTGGGATTCAAATCCATGAAATATGCCTCCAGAGTTCCGGCTATTAACATAGACATTCTCCTTCATATAAATAAATGGGTGATAAGTAGATAATGTATGAAATTAGAAACAGCAGATTTTCTATGTCATGGCCTTCACTAGAGTACTTTATTGTGTAATCATTTAGGTAAGGTAGAATAAACTCTGGGCTAAGTGAGTAAACTAAAAAGCTGTGACTAACAGGAGTCAGAATGCATGCCCAGTTTCAGTTAATTTAACATTTCATGCTAATTCAGCAATTAAGGCTTTTTGAATGCATATAGTTGCTTGGAAATGGAATTAACTGCCTTTTAAGGTGGTGTACATCCTGTGATGAGAATATTCAAACAGAGGCCAAATGAATGTTTTCTGTTCTCTTGGTGTCACCTTAAGCAGGATTATCTCAGTTTTGAGATAATCAAAGGCCTTTTCAGATGTGTTTGGTGGGTCGATGTTTATAGATATACATAATACTGGGGAAATCTTTATTAATTAGTCTCTGAAAAGCCTTTAATGGGGATAGGTGGTTTTACAAGATTTTAATTTTACTTCAAGTTTAGAAGCTTTAAGGATGTCAAATGTTACATCTTCTTAACACACTGTACCAACTCCAGCCTTGGAATTAGCGATTGCTAATAAGTTTTGATAGTAAGAACACAGGCTCTGGACTCAAAATGCTTGGTTTCAAGACCCTACTCTCACTTATAAGATGTGAGATATAAAGCAAGTTCCTTGAATTCTTTGTAACCTCTATTTTATCATTTGTAAAATGGGAATAATGATATATCCCACTGCAAAGAGCCTAGTATAGTATCTGGCATATTGTAAGCACTCAATAAATGTTAGATATTATCATCTACTATCACAGCTAATTGTAAGCTTCCACTTACATTTTAAGAAAGATGTATAATGTAAATATGTATACAGATGCCACCTAAAGTTTATCTAATCCAAAATGTTGTTGAACTGATTTACTTTTAATTGCTGCATTTCAGCTAAACAAAGAAGTCTAAAGGAAATGTTTGAAATAGCTAAGACTAAAAAAAAGGGTGATACTGTATATAATTGTACAATCTTTTAATTAAGCTGGTAATTCCCACATGACATGTTTTTTAGATAAGTCCTATTATGTACAGTTTATACTTGAGTAGTTGGAGACAAAGAAGATTAACTGACTTCCTAAAGCATCCCCAATTCCTTAGCAGATCTGGGATTAGAACCCAGAATTTAGGCTGTGCTTTGTTCATGCTTACCATCAAACCAGCAGGGAAAAAAAAAGTAGCATGATTCATGGTAATGTTCAGATAATAAGAAGCATTTTAAAACTGAATTAGGGAATCAAAAGCCATAATGAAACCATATTAGAAAACAGGCTGGATGATCAAATGAGCTCTCACAAATGTGCAAAAGAAAAAGCAGACTCACTAATGAATAAGATGGGTAAGAAAGTCGACCGAGAAATTGCTAACTAGAATTCTTCAATTTGTTGAGGTCCCACTTAAAATTTATAAAGCAGGAAAAAAGAGGCTAAAATTTTGAACAATCAGGAAAAACAGTGAACCCTTGAAGAAACAGCTGTTGGCCTAAAGACAGGTCTATGATACACTTAGAAAGTAGTGAACTCTATTTTTAAGCCTTTGCGTGATGTGACAGACATGTTTAATGTTACGGAAATGGACTCAAGCCTCTAGTTGACCTTACTAAAAAGAAATTGTGGCATTGGAGAAATTCTAGAAGTTAGGTAAAATAATATACAAACTTGAATCATTTATAGTTTATCCCCCATCCCTCTGGTTACCATATTAAAAAGTGTTTTGCTTGTTCTTAAAAGAGTTTTTCACAGGAGACTGGTCAAGAATTCTGATTCTTCACGTAGTCTAAGAAGACTTCGAGTGAACAATTTTGTTCATTTTCGCAGGATCCATTTGTGTATTAATGAATTAATGAGCTAAATTAAAAGGAATCCTATTTAATTATTACAGACAAAATTATTTACACTTCATGTTTCTTATCATGGACTTATTTTCAGTGCAACACAATTGATTCTTAGTTAAAAAATGTTTTAAATTTTGCTTGTATGCATTCCAGGTAGCCAACTACATTTTTCTTTGCACTACAACTTCCAGTACCAGTTATCCAGAATTAGTAAGATTTGTATCTATAAAAACAGAAGCTGTGTAGGGAAGACTAAATGTGATGTCAAACAGATCTGGGTTAAAATCTGTGCTGTGTCACTTAACATACCAGGTTTGTCACAAACTCCCTTGGGCTTCGGTTTCCTTGTCTGCAAAATCGGTGTCCTACTAATCCAAGGACTGTGAGAATCAGAGATAACAAATACAAAGCACATAGAGCAGTGAGTGTCCTCTTACAAGCACCGAAGGAATATTTGCTGTTGTATCATTGTTGTTACAGATAACTCTCATTTGAGAGTCGGAATACACCTCACAAGTTAGCTATCAGGCAGAAAATGGAAGAGTTTAAATTTGACAAATGTGACCTATGTTGAATTACCAATGGTGAAAGTGTATCGAGACACAAATAAAGCTTTGCCTTTTCTTGCATGTTCCTTCCACGTTGTCAAGGCTTCTGGAGCAGATGCCCTGGAGTTAAATTTATCATGTCCACATGGCATGGGAGAAAGAGGAATGGGCCTGGCCTGCGGGCAGGTAAGGACCTCAACAGCTGCCATCACGTATTTCTGGGGGGACAAGAACAGGCCCCTGTATGGATAGTAACTCTACCTTAGGAAAGGAGATGTATGGATCAGGTGACTGGCTTGAGACTTCCAGGTCTGCATTGTTTAAATATTTAGTGCTTAAAAAGTGGAAAATGAGGGAAACTGAAATTACAGCAACTGTTTAGTTTTATTGAGGAAAATACCACATTATGTGCTTGACAGGAAGTAATATCATAACAAATAGTTTTTAAAAGCACTGAAGCAGAATTAGCTGATTTCAAATGCAATGTTCTTTATTCATTCCTGATGCTGATCCAGTTTCCCTGGAGCAATATACTGTACAAAATGCATTGTTCGTAGTGATTTTGTAGTAAATGGGGCACAGCACAAATTGCATTTTACATTTTTTAGCATATGATCATTATTCCCTAACTGTGTTTTGGGAGTTGCAAAAAGACTTTGATGCTATTTTTATTTTGGGATACAATGAATGGAACCTTCATGCTAAAATACTTTCAAAACCTAATGAATAAAATGTGGAAATATATGTTAATATGTAGAAAATACTACATCTTTATGTAACTAGATACAGTGTTGTATGTTAAGGAGCAATGTAAAAGCTTCATGCTAAAAAGGTGAGTGTTTTGCATCTAATTTGGCTTTTAAGTCCAGAGGGAAATGGTGTGAATTAAATAATATGAAATGTTGTCATTTATGACAAATTTTCTAGTCCTGGAAATTCTACTTTTGTCTTTACGTCTGGCACAGGGCCTTGTACATAGTAGGTGCTCAATTCTTTTTTTTTTTCTTTTTTCCAAATCCTTGGATTATTTGAATTAAACTCAGAGGGCAGAGGCCCTTCATTTGGAAGGGCAAAAATTTCTGCTTCTTCAAATGAACCTAGGTTGCTATTTTCATATTAGCATTCAGGGAGGATTTTAAAGTACCTTGTAAATATTTAATTAACATTCAGAATAGATTTGTGACTTAGGAAGAAACCATTCTCATGTAGCAGCAGGAGGGGAGGGCCTAGTCAAATGTTTTTCAAGTATATCCTGTGTTCCACTCACAACAGGTTACCCAGAAGATCGTCAGTGTGATGACAGAACCAAGCCTCAGAAATACTCAATAGAGGGAAAATATCATTATATTAGATCCTGACTTCTGTGAGGCAAGGCTTGAGTGACCGTGTGTCAACATGTGTACCTTGACTGAAATGAGGAAGGCTTCTAACAGGACAGCTGGAACAGGGCCTGAGGTGGTCACTGTTCTCTCTTTATAACCCTTGCACAGTATCTGAAACTTAGACCAAAGATATTTTCTAGCTACATGGATAAAAACAGCTATGGAAACATTTAAATCTATTGACTAATGTTTTAAAGAAGGATACATTTTAATATATATTCCTTGCCACAGAAGTGACAATTATTTTGAAAATGTTGCCCAAACTTGAGCTTATTTTTTAGAGTGGGCTTTGGCTCCGTGAACACATCTGAACTTAACCACTGTTAAGTGTCTTAGGGGCATCCTCTCCAGAGAGTTATTTAGCTACATAAATTTTTGCCCAGCCTTTGGCTGAATGAGGATACCAAGCATTAAAATTTTGCAGTTGAGTTAGTATTAAGATTTCTAAAACTCTTGGAAAACATATGTTCCAAAAACCATGATACCTTAGACTTAAGGAAACTTGGGAACATTGCCATTTCACTTGTTAGTTATAATCTCTAAAACTAAAACCAGTTCTTATCAGCCACATTTAGAAATTTTCTTTTGGGGGCGCCTGGGTGGCTTAGTTGTTGGGCATCTGCCTTCGGCTAGGGTCATGATCCTGGGGTCTTGGGATCGAGCCCCGCATTGGGCTCCCTGCTCCGCAGGGGGGCCTGCTTCTCCCTCTCCCACTCCTCCTGCTTGTGTTCCCTCTCTCACTGTCTCTCTCTCCATCAAAAAATAAATAAAAGCTTAAAAAAAAAGAAATCTTCTTTTGAATTATATCCTCTTTTAAATCATAGAATTGGAAAATAAAACAAATTTAATCGTTTTTGCTCCAACATATTTTAAATGATGGCTCTGCCTCAGGACACAGGAATGTTCGATATCTTAAATGGAGGGAAGGAAGAATATTAGTGCATTAAAAAAACTTTATTGTAAATCTGACTCTTTAGAGTGGGCACAGGTATGTCTGGTGCTTATTCATCTTTTTTTCCTTTACTTCTTTTTTTTTTTTTAATCTACCTCCTGTTCCCATTGCCTCTTCCTTTCTCGTTGAGGTTTGTAGTCTTGAACACTTGTAAGCTGGTGGGATGGGAAATTTGTACTCAGTGTTGGTGGACCGAGAAGCCATTCCAATTCCTCTTCCCCATTGCAGTGCGATCCTGCATTCCATCTCTTGGAAACTCCATGTGTGCCAGGCGCAGTGCCGTGCACATCGCCAGAGCCTGATAAGTGTTTGCTTCATGAATGAAACAAACTGACATTAGCTCCATGCCTAGAATATTTACCTATTGGAAACACTCTCTTGTACTTTTTCCACTTTTGGTGTTTCCAGAAATCATCATAATTTTAGCCCCTTAAGAAGAGGCAGAGTATCACAGTATAGTATAATTTCCTCTCTAAGCATGTTTTTTCCTCCATTATGTCATATATTTTCTCACCAATATTTCACAAGGGAAAAATACTGCCTTTGCATCTAAGTGATTTTATATTAACCACATATGTATATACTTAAATATATATTTATATATTTAAACTCTTTATAAATGTTCCCGTAAGTGACCAAATATTGTGAAATTTTTGAACAGAGAAGGCTATAACCTCTACTCCACAATATATAGAAGTCATTTATTTACAGAATTTGTAGAAATAAAGAAAATCTCAAGCTGACCTTGGGAATTTGCATTTATATTTCCTGCAAAGTGAAATGGAAAAAAACCCCCATAACTTTGATGCTCAAGTGAAGGTGAAAATATGCTCTAGCTTTAGTTGTGTACACTCTAAAGAGTCAGGAGTATATTACAACATGAAAAAAAAATTTAGTTTTCTTGTCCTCACAATAACCCTCTGAATAGGCCGAGTTTTTATCCCATTGTACAACAAGGGCAATAATAAAATAAGAACCAAACCAAACTAAAACAACACCAACAAAAAAATGAAGCCTCCATGCTTCCCAGGTCACAAATCTGGTCAACAGTTGCCAAGGCCTGAGCTTTAATTAGCATGTAAGCCTGAATATAGATAGATAAATCACTGAGAACACTTCTTAATAAATTGGTATTCCAGTGTAAGCATTAAAATATATATTATTATGAACTGAAAGTGCATACAGGACTAAGTTATCTCCAAAGTCTTTTGTAGGTCTAAATTCCCATTTCTCAAAATATATAAAAACACAAGCAAGGGGCACCTGGGTGGCTCAGTTGGTTAAGCGTCTGCCTTCGGCTCAGGTCATGATCCCCAGGGTCCTGGGATCGAGCCCTGCATCGGGCTCCCTGTTCAGCAGGAAGCCTGCTTCTTCCTCTCCCACTCCCCCTGCTTGTGCTCTCTCTCTTTCTGTCTCTCTGTCAAAAAAAAAAAAAAAATCCTTAAACACACACACACACACACACACACACACACACACACACACATACACGCAAACCTGAATCTACTTTGTAGATGTTGCATCTCTCTGGAATAAGGGAGCCTCCCTGATGTCTTAACATTCAGATTTAAAGTTGTCTATGTGCAGTCTATGTGAGCCAGTTTCCTGTGCTGGCATATTACTTTATAAATGTAATTATAATCAATTCTATAAAATTCAGATAAAATGGCACCTCTTTGAGGTCTTCTCCTTTTCCTAAATATAAAGTGTTCTGATGGCATTGGGTGAATACCCCTCTTTTGTCTTTGACTATTTTTAATTCCATCTTGCAGAAACTTTTAAAGTAAATTCAGACAAAAGCTGAAGAAACTCAACTTTCTGTTGTGTTTGTTTCCGAAATTATTACCAACATTTGAAAAATAGGTAGATTTGACAGAAACATCCTCTTTCTTACTTCTCCTGAACTATGGGAAGACATGGCCACAGGTGGCCTGCATTGCCATGTAGCAGTGAGGAACTAGAGCTTTCTTGCTTTCCTATAACACTCTCTGTGGTTCGTGTAAATAGCAGCAAACGTTTGACCAAGGGTAAGTGCTTTTTCCCAAACATGGATTTGATCAGTATGTGCCTCTACAAATCAACCTTTAAATATCCAAACCAACCCTTGCCAGAATTTTTGCTTCCTTTCTAGGTTCCTGACATCTAAGAGTCTGTAAACTGCCTTCTTTAGCCAGCAGTACCTTTAATTCTTAGACCCTCCATCAGCTACGAAAAGAAAAAATAGCTGATGGAGGTTGTAGATGGAAGGTGTGGGCTAAGATGCCTTGCCACCTTCCTTTTTTTATCTTCCACAAGGCACAGAGGAAGAGCAAGAGGCAGCATGCTCCTCAGGACTTCTCAGGTACTAGCTGTATAGTCCTCTTGAAATGGTTTTTTGCCCCCTGCCGTCAGAAAATGCCAAGTTTTAAAGCTTTTTCTTATTTTTCACACAAATTGTTTACTTTTTTGCCTTGTGTCAATGATGTGACATAGTAAAGTACAGACTTCTAGAACTGAGGGTAACCTGAAAGATTTTCCAGTTTGACCCCCTTGTTTACAGGAAAGGAATCAGGGACTGGGAAGATACTTGATTTGCCGTTGCCTGAGGAAACCAACTAGCAAGCTCCATAGTCTTCCATGCCCTTGTCACTGACCCGCATCTGGCGCTCTGTTCACTATTTCCTCCGGGTCATTTGGGTGTATCCAAATCTCTGGTTAAACTGAATAAGCCAGTTCAGTGCCCTGGGAACTCCTGACTCCATACCTTTCTGCAAACTATTATTTACTCTGCCTGGAATTCATATCTTTTCAACTGAAATTATCCAAATAGAAATCACCTGTCTAATTCTATTTTAAATGACATCTAATCTATTAACTGAGTATGTCTTACCAGTCAACCAAACTTTCCATGAGAAAGAAAAAAGAATATATTGTATGTGAACAGGTTTAAAGGTGGAAACTAGAAGCATACTCTCGTTGGACTCTCTGGTGACCTAGAGATTGAATTGCTGTCAATGAATTTGAATTTCTTCACCTGACAATTCTAAGAGGCTACAAAGATGTTATTTCCCTGGCCCTTACAGGATTCCCATTTTTTGGTAGTTTGGATGCCTTCCTTGTAGGTGTGATTACTAAAGAGTGCACACCTATTTCAGTAAGGAGGCCTTTGAATGGAAGATTCCAAAATGACAGTGTAATCGGAGGGAAGGCTACTCTAGCTTCACAGTTAAAGCAATGTCCTGAAGAAAGATGGCGGTGCCACTGTTACTACCTGATACACCTTGCTATCTCACAGCCCCTCCATTTATTTACACACATCCTCTGCATAGAATTTCTAAACACTGAAATGTTTAACTCAAACAGTCTTAACATTAATTTTATCATCAGGAAATAGATATGCAGTCCTGCTTTCATGGTGATTTAGCTAAGTAAGAGCAAACATTTCAAAGTGGTAAATCTTAAGACGTTTACTGATCTTAAATAATTATTGACTTAAATTAAGATCACCCAAACAATGCTTTGATATTTCCCTCATGATCTGTTCTGTGTCCAATTTAATTTATACAAACTCTGTATGCCTATTAAAAAAGGAGAGAGAAAGGCTTTGTTTCTGTTACAACATGCCAACATTTTTCATAAAACATTAACCACAGATTATTACTCTTACCCTTGCCAGAGAGCAGACGTCTGTCACCAGGAAGAGAATCCAAAACTGAGTGTGAGGACCACATTGCCCCAGATGTGCTAGCATTTCCCTTGGGAAATAAAACCTTCCTCCAGCAGCTGGGTTAACAGACCCCCTATCTCATATGCAATACAGGGTCCAGTGAGCAATGACCACAATCTGCCTGGATTAGGACCCCATCAGATGTTTGTGGAGGGGACAATATAAAGATATGGGTTTTAAAGCCAACACAACTGACAAGTCATAGTACTACCTATATTTCCCAGAGGAATGAAATTCAGGAACTCAGGAGGATGAGACACCCCAAAGGCTAGAGAAAAGAATATGGGAGCCCCATCAGTGGTAAAATACAACTGAAGCCACAGTGACCTCCTTGACCTCTTTTTGGGGGGTCTAAGGGGAGGATCACTGCTGAGTTAGATTTACTTTTTGCTACTGGTCTGGTACATGCCCATCAGATGTCCTCTGTTTAAGGTTCTTGATTCCTCTCACTCCTTTTAACTCTCTAGCCCCTATAAAATACATGTGTGACAAGGTGCCACATTGTCCTGAAAGTGATGTTTAATCTTGCTCTAATTAGCTTGGCCAAATGTAACTTCGGGCTAGGGAGTTGGAACTAAGGTCTATCAATTGAATCGATAAATACGGGATAGGCTAGGTTGACTTCAAGGCTAGGTCAGCTTCAGTGGATGGAGTCCCTGAAACATCACATTCACAGGTTTGGAAATCATTATGTCGTGAAGTAACATCATTTCATGGAGAGCTATGAGAAATAACTGCATGATATAAGCTTCTGCAGAAGTGACTGAAATCTGATATTATCCGTATACATTTAACTTACCCTGTTCTCTTTTATTTTCCTTGTGGCGTTATAATTTTAGAAGTGCTTTAAAATAAATTATCAACTTGTTTATGAGAAAAATTTTGTATCTCTGATCAAAAAGAAATATTTGCTTTATACTGTATTATGTTGCCCAACTTTTATTTGAGTTTAATTCTCAACCATTTGTGTAGACATGGGTGCTTGCATAAGTAGATAACTACAGGAGTTCTGTAAGAAGCATTTATATAACTGCCAATATTTTGCCATAAGCTGATTCTCTCTGAGTTTTTCAGTTTTAGTTATTAATGTTGGTTAATGATATAAAATGATTGCTTCCTTTCAAAAATTTTAAATTTTTAGCAGAAAACAATGCCATTTAAATCTAAGTGAAATATCAGTTGTAGGTCAGGGAGTATCACTGTTTATGTCTATGACAACAATCATGTGGCAGTTAAAAAACTTATATGCAGTACAAAGAGGTGGATCACTGGTGAATGGTTGCAGGAAAGACATTTTAAATGTGGGTTTTTTTTTTTTTAACTTGGTGTGGCTTTTACTGTACTCATCACTTGTTATAGTCCCCAAATCTAGCAGCAACAGCATTTTACAATTTTTTTTTAATCACCCTCAGACGATCATATCCCAGTGACTTTGAGAAGCATAGCAGGGTTTTCTATATGCCTGCTGACTTATAGCATAAAGATAAACTGAAAATGTCTTTGGCCCAAAGAGAGACACAGGAGTAGGGTAGGGAGAGGCTATGATCTTAATCAGTGGTATCACGCAGTTTGCCTAGCATAATGTCACACCAAAATAACAGGCATTAGCGGTGCAGAGTAGAAACAGTGTTGGAAACCAGAATTACCTGCAATGAAGTGAAGGGTCTAGTCATGGATCCAACTAGCCTAGAATATTTGGAACAACTGGCAAACAAGACTGAGTCATTTATTAACAGGCACAAAAGACTCAGGAGTAAAGGACACTGCATATTAAGCTAAAAAAGCAAGATTGGACCAAAACCTAGTAAGCACTCAGGAGCTAAGAGATTCAGAGGCAGCCAAGTTTACAATAAGGCAAGAGAAAGGATAATGAGTAAGACAGATCAAAGGAAGGCATAAGAGCCACCACTTTCAAGAAGACCTTAAAATTAAGGCAACTTGTGCCTCAGAGATCAAGTTTTTATACATTTCCCACTGGGGTAGAAGCAGCCTTCTAGAGTGCAATCAGTTTAAGGCTTCCAGCTGGGAGAAGGTGAGCAATGTAGGAAGGAAGCATGTGGACTTGCCTGACTACTGAAGGAAATATTGCTTCCCCCCCCAAAAAAAAGTAAGTCAAGGGAAGTAGATTTATTAAAATCATGACATTTTTACAGCCCAGGAGTATTGATTCAAGATGGAAGACTCTGGCTTTTGTTAACTATCGTTTAGCAGCCCCATTCCCAGAGAACTATCATGACCCCCCTCAGATACACATGAGGTGGTGCTTACTGATAATAACAGATTTTATACAAACATGAAGTCTGTCTTGATGTTGATTACATTGCAGAAGTCTTAATGACAGTCGTGTTTTATAGCTAACTTTGTTTTTGTTCTTTCACCAAAAAATCACTTCATTAAGTAGCATTATGATTAATAAATCTACGTTGTACAAAAAAGTTTTGTTTAAGGAGATACCAATTTAAAGCACGAGTATCAATTTTAGACACTTTGAGATGTTCTGAACGTCTTTCTTTCCTCATGTTATTTGCTATTTATGTTTTCTAGTTGGAGTGTTTTCTCTCCCTACCTGTTGTTACTGGGTGTATTCAGTTTTAAAAGTCTTCATAGATCAAGTTGCAAAATCAGTTATACCTAATGTATGTTAGTGACTCATCGGAGAGTAGCATACAGATTTTTTCTCTTATTTGTGAAACTTTTGGCCGTCTATCAAATGGATGGAGATCTCTATTGCCAGTTTTTGTTTATCAATGTCTTTTTTTTCTTGACAACACCAGAAATCATATGGCAACATAGTAGGCACATCATTCCTGTTTATCCTATAACCGTGTTTTGCTGAATGTGGGAGAACTTGGTACATGAAGGAACAATTGAATCCCTTCACTTTTAGTGTCTGTTCTCTATTCCTCTATCCCATGTTCACTCTTGATTTTCCTACATTCTGTTACCTCAGTCTCAAACTTTTAGAGAACAGCCTTTCTATTTAGGAGATACAGGTTATAGAGACCCCATAGTATTCATTGCACTCCCAACCTCAAATACTTCTTCTGTACTTTTATTCATTTAACAAATATTTAGGATATCTACTATGTACCAAGAATTGTCTGAAAAGCTGAGAGTATAATAATGAGCAAAAACAGACATGTTTTCTGTTCTCAGGGATCCTTCCATTTAGTAGAGTAGACATATATTGGACAAATAACCCTACAAACAATAGAGTATAACTGGCATAGTAACCATGAAGTAGTGGTCCATGATACTTGAAAAGCATATAATGTGAAGTTTCTGGACTACTTGGAAGGGTCAAGGAAGGATTTAAGGAAGTGATGTTAGATCTGATACCTGAAATATTTAGAGGATTTTTAACTAAGTGAAATGATTGGGGTGGGTTAGAGCATTCCAGGCAGTGGAAACGGCATGAGCAAAAGCCCTGTGGTCGAAACAAGGCGTGTTGAAGGGCAAAAGAAGAATAGGGTGCTTAGAGCACACACATGTGGCACAAGATGGTGTTGGAGAGGAAAAAATAGACTATATAAGAGCCCATAAGTCACACCTTGTTAAGCCTTTTGATCTTGTCCCACAGCAACGGAAAATTTAAAAGGTTTGTCTGTGTGTGTGTGTGTGTGTGTACGTGTGTGCACAAGCCTGTGCATGTGTTTGGTGGGTGGCATGGTTACAATGGTGGGGTGATATGATTGTGTTTCCATTTTGAGAGAAGAGAATTAGAAGAGCATGAGAATGGACCTAAGAAGGCTGTCTAGAATAACCTTGCAGTTGTTCATGTAAAATATAATGGTGCTATGCTGAGCACTGTGAATTGTGTAAGACTGTTGAATCACAGACCTGTACCTCTGAAACAAATAATACATTATATGTTAAAAAAAAAAAAGGTAGCAGGAAGGGAAAAATGAAGGGGGGGAAATCAGAGGAGGAGACGAACCATGAAAGACTATGGACTCTGAGAAACAAACTGAGGGTTCTAGAGGGGAGGGGGTGGGGGGATGGGTTAGCCTGGTGATGGGTATTAAAGAGGGCACGTACTGCATGGAGCACTCGGTGTTATACACAAACAATGAATCATGGAACACTACATCAAAAACTAATGATGTAATGTATTGTGATTAATATAACATAATAAAATAAAAATATATATAATGGTGGTTTACAGCTTAGATTAGAGAAGTGATTGTAGAGAAAGAGAAATGGATATGCCAGAGATAGGGAATATATCCAACAGCATTTGAGAATGGGTTGGCTATGGGTTTTGAGGGAAAAACAAATGGGAAGATGGTTTTTAGTTTTCTGTGGTGTGCAGATGGAGCAATTCTGGTATTATAAACTAAGACAGCTGTATTAGCTGATGTAACTGATGGTATGAGGTTGAAGTTGACTTCGTGATTGTCAGGAAAGCAGATGATGTCCTCAGCATTCTCACTCTTACTTTCTCTTCTTTATTCCATGGTGTAGTGGATGACTCATTCTTCCCCATGACAGATAAGCATTTTTAATCCATCTAATGACCTAGCCTCAGATAAATCTGTTGTTCCTCATCCCAGTTCCCAGGGGATCTGCACTTTTCTACCCCTAGACTATTTACTGATATCTGTGATTCTGGTATTTTCTGTATACTCTCTCTAATTCCCACTACTAAGCTCTTAGCAAAAACTTTCTTTTAAATGAATCTGTCCTTATTTTAAACAATTTAAAAACTTACCCATAAAGCATTTTGAATATTAAACATATCACGCTCTCATAGAGATGATGGATATAGGATAAAGTGAAATACAATTTTTCCAGTATCTAATAAATAAGGAGTTATATTGAGATGGCAACAATGCAAGTATAGTTACTATGATATAGATATATCCCAAGAGAACAGATTCATAAAAGATTATAAAAATTGAGTTTGTTCACTTAGTGTGCCTTGTATTCTAAGACTTGTGCTGGCTCTTTCCACACATGAGATCACACCCAATCCTCAATCAACTTTGAGGGGGAAAATAAAACATTCTCCATATTTACAGACAGAGGACCTGAGGCTGGAGTGACTTGCTCCACATTGAATCCCCAGGGATTAATGTTATTATGGTACATGGTAGGTTCCATAAATAATCTTTGGACAGATTAATGAAGGTTTAAATGAATGAATAATCGAATTAAGTCTTCATACGAAATGTGTTCTTTGTGTATGTGTGTGTGCCATTGGCAATGAGAAGATCCTGAGCAGAGTGGTTTATGAATATGACTCAGTATAGCAGTTCTTGTTTTTTTGTAAGTTAAGACTTATATTTCAAGTCATTTTACTTCCCTCTAAAACCAATCTCAATACATTGTTCTGATTTTTTTGTCATCTCTCCACCTCAACCATGTTAGGTGTCATGTGTCTGCTTTCTCCAGTTTGTGTCTTGAATCCATTCTAAATATGTTTATCCAGAGGTTCATACTATTTATATATACATATCATTCACAATTCCCTGTGCCCTGGACAGGAGTCTATCTCCTTTTCAAATATTCTGTCTTTGGAACTCAGTAATCTTTTGCTGTTGTTAAGAATGAGCATTTTTTACATGTTACCACAGGAATTCAGAGGATGAAAGAGATCAAAATGGCTGACTCTGTTCCTTTTGCAAACTCGCTATCCAGAAGATAAGCTGCCTCAGCCTGGCCTCCAGGAAATTAAGGACTTTATTTTCACCTGTTTCCGTGCCCACTGCCTAATGGCAAATAGTTCTAGATTATAAATGCTCATGTCGCCTCATACGTTATTTGAGAGCAGAGATGATACCTGCCATGCTGCTTGGCAGGCTCTGTCTGATATAAGGTCTAACTACTGTAATCCTCACCACAACTCTATGATGTATTTACTATTATTGTGCCCACTTTACAGATGGGAGAACCCAGAGACAGAAGGTGTAAGTAACGTGGCAGGGTCGCACAGCAAGTAAATGCCTGCCTCCGGATTCAAATCCCGGCCTGTGGCTCAAGAGCATGTGCTCCTAGCCTTGGGCACCACTGCCTCTCCAGAAAGAAAATTCCTGGCTTTACTAAGCACAGAAATTATTGATACATATCTTAATGATGCATCTCTCTTTGAAAATAGTGCTATTTATCGCTTCTCAGCCTTTTGGCTAAGATCAAGTGAAAATAGTGCTATTTGTGGAAGTAATGAAAGCTCCTCTGTATAATGAAAAGGCCAGTTTCCTCAAAATAACTGGTAAAAAAATTTGAACGATCTTTATTTTTATGTGTTATTAATTTTTTTCTGCATCCAAATTCAGTTTTAAAGGGAAACCCTGAAAGTTTTTTTTTTTTTTAATTTATGGACATGATTAAAACATAGTGCAATTTTACAGTCATGGATGTTAATTGTCGACGTCTGTTTTTATTTTAAGAAATCATTTTTTTCGTTGTTTAAATTTGACATCACCCCTTCCATAAAGGAGACAATCGGTGGTATCAGGCATGAAGAAACTACTCCTGCTAGTTGGTGATTACTCGGGAGCTGCTGAAGAGGGGTGAAGAATCCCCACAGAAGTGGCCAAGGGGAATTCACCCCTTCTTCGAATGGTGGAGAACACTACACAGGCAGAGCACCATCGAGCCCCATCGGTGGTTCTGCCCTTGCCTGCCATTCCACAGCCCTACCCCTGTACAAAGGGTAGCTCATTAAGCCATCCAGCGGTGGGGGAGTATTTTCATATAGCTGTTGCCCTTTCTAACAGCCCAGCAGTGAGTGACCGTAATAAATTATGTACTGCTCTGTCAGACTGTGACACAATGCACTGCCGGAACAGCGGGGGTGTTAGAAAATCCATTATTTGAAATTTTTGTTTCTTTTTCTTACTAGATTCCATGCTGTTCTTTTCCTGTCATCTTGTTCCTTTTTTTCCTATCTATTGTTTTGAGGGTTTTGTGTCTGACAGTTCTTTTCTGCTGCTGGTTTTGTCCTTTTTGTTACCTTGTTTCTGCCTTCGTGGGCTCCCCCCCCCCCTTGGTCTTGTGTGTTGTGAGCCTCGTTCTCCTATTCTGTCATGCAGTCATTTGCTTTACTTTTCTTTCTCTTTCTGCCTTATTGTCTCATATAATGCAGAAAAACAAATTCTCTTTTTGTCGGCATTCTTTTACATGGTGTTATGTGGTTGTCATTTTCCCTTCAGGATAGATGCACTGCACTGTATGTACTACTCGTTTTGGTTCCAAGAATCCAAAATACATGTCCAGAGGAGTGCCAAGGCTGATGGCAATAAAAAACAATCAAAGCAACCAGTAGAATAGTTTTTTGGAAACGGCACAGACCTATTTCTTTCCTGTAGATCAATTCACAGAATCTGTAAATTTTTGTTCCTAATTTTAGATTATTCGATTTCTTTCTCCGAGTAGATCTAATCCAAAGTGGCAATTGTTTTGACACTATTTCTTGCAAATCTACCTACCTGCTATTTCCATAATTGTTTTTCCATTGATGAAACACTGCCTGAAAAGATAGTTCTGGTAGTTGGAACACCCACCGATTTAGTTAATCCACTAGGTATTAATTGAGCAACTATAATGTGTCAGGAATGGTGCAGGTGCTTTGGATATTGGACACCATCAGTTTTTTTCTTTTTGCATTCTCTATTTGCTCATGTCCCTTACCCCTAACTTCTTTCTGTGGACATATCACATATTGTCATTTGTCATCCTGCCTTCCCCACTTTGTCTTCCTTGACTCCTTTGGACCTAGCATTCCTCGTTTTTATGTAGATTTATTTACAAAGAACTTGTGATTTTTCTACCTAAATTCACTGCTTTGGATTAGAAAGTTCAAATCTTCTTGGCAGTGAACACCTGAGAATGTGCCAGATTCTTCAAACCCATTTTTTGGGTTGCAATTAAAAAATTAATAAACAGAAATGATTACCTGACCTCTGGTGTGGCTATAGATTTTTATAATATTTGCAGTAGCTGAATTTAATTATGTCAATATGTATACTTATTAAATATCAATGAACTAAATAAACATCTACAATTAAACTCTTCCTTTCACAGTACTTAGTTCCTTGTTCCTTTTAAATGTTTTTCTCTCTATTTGCTTTTATTTGCTCGCTTATTTTCTCATTTTGTAAACATACTATCTTGTAACCCGTTTCTCCTGAATCACCATGGATACTTGGTTTCTACCTCTGTTGTATTTTTATATTTCCTCTATTTTTTTACTGTATTTTATTCCAGGGTTATTGCTGTTCTGACTTTTGTTGTAGTTGTTATTTGATGATTGACTGATTTTTTTTTAGAGAAAGAGAGAGGGGCAGAGGCAGAGGGAGAGAGAGAGAGAATCTTAAGCAGGCTCCACTCCCAGCACAGAGCCTGACACGGGGCTTGATCTCAAGACCCTGAGATCATGACCTGAGCTGAAATCAAGAATTAGACACTTAACTGACTGGGCCACCCAGGGGCCCTTGTAGTTGTTATTTTAAATAAGAATTGCTATGATAGCTCAAAAAAAGTTAGCTTACTGTTTTCTACTGCTTAAATGATTTCTTCTGTCTCTGTACTGGTTTCCTTTATATTTTTAATCTCTTTACCTTTCCTCAAGTCTCCAGATTTCCAACTAAGTGTTTTCATGTTTTCTTTATTCTGTAATTTCTTTTTCTCTTTTCTTGCCACTTTGAATTCTACCCCTTGACTTTTTCTATATCAGTTTTTTTCCCATTTTTTTTTAAGAAACACTGGTCCCTTTAACATCACTTTGCAAATGCATGGGGATGACTTCTCTTATTTTATTTTTACTAATTGACCTTTCAGAGTAAACTCCCAAACATGTAATATAGTTCATTCTATACACCCACAGGTCAGTTGTCCTGTCAGCTTCCAGATGAAGTGAAATGCTTATGTTAGAGTCTCATATATTGCACATTTCCAATTTTTAATTATTTTCTTCTTAGTTGGGAGAAAGTAGAGGGGAGGGATAGATATAGAGAGCTATGAAATAGTTGTAAAAGGGAAAGGGAGACAATAGACTGAAAGTCAATAAGTAAATTGGATATTTAGAACACTTGCATTCTTAAAGGATGTTACCGGGAAAATACTTTTGGTGACAGGATAGAAGATGAGAAGATCAGGAACCTCTCACAGATTTGTTCCTATGGGCCAGGGCTCTTACAGCTGATTCCCCCAAACAACCCTGGCTTTTGCATGAAGTGCATCCAGTTCACCCTGTAGAATTTCATCTGTGTCATTACTAAATGGCTCCACCCTGACAAGGCACTGTTGCTAGTTTGCATGCTTTTGACACGGTGCGCTAATTTTTAAAAATTAACAGTATTAGTCTCTTTTGAATCTGCTGTTGCATTTTTATTAGCCAGATGCCACTTATGACATAAACGCTTGAGTGGTAGTATTTTGAAATCAGTATACAAAACAATATGAAATAATTATGTTATATATTTTTATTTTTATTCTGATTTTGTGACCTGTAGCATCATTAATAAGTGAAGCTCAGTTCTTCCTGGGCCTTGACTAGTCAGTGCCAATTTTAAAATACAACCTGTCATCTTTAAAAACAACCTCTCTAAAAATAAGCTATTAATTTATCGGTTAATTTATTTCACTGATCCCTCTACCCAAAGCTTTTATATAACCCTGGATTTGTCAGACAAGGTATCTGTCTACTAAAGTAGCCCAGTTTTATATATAGATGACCAAATATAAAAATGTTATGGGCAACCCACATTCCAGTATAAATTGTGAACATAAAAAGAGAGAAAGTAGATCAATTTGGAGGACTAGATTATTAAATTGTGTGTGTGTGTGTGTGTGTCTATGGTTGTATATAGTACTAATCTTCAAATTAGGAAGCTTTTAAGTCTGGCATTTTAACTAAATCTAATGACTTGAGTATTTAATTCCTTCCTTCTCACCACGAACAGCCTAGCCAGTATTATATGGAGTTTACTTTTACTTAGTTAAAAAGGTTTCAATATCCTCATGACTTTCTTTTTCTTTGGTCACCCTCCCAGTCATTCTTACCTCTCCCTCTCACAGCCCTCAATATGGATTGTTTTCAGGTCTGAGACTCCTTTCATCTCACTGAATTTTAATTTTTCTTCTCATGTATAACTTTATCTTTCTATTTATTTCTTCAATTATATTTTTCTTCTTTTTGTTTACCTGGAATTTTTCTTGTTTGAATCTGCCTTATGGTTTCTGATTCTCTTAGAATCATTACTACTGTTTTTGATAAGAATTTGTAAGGTTGGCTTACATTGCTAACAACAAATAGTTCTCATTCTTTGAGAGTTCATTATACGTGTTAGGTAGATTATATTATTTAATTCTCAACCAACCCTCTGCGCTACTACTAACATTATCCCTACTTTTGCAGATAAAGAAATCAAAGCATAGAAAGGTTAGGTAACTTGTTCAAAATCCTGCAGGCCGGAAATGGCCAAGCCAGGACTCAGGGTCAGAGTATCTGACTGCAAGCTTGCACCCTTTTATCATTACTTCATAGCTCCTCTTGTAAAATGATGCTGGGTTACATTAATTTGCTTTTAATCTTGATGTAAGAATGGGTGATTTCCTTACTGTATCTTTATTTATCATTATTTCTAATGAGAGCAGATTTATGACTGTAGTGGGGAATGGGTACGGTGGGGGGTGTTGAATCCTATAGTGTTAACATTTTGGTCCATATTCTCCTTGCCATACCTTCTTGGGTTCCTTCTGCCCACCACCATGTGAGATTAGCTTATACATGAAAGTAATTCTTGTCCTATCTCCACTATTAGAGTAAACATTTGCAAAGGGCAAGGTCTGTATCATCTTCTTTTCCATGTCCTTCACATTTCCTTGTACATGAATAGTTTCCAGATAAAGGGCCACAATTATAAACCCTGGCAGATGAGCATTCTCAAGTGCTTCTGCTGTTCAGTGCTCCTGTTACATGTTTTTGCTCATACTACAGGAGGAAAAAGGCAAGACATACTCATCTTTGGTGTAGGTCGAATAGAGACATGTTAAAGCCCTTCCCAAGTGGTCTGTTTTGCAAGAACTTCATTCAGTTTTACACATTTTTATTTTCCTCATTCACTGGAATAGAGTACAAACGAAAAGCAGAGTAACTTGGCTAAGCAGGTAACTATTTATTTTGTAGAGTCCAACAATCACATATACTCGAAAAGATTTTGTAGAATTTTTAATAAATACTTCGAAAGAGCTTATGTTTTTATTTTGAATTACAATTCGACAACATTTAATCCCTTGTTATTGCTTTGTCAGACTTTTAATTGAATTATCCAAAACATGAAACAAAAGGAAAGAATTGTAGATAGCACAGTAATATTAGCAGAATTACCGGAGTGCTGAGAATTATTAAAGAGGACATTATGTTTGTTAATCGGGCATTTAATTTTGCTTCTCTTTGTTGATGGAAAACATCCTCTTGGAAAGGATTTTTTCAAAAACCTTAATTGTGACAATGCTTTCTTAACATCCATGAATATACTGTACAGCAAAAGCTGTTTGAAACCTAATTAGTCAAAAATTGATTCCTAATTTCCATTTTAACTCTAGGATGGCTGACCAGCCTCCCAGTCAGATTGGTCATTAGTGCACAGGAAAAAGCAGATCTTCCAGAAGTGGCTTAAAAAATGAAAAGTGCTTGGAGGAAAGATTTTAAACTATTACAAACTAGCAAAAAAAGGAATACTCTCTCGACTCATGTTATGAGGCAGACATAACCTTCGTATTGAAATGTCAGTGTTAGAAAGGAAATTGCAGGCTACTCTCACTCATAAACATTGATAGGAAACACCAAACAAAATATTAACATGTTGAGTCCAGCAATGCGTAAAAAAGGTGAACATGGCATGACCATGTGGGCTTACTTCAATAAAGCAAGGTTGGTTTAAACACCCCCCCCCAATCAACTAATGTAAATCATTACATAAACAGGTAGATCTGTATGTCTTAATCCAGGGAAATAAGTGAAGAACAAGTTTCACATATATCAATGTGTGTTGTGTGTATACATACATATATAGAAGCAGTTGAATTTTTGTTCAATAATAATATATAAGTATGTATGGTTACACCTACATAAACGTGGCTGGAGACTGAAAAGGATGCACATTAATGCTCCTAGCGGAGAGAAACTCTAAGATTAGGAAGGGGGAATTTTATTTCTTATTTTGTACAATTGTCTGAATAGGAACGATTGTTAATTATTGTGTTTAAAAATATAACTATCTCAATAAGTCAGGTTTTAAAAGGACATTTTTATGTTTGATTGCACAGGATGTGACTCTGTAGTTAAAATAATTTCACTACCATTAGTGTAATTAAGCTAGGAAATGCTATTATGTGGCATTAACTCAGGCCCAAATGTTGGTCTGTCTACCCAAAGAATAAACCGGGTGTATTTGAAATTATATTGCCCCATTTCCAAAATTCCTTAGAATAGTTATTGACAAGTACAGGTAAACTTTTGGGAAGAGTGTCGGGTTTTGCTTTTGTTTTTGTTTTTGGGGGCTTTTTTTTTTTTTAGAAACAATGACCAAAAATAAATTGTCCTAAACTCATTTACTCGATCTAGGATTCCTTCCTATGAAATAGTACAAAAATGGCTAGTTTCCATCTAATGAGAAGTATAATTTGATAGTGCTCTATAAATATTTAATGATAATATATTAATCAATAATTAAAATTATTGGAGTAATTTTTTAACATAAGATGCTTGTTAAAAAATATTAACATTGGACACAGAACATGAAACTTTATTTACCATTTACCAAAAGGATAAACAGGTAGTGAATCATGATACACATATAACCTAGTTGAAATTCTAAAGACTCGTAGACTTTTTTTTAAATTTGACACTGCTTTTGTAAAGATTTATAATATCTTACCAGCTGTTATCTGCCTATTTATTATAGTAAAGGGATTTTGTTCTTTCATACCTGCCCATGAGAGAAAGCCGTTTGTAGCTTCAGCACTCGTATATTAAAGAAGTTGTATGCTTTCTTTTAAAATTTCTCATGGAAGACATAAACCTAATCAAACCTTTCTCCCCTCTAGCTGGTAACCTCTGCATGAACTAAAGGGTTGAAATATTGTTTAATCATGCTACATACCACTTTTTACAGTTATGAGAAACATTATTTTGCTGCAGTGGAAGCAACAAAACAAAATGTTTTTACTCCATGCAAGGAGAAATATATTTTTTAAGTTATTTATATTTTAAATGGCATGATTTCTTATGAAACTACATTTTCCTCTTCTATATTTCAAATATGACTTCTGGGAGAAAGGCACATTTTTAAAGTGATGATAATATATATGTAATCTGGGGAACACAGACCCTCATACAGACTTGTGACTCAGAGAGAAACAATGTGCTAATTTCAGTTGGCAATCTTTACTTGATTCCTTCAGTCTAAACTCAACTATTATTAACCTTTGTTTGTGACAATTGAAGAGAATAATGGTTGAATTTAGGGCCTTTAATGTCACATTGAAATCAATAGCTGTAAATGGTAGTTGCCACACTTCTAACTGATCTGTCACATTCAAACAAAAGAAGGCCTTTCTCAGTTCATAGAAGATAGCTGAGTCAATTAAACACACAAACACACACAGGAATCTCAGAAGACCTTTATAACATTGAGGAAATGTACTGATTCTCAGGGTTTGTACAAGGTGTTTCTTTTTTTTTTTGCTTGTTTGTTTTTTTTAGTGTTTTTAAAAATACCTGAAACTGTAAGTCAACATAGGACAGTTAGCAGACTTCATCCAGACCTCAAAAACTGGTCTGTGTCATAAAAATAAATTGAATTGTTCCTCTTGGCATGGTGGTGATAGTGAGTGGTGGTGGTAGACGTGGGGAACTGATGATAAGCCCCTTCACGAGCAGAAATTGCAAAGGCCACCAAATAAAAACAGCTCAAAACCCTTAGAGCCAGAGTTCTGTATGCTTCTGACAACCCTCTTATCATGATTTCAACTCCCACCACAAATCCATCTCTTAGACTTCTGCACATTCATCAGTGTTAAACTTTCAGTGCTCAGCCTTGACCTTGTCTTTACCTTTCTTATTTTTTTGGACATTTTGTGGATGCAAATTAAGAGATTTCAGCTCATGTTCCCACACATGACTTTGATAAGCGTATTTACCAGCTCTGAACCTGAAACTGGTTATAATCATCTGCACATTGATTAATTCTATTAAGAACATAAGTCCACTTCTGCTTAGCATTGTTAAGTTATATGGAGTAATAAGAATGTTTCAGTGCTTTATCAGAAAGAAAGAGCTTTGGTAATTTTTTTCCCATATAATAATAACAGGTCTCCAAGTTTTATTAAGGCACACTATGAAAAATTCTTATTCGCTGAAATGCCATTCCAACCATTCTTTGAAAATCAAATTAGTTGTTCTTGGAAGTAGAAACTAGAAAGATTTGATACTACAAGAATATAGGAGATTAAAAAGAGGAAAGTAGACAAGATCATGTTTTTAACTTGCCTGGGCAAAAATACTATTTTTTTTTTCTCTGCTTATAATTTTATAAGATGATTTTTTTAGACTTAACATTCACTAAAATTATTAGTTTAAGGACTCCATGCATGACTTAAAAAAAATTCGACTTCTCAGAAATAAATTCATTTATTCAAGAGGAACATAATAAGTTTCTAATGGGCTTTTTTTCTACGTTCTTTCCTCCCACAAGACTATGAGATTACAAACTTCGTCAAATCAACTCCCTGGACAAAATATCAGTAGTATGGTGGGTAAACTGGCTCTATGGGAAAACCAAGTTCTGATTTGTATGTAGCAACTGCTGGTTTCTGTGGTATAAATGCTCCACCATGAGCTGTTTTAAGCTACAACCTGATGTTACTAAACACAGAGCCATCTCCAGCCCACCACTGGAATAGTTAAGGCTTCCCCGGTGGAAATTTAACTTCTGGGGCCACTCTTAGCACTGCTAGAACACTGAGGACAGAAAAATGACATGTCAATCTTCATGAAGGAGAGAAATGGAAAGTGGTAATGGCTGACCAGCTATTCGTATTAGATCATTAGGCTTATCTGCTTTGAGATAAAGGAAATAAGAACCATTAATTTTGTAGGTAAAACTGAAACATTCTTAAGGTAAATTTCACCTTTTTAAATGCTAAGCCAGAGAAGTCAAAATGTTCATCTTTAATGGGGTGGTCTATGTTCAGTGAAAGGATTTGGGAATTTGAAAATTCTGTGGGTTCCTTAGTATATCCTATACTCAGCAGATCTTTTTTTCTTACATTATGCTATTCTGGAAAAAAAGAAGGGCTCACGAGAAAAATCTAACTTGTCAAGGCTTGTGCATAGATACATAAATCTTAGAATATATGCATCAATTTGGGGTCTTTGCAATTCAACAGGAGATAATTGAAGGTGTCTGTATAAATTCAATATACATGTCTGCATAAATATGTGGAGACAAAAAGAGAAAGAGAATGTTGAGTTAGTTGGCTCTTGTTTTTTTTCCCCGGATGAAAACAAAAGGAAGATCAACTAGTTTATGCCAAATGAGGGAACTTGTTGACTCGAGCCAAACCATAGGTAGTTACGGCTGACTCAGGAAGGGTGAAGAGAACCCAATGCCTCAGCACCTTTTCCATGTATTGAACCAGTTTTCTCTGTAACTCACCTTTATTGTCACTGCCCTGCAAATATTAGCAGTGGATGAGGGAGTATGGTCGGTCCTCTCTTGGTGGTTAATGCATAGATTTATTGGATTCCAGTCAAGGAACCCACCGAATAAAATCACTCTGTAGGGGAAACTGCCGAGGTGTTCTTGTGGCCAGTTGTATGTCCAGAGTATTTATATGGGTATATGAGAAAAATACATGTTCTGTGTGTGCTGTTTAGTTCCACTTTATCTATTAAGTCAAGCTTGTTAATGGTATCATTCAAATTATCTATATCCTTGCTTATTTTTCAGGCTGGTCAATTGGTGAGAATCTAAAAGAGCTCTTTTAAAATCTCCAATTATCACTGTTTTTATATATTTTCCCATTTGTGTCCTAGAGTTATAGGCCTTAGGCTAAACCTTAAAGTTATGTTATATACCTTATCTTGCTTGCTCTATAGTATAAGCATATAGTTTTGGGAATCTTACATGCTATCATCATATAATAGTATTCTTTACCTTCATGATGCTTTTGGTCTAGATTTGCACACTTAACATTAAATTACCTTCCCTCCATTTTTTTTCCTATTTAGCTGTTTGATTTTTTTAACCAATCTAGATTTTTTTTTATTCTGATAGGCAGTTCAGCCTATGCACACATACAGTGGTAATTGATCTGTTTGATTCATTATTTTATATCATTTTGTGTTTACTATTTATTTACTTTTTGGTTCCCCCCTTTACTTCTTGTCTTTGTTCTTGTTTTTCTTTTTCCTCGAGTATGGAATTTTATTCTTCTGTTCAAAATGATATATAAAGTAATATTTCTCAATTAGTATTTCAAGTTCAGTAATGATGAGGCCCTAATAAGACAGCCTACTAGCCCATAACTCCTGAACCCTTCTTTCTCTACTTCTTTCAGAGGCTTTTCAACAAATTCCTGCCATCTTCTCTCTACTTTCCTCCCTCCACAATTTCTGGGTTTTACTGAGTAGGTGAAAAGTTTTAGTTGTAGGTTTTTATTAAACTTTTATATATAGTTACATATATATTTAATTTTAAGACTTTGTATTAGAATTCATATTTTAAGCCTTAGTAATAGAACTGTCATCATAGAAATTAAAACAAGTTGCTTAATACTGTGTATCGTACTGTTCTTCCCTCTTCTCAGAAAGGAGAGATTTGCTTCTTCTTTTTTTTTTTCTGATTGAATTTTCATGAGGTTGGGAGTACTTCCTTGAGTATTTTCTTCAGATAAGATATCAGTACATGGGTGGCATATTTTCTGAATCCTTCAATGTTGAAAACCATTGTGCTTTTCCCTTAACATTTGAGTATTATATTGGATCTCGGATCATAGTCCTTTTCTTTTAATAGCATAGTCAGATAATCTTTCTTTTGTAAGAAAACTATTTTTTGTTCTGGGTAGAAGAAAGAATTTTTTCATTAGCATTGGAGGTCAGACATTTCCTCTGATTATGTCTAGGTGTGTGGCTTTTTTGTAAAATTAATCCTGTCTGAGTCTTAGTGAGCCCATTCAGTCAAAAGGCACAAGTCTTTCTTCAACTCAAAGAATTTTATTCTATTATTTCCTTGATTATTGCTTCTATTCCATGATCAATTTTTCCCCATCTGGAACTCCTCTTTTTTGCATATTATGTCACCTAAATCTTCCTCTAAATCTCTTATTTTATTGCTAATTTTCTCCCCCCCCCTTTCATTTGATCATCCAGACAACTAATGCAGTTCTCAGCAGTGGCTACTCTATTTTTCCATTCCTCTATTTGATTTTAGAACTCTGAAAATCACTGAGTCCATTCAAGTAATTATTATTTTTATTTTCTAATTACATTTCCTTGAGAATACTCATTACATTTAAATTAACATTCTCCTCTTTCCCATTCATTAGTTCTTTCTTAATAGTAGCCACCTGTTCAACCTGACCTCCTTCCCACAACCTACAGAGTCCATGAAATAGGTAGTAATTTTTCTTTGACTTCCCTGTAATGTAGGTTTTGTCATACAAGAAGAACAGGTCAGGATTTGAGGTTCTCCTCAGCTGTGGTACAACAGATGATTGTGGATGATTTGGCGGTTTTGTCTAGGAAGCTAGTGATGATGACATACCAGCATAAATGAATCACTTCACTGAGAAGGGTGTGAGACCAGCTGCTAAGACTCCATAGATGCAAGTGGGAGAAAATCAGTTCCTCCCCAAATCTGAATACTTGGAACAATTTATCTCATCCATTCACCACCCTCCAACCCTTCCAGACTGTCTGCCTCAGCAGGATCAGGTAGCCTCCCAGCGAATCATGTGAAACATTGGCAGATGTGCTCTTTTTGCATGATTGGAGCACCACTGGCTTATGTTGGCTGAGCCCTCTCTAGTCGCCAAGGAGTCTGCTGTATTAACTTCAGACCTGCTGGGAACCCTGCTCTTCTCGCTGCCCCAAGGCTAATGAAGCCTCACAATTGCTCTCTTCTCTGGGGACCTCAAATCTTCAGAGGTACTAGTTGGCTTATTTAGATACTGAGTTATTCTGGCAACTTTCTATCTTCCCAGAATCCATTTACACAATTTAAATTTTGCTATCAAGTGTAAAGGTTTAATCTTACACAATTTTTCATTTTCACCTTTATTTTGTTTGGGTTATTTCTATCAAATCTAATTTTTCCCAGTATCTCACTCAAAATATCTTTGGGGTTAAAAATGGCAGGTCAAAACAATGAGATTATAGTCTTCTGCTACTTCATCTAGAAAATTTTGTAACATATGGACTACATAATAATAGACATACTTAATAAACAATAATGAAGGAACCACCCATTTAGAAAAGGAGAAAGAGAGAATCAAGATATAGTTGCTGGTGGTACTAAGCATAGACCACATGCTGCTTGCAGGTTTAGTGGTAACTCCACTTCCCATGAGGTAGACCAAATTCTTGATTTAACCAGTCTGGCAGCCACAGGTTCAGCTTCTGCTGCTGGAGGCTAGCTTTTGCCCGGTGTTGACACAGCCAAGCCTGTTAACATAGTTAAGTGCTATTTAGATATTAAACAATCCCATGCCATCCTGCCAGACTTAGAGTTCTTTGGCAGTATAGCTTCTTTAAAATCCTGCTGAGCTTCTTGCTAATTTCATTTGGGTACTCTCTTAGCTGGAAACCCAATTACAAAAAATGTGTGAGTCATGATTCTTCAATTTAAACCTGCCTTAGTTGTCTCTTAGAAAAAGCCTAGGAGTTCAGCCTGTCATCTAAGATGTCTTCTGAAGGTCTTTGTCTTGGAGCGGTGGGAGACAGTAGAGATCTGTCCTGGGAGACCTAAATGAATGGATACATTGTACTACAGAGTTGGGTTTGTGTGTGGTGATTGGAGTGGGGGTAATTAGTATTTTACTTTGGACAGGGAGTACAAAAGGGGGGATTGGTAGAGCCCTGAGGAATTCTGCTTCCTCATTGCTCCAACTCTCCTGGAAATATCTCTTTCTAGTGAGCAGTCTCTTTTAACCTCAATATCAGAAGAGCCCCTCCTCCTTCCCAAGACGACCCTTTCTGCTCACCCACTTAACCCCAGCCGTGTCTACTTCTTCAATGTCTTACTCTCTTTTCCATCTTACATAATTTTCATTGCCCTCCTACCTGCCTGACAAAAGTCCTGTGATAAACCTTGCTCCAGTCCTACTGCCCTCTCCGTACACCTGTCCATTTCCCTTCATCCCTTCATTTCCACTCATGTAGAAACTGTCTTCACTTCTTCACCGTTCATACCGTCCAAACTTCTGTCTCACTCTTCTCCCAGCCTCATTAGAAATGTCACCAATAACATTTTCACAGTCTTCTGTCCTCTCATCTCCTGCCCAGAATTTGACCTTATTTACAATCTCTCCTTGAAATGATTTCCCATCTCTTTAAAAACTGTACTCTTCTGCTTCATTTCCCATTTCTCTGAGCACTTGGTCCCCCCTTTTTCTGGTCCATTTTCATCTTGTTCCTGAGTTGGGACTAGAACTCAGGTTTCCTCCCTCCTGGTTAAATTCTCTTTGCCTGATAGTATTTAAATATGTTAGCACACTCATTCATTCTACAAATACTTTTTGAGCCCACTAGGTAGAAACACCATCAGGTTTAATTACTGGTGGTTTGACTATACTTGGTTTTTTAAATAATTTGTGTGATTATTTTTAAAACACTGCTGCAAAATTTTCAAAATTTGATTTGAACTCATTGATACTGCTTCCACTTGTTCACCAGCAGGCTTTGAATAGTCTACAAGATGTGATTCAAGAGGCTCTCTGTAAAGGCTTAATTGCTCAAATCTACCTTTTCTACCATGTGCCACGATGTCTGAATTATCCACCATTACTGAGTCATTCTGGGAGGTAGAGACATTGTTACATTGTTTTTTTTTTCCGGAGTTCTCTTTGAAAATGTGAATGGTCTTTATAATAAAAAATCATTAAGCTGTTTGTAACCTCGTAAGTTAAGTTATGAAACCAGTTTCCTTGAAAATTGAGTCAGTGAGGTCTAGGACAGAACATACAACACTGAGAAAAGAAAATCGCCCGCGGGCGTTAAAGGAGGTCTGGGTAGCCCTGGATCATGGTGATGAAGGTGGAGAAATGGAAGAATAAAGAAAGAGTAAACGGAGCTGTGTCTTTGTCTCAGAGGGCACGTGGATTACTTTGAGGAGTGCAACAACTGCACTTCTGTATCCTCTGATGTTATTTTAAATGTAGGAAATTTAGAGTTATCCTTGGTCCTCCCTGTTGACGTGGCCCTAGTGAGGGCAGTAATGCTGAGGATTGTGGGGACCCAGTGGAGTCATGGAGAGCTGTGGTAAATGGAGCAGGCTCCGGGGTAGTGACATCTCTACAATTAATACAATTCGTATGGCGACATAGTCCCTTAATTTAAGGAGAAATGTGCACTTATCCCAAGGAGAAACAAGGGCGCTGTCATGTGTAAACAGGTAACCATCTTCAACCCATATTTTAAAGAATTGCTAAGAACGAATTGCTAAAACTTCTCCCTTAATCATTTCTGAAGATTGCAATCACCTGTGAAGGTCTTTTAAGGAGCTACATGGACTCCTTTTCCCTGAGATTCTTCAGGAATTTGGGGCCCTGGGCATTTGTGTGCATGTGTGCGTGCCTCTGTGTGTGCAGGTTTGTGTGTGTGTGTTTAACTCCACAAGTGATTGTGATGCACAGCCAATGTTGAGAAGAACTAAACTGGAAATAGGATGAGCTGAGCTTGATTAGATAAACGGCAACCATGGAAAGAAGAGGGGAGGCTCTGCTTACTTGTTAAGGAAGCATCTTCTAATTAAATTTAGGAAGCAGCCTCTACAAAAGCTGACAGCAAAGCTTCCTAAACATGCTGCAGAGGAAAGTGTGATGAAAAACAAAGGAGCTGCCCTCACTAGAAGCTTATCACAGAGACAGGCAACCTGCCTTTCTTTAAAAACCTACAGTTAGCTCTGATTTCTTCCCACCCCTGCACAGAACCTTCATGTTACAACATTTACATACTCTTGCTTTCCCCACCATACACCAGGCTTTCTTCTTCCCTGCAGTACTTTTGTTCATGGCACAGATTTCCTTCCAACATCTGCCCAGGCAAGCCTATTTGTTCTCCAAGGATGGCTTCAAATCTCTCTACTGATTGCTGCTGCCCAAAGTGACCTTTCCCTTCTCTAAGTTCTGCAGGAGCTTGTCCTGCTTATCTTGCCATTATAATGTATTGAGCTCCTAGTACGTGCTAGGTACCTGTCATATAGCTGGTACGTGACAGAGCCAGGAAAACCTAAGTTTTCCTTACGCTGATCCCAATCCCATATTCTTTTCATTATGCTGTGCATGCTGCCTCCCATACCCCATGCTGCCCTGTTCTATGATTACTTGGGCCTTTGCTTCCCTCCTAGACTGTAAGTTGGTTATGGCCACAGATCATATAATATTCATGTTAAAAATTCCATAATGTCTGCCGTAGTTTTTAAAAATGAGTCAAAAATGACCAAATAGCAGGAATTAGCAGCAGCTGGGGGTATAACCTTAACCTTGGCCCATGCTAGCACTCAGACATCTGGAGAGGTTCCAATTCTTAAAGCATCATAAGTCCTAAGTGTCTAGTCATTATACAGGCAAATTTAGCAATAACTTGTAGGAAAACTCCGCATCTTCAAAAAAAAAAAAAAGAGGAGGGGAGCGAGAGTTCCTTAATAAGCTGAATAAGCCAATTTTAGCAATTACTGAAGAATTAACAAGAAATTGTAGGGGAAAAGTAAATCTACAAGCGCTGAGACTTGGATATTAATGAGGGATATGTCCCAAGACCTTGTCAAATCCCTAAGTATCACTATAATATATAATTTTCCTCATAAAAGGCAGTAAAGTATAACTGAAATATTTAAACGATCCCTGTAGACCCCTAATGATTCTATAGAAATGGAACTAAAGTCATTTATAATGCTATTAACATAAATTCTGAATTGAGCACTGGCTGAAACATTTTCAAACATCACTTTTTCTTGTTTCCCATATAGAGCATATGGTGTGCTCGTTTTTGTCTGAGTCACCACCAAATTTATTCAGAACTTCTATTTCCTAAGATGCATCAATTTTTAAAAGCTGTTTCACTTTTTCTTAATTTCCATCATGAGAGTTAGCCATTACCTTTCTACAGGGGTCACTTTACATAGAAGTTTTTTGATCAGTTCAAAAAATTATTTTGTACTTCTAAGTAAAAAAAGAAAGAAAGAAAGTCAAAGCTTCACTGCAACGTAGGTGTTTGGTAGAAAAGCTCTTGAAAGCTCAGCTCATTCCCAGCCAAGTGACTCACCCTCACCACCCTTACTATATGATCCACACTTCTTATAAAATTACATATTAATACATGTTCTATGGGATCATTCACAAATTGTTGAAACTGCAAATGTTTATTCTACAAATACAAGAAACTTACTATATTATGTAGTCTTCTTTAATTCTTCTTTTGTGTTTTTTAGTATATCCATCAATAATAAGGAATTTACTTATTGACTGCGCATTTACAATTTATTTTCCCAGAGCTTGTAATTTGTGTTACTGCCTGTACAATGCAAGGAACCCAATAAATGGTAAATATTTAGTCTCTGTCACGTGATGCAGCACCACCATCATCTGTTGATAACTATTCTGAATTGTGTTCATGCTCAAGCGTGAAGGCAGAGTACTTGGCTTGAAGCAAATGAGGCTGCCTTTAAGAAAGAGAACCAAAAAAAGTGGTCAGACTGTCAAAGACAGAATTCCTGGTTCAAAATGTGCCTGTAGTGGTGCTGTTTTTAGTCTTACTTTGATATTACTACTATCACTAATATATTAACTAAGAGTGTGTGTACATATATGTGTACGTCTTCAGTAAAAACTGCTTGTATGAGAAATATTAAATGATTTTATTTTGTATGTGTCCATTTTTATTTAGCTGTTTTAATTTTTTTAAAGCAATCTGGCCCTTTAAAGTAATCAGTTAGAAAATGGAAACAGAAAAACTGTCTCAAAGACCTCATGTATAGACAGGATGTGCCATCATTTTAAGGAGACAGCTCAGACCTCAGAGCTCCATATAGCAGAGCTAGGCAAGAGGGGGGTATGTCTCTGGCCAGTTGATGTAGGCCCAGAAACACCAAGTGTGTTCTCAGTCAGTGTTCCTAGGTACACAAAAAGAAGATAATTAACAGTGCTTATCTTGGAAGCATCTCAGATGTAAAAGAAAAAAAAAAAAGACCTGGAAATATAAAACTTGAGAGAATAAAGCGTTCTTTCTGCTAATGTAAAAGTTCCTAGATAATAGATAGATAGTAGCAAGAATAGTCCATTAGTACTGTGGAATTGTATTTCTCTGAATTCTTGCTCTAGCGTTAAGCATTTTATAGCTTTAAGTAGAAATTTAATCAAAGTTATTTTCTTAATGAAAGCACAGACATTCAATTAATCTTATATTATCCTATATCTCTGTCTGAAAAAGAAAAACTACCCATTATTCTTAAGCCACTCTAAACAGATGGTGCTATTATTTAATTTGTAACAAAAACCAAATGCCGTAGTGCTTTGGAGGAGTTAATTCAATTTCTTTAGTCTTCTTTAGTCTGCCTGCCTGCCTGCCTTCCTTGCTTCCCTCCTTTGTGAAGAAACTCTATCTAGCCACAACCCACTAGAACATGAGTGCAAACATTTGCAGTTTTAACTCTTGGTGAATGACCTCATCTAAAAATTTAGCAATACACGGTTCTGCAAGAAATTTGAATCATGCAATGTGATTGGTGTAAGTGAATTGCCTGGTTAAGAATTAGCCTAACTTTTATAAGCATTCTACCAGTTTCTTGCATCTCACTTTCCTTTTACTGGGTTATATATAGAACTGGGTAATAGAAACAGGTAATGGTCATGTAAAACATGTCATCATAGCATTTTCTTTGGAGTCACATCTCATCTAAAGCAATAAATATTTAGTCAATGATTAATACATCTATTGTGCCTATTGTGTACTGGTATAATGCTTGCCTCTACAGGTGGTATTGCATGATGAAAAAAAAAATATGGCCCCTGTCTTTGAACAACTCAAAATCTAGGAGCAAAGAAAAAACTTAACAACATGAAATGAAAATAATTTTAAGCCACTATAAAAGCAAAGTGATGTGTTTGGGTCAAAGAATTTACATAGAGTTAAATGTGACTTCCTCAGGGTTCACTTAAGCAACCAGTCTCTCCAGTGTACTATACCCACACCCCAGTCACCCTTTCTTCCTTTCTCCTCTTACACTGCTGTATATTTTTTATTACCTACTTGAAATTGTATTACATATTTATTCATTTTTCCTTACTGTATTTTCTACTCGAATGAGAACTCCATGAGAACAGTAACTTTTTCTTATTTATTGTTAAAACTCCAGCAACCAAGGGAGTAGTTGAATAAATATTTGTTGAATGAATGAATGAATAAGTGAGTATCATCAAATAAGGAAAAAATCATTGAGGACAGGTTGTACAACATGTGGCCCGCTATTTATGCAAATAAGATGAATATGGCTGATGATGCCCTATTGCTTACGATGGCACAGATTTTAATTATTATACAAATTCAGATCTTTATTAAGTTACAACTATAACAATGAACAAGAATAAAATGATATAGAAGAAAATAGACTGATCATTTTTACAGTTTCTTCAGAGCTGCTGCTAACTCATTGACATGGAACTCACCCTGATTTCTTTTATTACCAGGAAAATCAGCATTTATTTTTATGGGTTTGTTTTATATTGCATCAAGATGAATTACAGGATATTTAATTTCAAACAGTTGTCCATTCCCTAATTAAGAAGAAACATAAATAAAATGTTCTTTGTATATTAAGATTTTATATGCACAAATAATAATACAAATTATACTGAAGTTTGGATTTGAAATTTTCCAAAAGTCTAAGTACATTGTATGTTTTTGGTGTTGTAGAAGTTATGGGAAATATCATAGAAATAAAAATATCAAATATTAAAACTCACAAATATGGTATAAGATATTCTGGTAGTTATTCTTTTTTTGTGTTATTTGTGTTTTAAATGTAGAGTAAGATATTTATCTAGTGTGCCATTCATGCATGGTGACTCAAAAATATTTCATACCCTGACCCTTTAGTAGCCAGCAGAATGCTCATCAGGGATCGCTTTAAGCCAGGATTAAATACTGGACATAAACAAGGTTAAGAATGTACATTTGTAACCCTGATTACATCCAAAGAGAAATACACTTGATTTTGAATGTGCTTATAATATAAATGACTCTTAACTGCTCTAATATGGATAATTCAAGTTACTGGGATAATCATAAAAATGAACTTATGCAGGATTCAAGTTGGTAGCAGTTCCATGTCCTAAATTATATTTTGGTTAATGCTCATTCCTATTCATGCAATCTTAACAAAATTCACATTTACAGCTCTTCTTCTTTAATAGCTGTTTTAGGCTATTAAGTTCATCCAACCAAATTGCCCCCAAATCTAGGAAGTAACGTTTAGAAGTTGTCTTTTATTCACCTTAAAGAAACATTTTCTTTAATTTATCACACTTTAAAACAAATTGCTAACTTTAACTAAATGTGAAATAAGACAAACAGATAAACTAAAAAGCCCCTTGGTATGAAAAACAGATACAATAAAATTAACTTAAAATTCACAAATGATAACTTTTTCCTACAATGATTGTGACATAATCACAGTAAAATTTCCGCAAACTTTAAACGAATGTAATTGTATAAAATAAGTATATAATTCTCAGATGATTAGCAAGAAATTACATTAAGGATGCTTTACAAAAGCAAACGTGTTTTTTATGTAGTCTGGCCTTTTTTTTTTTTCCTACTTAGTAGTATGTAAGTTGTGTTATCTTTTCTAACTAATGTGTCTTTGGAGATGCATAACCCTACTGATATTTTTCAAAAATTTGTATCCTGTGATCCAGTTATATAACAAATAATATCCACTTATTCACCTATTTAGTAAGTTTCTATGGAATAGTGAAAACAGAAATATATATAAAATCTTAAGGGAAGTTAAATGAGCAAATCATTTCTCTCAAGGGCTGGAGCAAGTGTGTATGATTTGAGTGGGGAAGGATATTGTGGGTGAAGGGAATAATATTAATAAATTCTGGTATAACAGTTACACATAAGTGGGCTAGTATGACTGTTCTAACATTCTATAGTGACTGATTTTGACTGCATATCATGGTTTATATGTATAATATAGGTTATTGTCTATTTCTTAATTATTTAGAAACAACTGTATGGCTACAGTGTAATAGCATTATCATTTTATCCCTTATTAGGGATCTCTGTAGTGTAGAAGGTTCAGGAAAATCCCATTTTGAATAATATTGGCTTAAGTTAAACCTTATACATGTGCTAGCTAAGGGAAGATCTTATCTGTGAGTGAGGCTCATGATCTTCCCTATGCTCTACGCTCTGGAGTGAGAGGAGGAGACGTTAAGGGCTGATTGTTGGATAGGAAATGGGCTCTGGTCTATTTTGTGTCAACTGACAGACTCAATCCTCTCTCTTTCACCAGTTGCCCCCATGATAACATAACAGCAGCAGAAGTTTCCACTAGTGCCAGGCCCAGGGCTATTGACTACCAAGGTAGTTGTATCTTCTTAATGCCAGTTTTTGTTGGTTTGCTTTAAAAAAAAAAAAAAAAAATTACATTTGACCCATGAACACAGCGCCTAGCAACAGTAGCAAGGGCATTGTGAGCACCAATCACCAGAAGAGATTTAGCCCAACGTTATTTATAATAAACCCTGGAAATAATTTCAAAGTGAAAAAATTGAGAAATAAGTAAAACAGTACATATCTATTTGATGAAATACTTTATAAATATTAAAATGGCATTTTTAAAGTGTCTAATGACATTGGGAATGCACATGATATAATGTAAAAATGAAGGATCTAAAACTAAAAAAAAAGAATCAAATTTTGAGGAAAGTGTATGCATACTCAGAAAATAGAAGGAAATATACCTTTTTAATAGTGCTGTTGTTTGGTTGTTTTATTATGAGTAATTTTAATTTTTCTTCTCTATTCAGTAATTTTGCAGAATGATTTATTGAACAGTATTCCATAATAATTATGATATCTTTTTATAATCAGGAAAAAATTCTTAAAAATAACATTTGAAGAAAGATTTATTGCAAGGATATTATATAAATTATATAACATGGTGTTTTTTTTTCTCTTTCAAGGTAAGACAAAAATATCTGATTTTAATCTGTACCAGGATGGGAAAGAGACTTATGTGATTTTGTTGATTTCAAATACTGTGAGAAGCAGGGTCTACTGTATCTTTCACTAGGGATGATTTGTTTTTTTCTTTTTTTAAATTTAAGTTCAATTAATTAACATATAATGTATTATTTGTTTCAGAGGTACAAGTCTGTGATTCATCAGTCTTATATAATACCCAGTGCTCATTAAATCACATGCCCTCCTTAATGTCCATCACCCAGTTACCCCATCCCTCCACCTCCACCCCTCTTCAACAATCCTCAGTTTGTTTCCTATGATTAAGAGTCTCTTATGGTTTGCCTCCCTCTCTGGTTTCATCTTGTTTTATTTTTTCCTGTCTTCCCCTATGATCCTCTGTATTTCTTAAATTCCACATATCAGTGAGATCTTATGATAATTGTCTTTCTCTGATTGACTTATTTCACTTAGCATAATACCCTCTAGTTCCACCCACATCATTGCAAATGGCAAGATTTCATTTTTTTTATGGCTGAGTAATATTACCTTGTATATATATATATATATATATATATATATACCACATCTTTATTCATTCACCTGTTGATGGACATCTGGGGTCTTTCCATAGTTTGGCTATTGTGGACATTGCTGCTATAAACATTGGGGTGCAGGTGCCCGTTCAGATCACTACATTTGTATCACTGGGGTAAATAGTGCAATTGCTGGGTCGTAGGGTAGCTCTAATTTTTAACTTTTTGAGGAACCACCATACTGTTTTCCAGAGTGGCTGCACCAGCTTGCATTCCCACCAACAGTGTAGGAGGGTTCCCCTTTCTTCACTAGGGACAATTTGACATAAAATAAAAAGCTAGAATAATTTAAGCACAATTAAGTTAGTATTGTGAGAGCTCTTGGTAAATCATTGAGTATGTGTTAGTATGTTTATATGATCTAAATAACTTCTTTGGGTCCTGTCTGTGCTTGTAATTTCAATCGTAGATTTAGTTAACAAAGTTCATTCTTTAGGCCTCTGATTGTTACTGACTCCACATTGTAAGAATTAAGAAATATTGTTTAGGCTACAACCAATTCCTTTAAAAATTTCAGTCTCTTTACTGTCACATATAGGCATTGCCTCATAAAATAGCAAATAATTTCTTTCACTGTCAATTAGTTGTAATTGTGGTAACTATAAAATGATAATTAATTGACATATATTTGTTGCATACACCTTGTTATGTCAAGCAGAGTTCTAAGTTCTGGTAGTTCCAGTTAATTTTATTGTTTATTTTCTTTGGCGCTATGTGTCTGTAAATATTAACTTCTTAATCCATTACAATCTGCCTTCCATTCCTATTATGTCTGCCTATATGTACTCATATATTGCCCATGACTCTAAGTAGTATAAACTATTGCCTACATTTTAGTTCTCATCCTATTTGATGTCTTGGTGGTATTTTGTATCAAGATCTACATCCACATCTCTTTTATTTGAGTTTCTGTTTTCCCTTGTATTTTTCCTGTTTGGTCTCTTCTTTCTTTGACCATTGCAAAGATTTCTACACCTTAGTATGAATGATCTCAAGAGTTAAGTCCTTTGCTTTCTAACCTCTCATCCATTCACAAGACTCCAACCACCACCTGCATGTGAACAACTCCTAAAATATACTTCTAAAATTCCTCCTAAGGTCCAAATTCCTGTTAGCTCTCGACTAGATTCTTTCAGCTAGATGTCCTAAAGGAACCTTGAACTCAATGTATCTGAAGTTCATTCATTTCTCCAAAAACCAGCTTCTCTTGCACTTCCTCACTTGGTTGATGAAATTGCTATCCCTCAACAATGTCAAAACACAAAATTATTCTTGATTTTCATTCTCTGACTCCAATCTTGAAAATTTTTAATATTCCATCTTGAAATGACATTCCAGTCTCCTTGAAGTTCTTAATTTATACTTGCACTCCTTACTTTGGGCCCTTCTCTTTCAGACTGGTCTCCTTGCTTGCACTTCCAGATCCTACTTACCTCCACAGACATATATGGAATTATGTTTCTAAAACATAGATCTAAACATATGGCCTTCCGTGTTTTCTGTTGCCTAAAGGATAAGGCACAGAATCTTTAGGAAGCTGATCCAAAACACTAACTGAACCTTGTAGCCATGTCTCCTGCCTGCTTTCTTCATAGGTAATAATTTTTTTTCTATTTTCCTTCATGCCATGCAGTCCCATTTTTTAGTCTTTCCCTATGTATTCCTTATTCACATATTGTTTCACAGGACCTACTCTAGCCAGTGTCATTTTGAGAATCCTTTAAGATTTCAAACTATAATTATCTTTACTATTGTTTCCTCCCTCCTACATATACACAAGCACACACACACACACTTTAGAAGTAAGTAAAAGTAATCACACCACCATTAAGTTCCCATTCACTTTGTACACATTTCAAGTAACGCAAATTGTTTGAGGTTGTTTTTATATCTGTTTCTTGTACCAAAATGAAACTATTCATAAAGCCTTCATGGTTAGTTGCAGGATGATTGCAAATGTTCAATTAACGACATCGGTCCAGATTCAATAGCTTTTGGTAGTCCCACAAATCCCTTACTTATCAGAGAAAGGATAAAGTAATAAGGAATATGTATGTCAAGTTTGTGGTAACAGATGTTGCATGTTAAAATCTGGGTACACTAGTACCTGAAAAGGTATGAGTAAAGTCATCTTTGTAATGCTGGACACTGCCTTTGCCCAACCATCTAAAAACCTGATTAGGTGCTGCATCTAGTTGTTAATTACATAACCCAGTAAAGGTCACCCTAGAATGCTTGTTTCTAAGTGAAAAAAAAAAAAAGGCAAAATTTTAAACTATCTAAATTTAGCAGTCCTTTGGGTACTTTACATTTGTTGAATATTGCAAAAGTAAACACCCATCTGTTTTTAGTACTAATATGATTTTGTATATCAAGCAGTTTGAAGATTTTTCCCCCATGCAAGCTTCATCAGCTGTTTTATCAACAGTGTAGGCTTCAGGCACTTTTGTAAAGTTGAGTTGGGATAAATGAAAGATCCTTGTCGAATTGGTAATCATGCAGGTATTCAGAGGGAAAGGGAAATCATATTTTAATTTAATTTCAGTGCCTCAAGATATTTTTCCTTATGGGCTATGTTACCGTTCTCTGTTTACATATCCATCTTTTAAGAAATCATAGCTACTCTTAATACATTTCAAATCAAGTTTTCCTGGATCTGGGTGATATATATCACTTCGTTCTGCAAGGGTCTCTTGAATTATATGAGAGCTTGCTCATTGTGTCAGATTCAAATTCTGAATGATTTATAGAGGAATAAAGACATGAGACATATTGTAATCCCAAAGCTGTTTATATATTCTATTGAATCTGACAAATTTTACTGCCCTAAGTGGTTATAACTTGATTGTAAGTTCTTTGAGGACAAAGTTGATGCCTTACTCTTCCGTAATTCCCACATTTCATGGAAAGTTTCAGGTTAATGCTTAGGTGCTAAATAAAAACTGGCATTTTCTTACTAACCTTATAAAAGGCCTGTCATCCTTTTCTAAAGGAAAGTGGCCAGAGGCAGCATATTGTATACAGGTTTCCACAAAAGCATGTGTCCTGGCTACCTTGACCATAATTCATTGGATCAGATATATCCTGAGCAAAAAAAAGTGGCCACCAAGGCTAAATAAAAGGACGTCAGCAGCCGTCAGGAAACGTGGTGCTCTCACTCAGGCCATAAGGTCACTCTGTAGTGGATAGTGGCTAATGCATTCTTAATTGCAAGCAACAGAGACATACTGGCTATCAGAAGTGAAAAGATGATTTATCAGCAAGATACAAGATGTTTTAGATAATCAAGGAAGGCAGGAAAAGTAGGCTTTGAAAGGGGCTTAAACCAAAGGGGTGCAGGCAATGGGGAGCTAGAATTGTCCTGCTGAAATGCAGCCTCTACCAGTGCTGACATCTCCCACTACCGCCGTTGTTGGATACTGTCAGGAGACACAGTACGATATACCACCACAAGTCAACTTTAATCCCTTTTCTGATTGTCAGATTAAAATGTTTGGCAGGAGCTTCAGTTGGCCACACCTAGAACATGTACTTGTTTTTTGGTTGCCAGAGAGTAAAGAGAGGAAAGCTGTCTCTTCAGTGGATTCCATAGTGAGGATAGTTTCTGTGTCCCACCAATACTTCATACAGTGGGAATTTCCCACAAAATAGAAAGGGTATGAAATAGGAAGGACAGCCAAAAAAATAAAGAATTATTCTGTTTGTATTGTTTCATCTCTTCTGTGGGCTTGATTTTGAAACATATAGATTCTATAGTAGATGTTAGAAGAATTGAACTGGAGAACCAAAAAGGTGCTATATATATATATATAGCCTTTATATATATATATATACACACACACACATATATATGTATGTATATATATATATATGTGTGTGTGTGTGTGTGTGTGTGTGTGTGTAAAAGAAGAAAGTGATTATAGGAGTAGAAATGGAGGGGCGCCTGGGTGGCTCAGTAGGTTAAGCATCCCACTCTTGATTTTGGCTCAGGTCATGATCTGGGGTCATGGGATGGAAGCCTGGCATGGAATCCAAACCCCCACCCCCCCAGTGGCTCCGAGCTCAGCAGGGAGTCTGTTTGAGATTCTTTCCCTCTGCCCCTCACCCTACTCACTCGCTGTGCAGGTGTTGAGCACACACACACACTCTCTCTCTCTCAAATAAATAAATAAATCTTTTAAAAAAATAAGTAGAAATGGAAACATGCTGAGAAATAAGAGCAGATTTATTCGTATCAAAGAGTTTCTAATCCTTAAAGCAACTCTTAAAGGAACAACAAGAAAGTAAGAGCTGCTCTTTGTCACTGGCTTCTCTGATGAGTCACCAGAGCTACTGAATGAAAGGCATCCCAGGCCCTAAAAAACTGGCTCTTCCTTTACCCAAAACACTTCACTTACCTTCTGACATCTCCATGTACATTTGTTATAACCCCCTGACAATGGGGGAGGGGCGTTACCTCATCATGGTTCCTTTTCTCAACACCAGAAAAACTTTAAAATAAAGAATCCCCCTTAAACACACACACACACACACACACACACACACACATCTTATGATTATATACTCTTATAAACCATGTACTCTTATAAATAAATAAATTGGTAATGATTAAGTTAGGTTCAGATTGCTCAAAATTTTGAGTAAAATCTAGCATCCCTGAATTTTATATCAAGAGTTTATAAATATCACACTTGCAAAAGGTCATGTTTAATATCGTCCCCATCCGTAGTTTCACACAAGGACTTTTCAATAAAGTCACCCACTTTTAGTATCTCCAAATCCTTTTCAGCTCAAAGAGGGGAATCAGTCTACAGAGCTGGCAAAACAAACAAAGACCTAGATATTTCCTTCTAGCTCTTATAGCAGCTGCGGGAAGAAATCCCTTAAGGAACTGTACCAACTTGTTATGGATGAGTTCCCCTTAGCTGAAACCATTCATTGCCAAGGGATTGAGGTTTTCTCCGCTACATTATTTAAAATTGCCTCAGCAGTAATTCCTTCTTGCTTAGATTTCATAAGTTCCCAGGACAGAAACCTGACTTCCCTCGACTCTCTTCATCCTAAATGTATCAGCGTTGTGGGTGCTTCAGGGCAGAAGGCTGTTTTACACTAGCCTCCTCCCTGTGTCAGTTAATCATTCACACCAATATGGGATTATAAAGATAGTGAGGTTTTGTGCTTGTGGTTGTTTTCCAACTCTAGCACTGGAAAACATAGGCTAAGCGAATAGACCAACAGATGTATAAAATATCAATTGTTACACTGTTTACACTAATGCTTTGCATTAAGAAAACAAATGACAAGCTGCCTCTGAAGTCTGCAAAGAATAAAAACTCCTTGTTATAGACTTAAATACTCACTTGCCCTTATCTAAAATGAATCCATACACAGTAGTGCAAGCAACTGCCTGCACTTCATTACCCACTGAAGTCTTTTTAGTGTGTTCTGAGCAGTGATTGGGAAGCCTGCTGAGTTTCAGTTTGGTTCAGCTGGTCCACAATTTTGAACCCCTACTGGTGGTATCAGCAAAGCATGTGCGTAGCCTATTTCTCCATGTATTAAGATTTTCCAGGTTACATTGTATAACCTCATCAATAAACTATGATCAACACTTTTTGCGTGATAGATAGATAATACTAGCCTTTGAATTCACAGATAAATAGCAACTCACATATACATATAAGGAAAGATCAAGCTTCTGGGGGGAGCTTAGTATAAATAATTCTAAAAAGAATAAGCTATTTTCAAATATATTTTAAGGATTTTTAGTAAATAATCTTTAATAAAGAGGATTTTAAAGTATCTTAATTTCTTTATACTATGGCCAGTGTATGGTTCTCAAAAAGCATTTGTTTGCCTGTGAAGATAGATCTATAGAGTCTGTGTCAATCTTGATTTGGGGGAAAAAGAGCATAATAAAAACTAAGACAAGGGAAATAGAGATGGAAATGTCCAGCAGAAGCAAAGGAAAATCATTATGAAGCCCCTATATGATCAGCAAGTCATGGATCAACTGTGGATGCAAACAGGGCAACTGCAGGTCAGTTCAGATGGGTGTCAAGACTCAAGGGGGTCTACTATAGAAAGAGATTTGCAAGGGATAAAATACAGAAATACAAGAATTCAGGCAAACGGGATGGATTATGAAAGCAAAAGCATACCTTAGAATACCATATTAGAGACTCAACACACCTAGAAGAAATTTCCAGATGACCTCTTCATGTTGTTATTGAGGAGGTTGTCATTAATTGGCTTTATCAACAAGAGACTTGGGGCTGGGGTAGGGATTAGGATATATACTGATTTCCCTGGCCATACTCCCTTGCCGAGTAGACCTGGTTTTCAGACACAAAGGCATAATCTTCTCTATCCATGGACTTCTGCACAATCGTTTTCAATGGTCCATATCAGAGTGGTGACTCAGCAGGTTCGGAAAGTAGATGTTTAAACTCTTTAAGATTATTCTGAACTGTCTCTACACAGAGGACACCCATCATTGTCCCTTACCATGTCTTTTAAAGCAGTCTTTTTCTAGGAGAAAAAATTAGACCTGCTTCTTGGCCTTGTTGGCTGGACTAGGCTTGACTCTTTCAAGGACCTTAAGAGATTTGTTTGGATTCAGCTTAACTTTCTTGATTTTATCTCAATGAGATGCCCTGGGGTATTTGGACAAAATTTTTCTTCCATGACTTCCTCAGAATATAGCCTAATCCTATCACAGGGAGACTTCCAGAGCCAAGTAGGGAGTTGCTGTATCAGTTGAGGCCTCCAGTAATCAGAGACATACATAGAGTTAGGAGTGTAAAAGGTTTATTGAGGAACAATGCCTATGAAAGGAAAGGGGAGGAAATAGGAGTGGGCAAGGGGAACAGACAGACCCTGATGGAGATATGAGAAAAATCTTTGCCCGCCCAGTGGGGGCTCAAGGGCAAAGATCACTGTTAGAGGAATCTTGCATTGGATAGAAATGGCTGACCTTGAACCACAGCTTTGCTGTCACTGGCTAGGGACTCCTCAAGAGGAGCCTGACCTCAGCTTAAAAACTGAGGCTGACCTAAAGGTGTAAGCAGGTCGAGGATGTCAGCTCACCACACTGTTGTGGCGGGGCTTGAGTCTTTTCCTGAAGGAGGATCTGAGTGGTGCATGTCTGTGTCTGCCTGCTTCTGCATGTGTTTGCTAAGAACACTTCAGATCCCAGTTAAGTCACCTGAGCATATCCACACATCAGTTTTGGCAAAAGGTTATATGATTATAACTCAAAAAGTTAACCCCTTAACTTAATCTGAGCTCAGCTGCTTCTACCTCTCATCCTCCTCCCCCTTCCCTTCCTTCATCTCCTGCTCCACCTCCTCCCCCCCTTCCTTTTTCTTCTTCTTTCCCTAGTATAATATGGGGTTCCTGAAAGAGAGACAGGAGACATTTATACAATAGGACAGTAATAGTGCTGTGAGGAAGTCTCCCTTTGACGCTCACTGCTAGAAAAGTACATGGAACTGGGCAGGAGATGTTCACTGACCCATTTTGGGGGGCAAGTGTATCTTACCCAATTTCGTTACCGTGTCAGGTAAGACAATGGATTTCTAGTTTGAATTAGCTAGTAGGATCGAGATAATTGAGGACATCTGAATCTGATTCCGTGGGGACAAATTGTGGAGGGGAAGGTTTGAAATTTGAAAAGTTTAAAGAAGTGACCTCCACTATTAGCACTATTAGTGAGCTGGTGGAAGGGTAGCTAGAGAATCAGAGGCTCATCAGAGAGGACAAAAAGAATGACTCAGAGAGTATCTGGCCATCAAGTATTATCTAAACAGTGCATGACAATTCTCGTCCATTTGTTTCTGAGACTAAGTGTCTGGTAATAAGAACTCTGACACTAGGAATGTCAGAGGAATGGTACACCAAGGAAATGCTGTCTGAAAGGAGGAAAAACAGCGTAAACTATGTCACAGGAAATGATATTTAAAGGAATAAAAAAGGAATGCAGTTTCCCTTTAGCTGGCAAAAATAGGAGTGTATTCTCCCACCAGGCCCCAGGGATCAAGGACTGGGAGCTGAGGTAGGGATAGTGGTGCAAACTCTAGAGAAGCCTCAATATCCTAAGGATTCAGACAGAAAGGGCCCTGGGCAGCCTGGGACCTCAGGGAGGTCTTCATGAATTGCCAGGCCACAGGAGGGGACAGTTGCCCTCTAAAAACACTTTAACCAGTGAGAGAGGGCATCAGAAGACTTTCCAAACGCCACCGGCTGGTGGGGCAAGAACTACTAATATCTCCAGCTTGTTGCGGCTCCATGGAAGAGAAGAGGCAAGTGTTTTCTTGGTCATTGTGGAAAGCTGATACACATCTAGGAATTCTTCATTTTTTTTTTTTTTTTATTCAACACAGTATTTACTATCTTTAGTGTCTCCGACACTGTGTTAGAGGATCAGGATACAAGTGTAGGATGCATTCCTTAAAAGACTGATAGTGTAGCCGAGAGGGAAAAAACAAAACCATAAAAGGGTGGTGATTAAATACTGTGATAAATGAAGGAATAAGGAAATGTTATGGAAGTGTTTAAAAGGCAGTCCTTAACTCATCCATCCTGTGCTGAGGTAGGATGGAAGGGTTGGTCATGGAGGGCTGCCTTGCGGGTGTTCATTCAAGGGACAGGAGGTGAAGGACATTCTGGGCGAGGAGACAGGAAGAAAGAGAGGCTGAAGTGAGAAACAGAATGGAGAAGGCTGTAGTGCCTGGGCAAGAGAGAACACACAAGCAGTTCCATGTCATCTTCAACTTAAGGCACAAGGGAAGTGGAGAAGAAAGAATATATAAAATATTTTATACACACATACATTGCATGTATATATACTTACAACATTTTATTTTTTCGCATTTTATGTTTGTTTTATGTACTATCGCCCTGGATTATGAAGTTTGTTTTAAGAATAGAGATAGTGTATTATACATTTTTAAATCACCATTGTCTAACATAAGGTGTAATGCCTAAAACAGTTGTTTATTAGGTTATCCTGGACCCAATAATTTTATATTCTATTTTCTTCTGAGAAAACTGAAATAAGAAAGCCCGTGTTAATTTATGCAATGTGAGCTCTATCAATTCAACAGTATTTCTTGAGAGCCTACTATGTGCCAAACCCTTGCTATATGCTCTGAAATAATCTGAAATGAGAGAGCATTATTAAGATCTCCTTTTTTATACTTAACATCCAACATATATTTCATGTATGTATCTGACTTCTATTTTCTAGTAGACTCTGCCTTCTTTGTTCCACTCATCTTAGGCTCCAGCACAAATGAGTTGAGTGCCTTGTGGTCAAGGAATATTTCTGGAAAAAAACAGAATCCACACTGCCTAGAATGCCATCAGCTTTCATTTTTTTTTTGTTTTGTTTATATTTAAATACCTTAGAATTGTTTCTTTTTATATATTTTACAAGAAATTTGTGGCTGTATAATTTACCTATAATAAAAAGAACACATTTAGGTGTAGAGTTTGATGTGTTTCAGTAGATGTCTACAGCTGTGTAAACATTACTACAATCCAGTTGTAGAATGTTTCCATTAGACTCAAAAATTCCCTTTGGCCTCTTCCCACTTAATCACTCCCCCACACCCCATCCTAATCCCAGCAACTACTGCTCTGCTTTCTATTAACATAGTTTGTGTGTGTGTGGAATTTCATAGAAATGTGAACATACAGCATTTAAACTCTTGTGTATTTCTTTAGGTGAACATAATTTTTTTTTATTAATCCCGAATTGTTGCAACACCCAGTAGATTCGTTTCTCTTTATCACTGAATAACATTCCGGTATGTGGATATGTTACCATTTGTTTATTCATTCACATGTTAATGAATATTTGGGTCATTTCCAATTTGGAGCTTTTTTGAAAGAGTTGCCATGAACGTTCACGTGCAAGTCTTTGTGTGGATATATGTTTTCATGTCTCTTGGATATATGATTAAAAGTGAGATTGGTGGGTGGATTGGTATGTGAATGTTTACCTTTTTAGGAAACTACCAGATGATTTTCCAAGGTGACTGTATCATTGTTAGCATTCTTAAATCAGGAAAACCTGATTTAAGAGCACATGCTAAACCATAAGTTAATTTAAAACATTCCCATTCTAGTGCACAATCTTTGCATTTACAAATAATTTGACCTGGAGTAGTTAACTCTTTCTGTTCTATTTTATTGACATGGAAGGATAAATACATCACATTTGCCTATTACTCTGAAGCTACATTTAGTCTTAGAAGTATAAATGAAGTTACAAGCCTTTATAGTTCTGGTTTACAATTGATGGCTGAATTTCACTTTAGGGAGCAATTTTGCTAAAGAAGATGATGGTTTAGGACATGATAATGGGAAAGAAAATTAAGAAGGTGAAATAGGTACTCAGATTGATCTTCTGGGCCCTAGTTCTCTCTGTCAGAGAAGTGGACATAATAAAAATGCTAGCTACTTCCTGGCATTCATGTGAATTAAAACTTAGGAGTTCCTTAGTGGAAAACATTTATAACTGGTAAAATTTTTCAGTGGATTCATTGAAATGCCACCTTCTAAGACAGCCATTTTGAAAAGAATTGTACGGAGTGAAAATTACCAGGGAAATTGGAGAGAAATGTTTCTTAAAGTCAAAAATTTCATTTGTAATTTAGCTTATCAAGAAATTCTCACAGCCTCATTCTCCAATGCTTGTTATTTTGCACAAGGCATGAAACCAGTGAGATTTGATGCCCTAGGAAATTGGTGAAAATGCCTGTCCTACAATGGAGAGGTCATCTTAGGGGTATCAGAAGCAACAAGGTATATCATTTACAGAACCAGAACACCTTTAATATGTAACTAGAGACGTACTAGTTACTAGATTAAAAATTATTTTACAGCCCAGATAAAAAAGGAAGCTTTAAAAATAAAATTTAAGTTTTAAACTTCCTAGAGTTAGAAATTGTTATCTTATGGCGCAGATAGAAAATAAAGCTTTAAAAACAGTTTTGAACGGTGGAAACTACTGTAGCAGTCTACTCAGAGCTACATTTTCTAGTTTTTGTTGTTGTTGTTTGGTTTTCATAGGGATCGATTCCAGAGTGTATTAATTGCAAGCAGACTCAGGGAGGCTCCCCATTAAAGTTGTTGAAGAGACCAAAATTGTCTTTTAGCTCGCTTTCATCTTTTTGTCAGCAGGTCTGGTCTGGTACCTTGGCCTCAATGCAGTACCCTCAAGACCACCAGGTGCTTCCCCAGCCCTGCTACTCATGCCTTTAAGGGCTTCAGCAATTTCTTGCTTATCTTATCACACACCTCTGTCACAGAAAAACTCACTCTGTTGCCTCAGAGCATTCTTTGGTGATCACATGAATAACAAAAAGCTTAACAGGTGCTAAAGAAGTATACACACCTACACACACAGTTGCTGTGGGAGAGTTGCCAATCATGGTCAGGGATAAGCATTATTAATACCTGTAGGAAGAGCCAATAAAGACTTCAAGATCTAAGTAGACTTTTTGTAGATTAGACTCTTTAAAGGTCTTGTTTTTTTTTTTCCCCATCATTACCCACTCTTTTTTTTTTTTTTCCAAATTATCCCAGATTTGTAAGGAAGTCTTGGCTTTTTCATGCTTTTAGAAATTATTTATCATAAAATATACCCAGGTTTTGGGAGTGGTGGGTGGCTGGGTGGCTTAGTCTGTTAAGCCTCTACCTTCAGCTCAGGTCATGATCTTAGGGTCCTAGGATGGGGTCTTGTGTCAGGCTCCCTGCTCAGTGGGGAGTCTGCTTCTCCCTCTGCCCCTCCCCCCTGCTCATGATACCTCCCCCTCTCTCTCTCAAATAAATAAATAAAATCTTTAAAAATATATATATATACTCAGGTTTTTTTTAAACCTAGGCATAGTCTATATTTTGATGAATCTATAAAGAAACCAATTGAAAATATTCTGTGTATTTATTTATTTTTCTTTCTTTGACACCACTGCTTTTTGAGTGTCTACAATGCTTGGTGCCTAGAAATAGAAAAGCAGTCCAGAATTGCTTGGTTTTATTTACTTTTTGTGGATGTGGATAATGTTAAAGTTTCAATTTGTCAGAAATAATAATACCTTTGTGTGTTTCCTATTTTGAAGAAGTGGGGGGGCATTAGAAATTGTCTAAAACTTATTTGTTTCAATAAGATTTTAAAAACTGGCTTTAGTGGGTGACACCATCTGATGCTATCACTAGAAAACTGAGAAGGTCAAGTTGCAGAAACACTATTAATTGCTTTTAGATCTCAAACATTAATATCAAAAGTGTGAGGAAACCAGGAAAGTGTGAATAGTTACAGTGTGTCCTTTAATTTCCCAAAGTATACAGATTCATTTTATCATGTTATTAGCCTCACCACATTTCTAGTTGTATTAGAATATTCCCTATTATGTATGTCAAGCTAAACTTTACAATTTAAAGAACAGTCACTAATTTTTACAATCATATTAGTCAGAAGTTGTTTTTAAAATTCCCAGGTAATCAAATTCTGTTTTCAGCTGGGTATGAAGATTAGTTAGAAAGTGGCTTGTCTGAGTATGAAGATGAGAAAAAATATTATCTGAACACCAGGAACCTTACTTATAGAAGTATAGGATGGTCAAATTATGGTATCTCAAAATAGAGACAGATGATTCGAGTAAGTAATGGTACCAAGGGACCATATTTTTTTTTTTTTTACAAAAACTGAAAAACTTTGAGCAAATTCCAAATTGTTAAACAGTGTGTAAAAGGCATTCACTTCAAGTATTCAACTGGTGAGAATGAACAGAAAAAAAGTGTGACAAATGTTCAAAGTAAATTATTAAGACATGGTAGTCAATAGTATTGAAAGCCACTTAGAAGCCTATATCAGATTATTAGTGTTTACTCTATTGGAACCAAATACTATTTTATATTTGTTTCAGTAATTCTTATCAGGCTACCTTCCACATATTATGCAATTCAAGTGATCTTTAAATTATTGTCAAATTCTATCTTAAAGAGAGCTTTCACAAAGGACATGCAATTCATATCATCTAGAGTTACTGTCATTTCTAGGCTAAGTCCCATGGAAATTCATAACTTAAAAATGAAAGTCAGAAAGATGCAACTGCCTTCATAATGCCAATGCAGCGGTTATAAATATTTCATGAACATTGCATGGGCAGGGGCAGATCTCCATTTTCATGAGTTAGAATTTGTACAGCTAAGTCTCCAGATTTTACTATTCATAATGCATAGTATGCCCTGTAGAGCATTCCATATAGTGCTTTTTTAATATTTATGTTTAATGAAGAAATTACTGTTCTAAAAAGAGAACAAACCAAATCAAAGATTTTTTGTTAAAATTATGAGTTTTGCTGAATAGAGATGGTAACAACCAACAGAAATTCCCTCATTGCTGTATCTTAGCACATAAATGCCTAACTTTTAGAGTAATACAAGATGACAGATCAAGACACATTAAACATAAGTGAAAAGGTTCTTTCTAAAGGTTATAACATTAGAAATCTCATCTTAAAAGAATTTGAAAGGTTAAAATGCAAAGAGTAACTTTCTTACGTATAAAAATATTAATTACAAATGATATACTGGCCTGCTGTTTCATAGTTTAAATATATGTCTATATTTTTCTGGGTTTTTCTTTTATTCAAAAAACATTTTAACTTGCTAAGATAATATTACCAAGTTCAATAATGAATTGCTATTGCATATTTTAAGGTAATTTATCAAAGTGCATTATCAGTACCTGTCAGAATAAATTTTGCACTAAAAGTAATAAAAAAAAAAGACTATTGTATGTGTTGAAATCAAAGAACATTGCCACAGCTAAGTTATTTTCAATGGAAAGGATAGGTGATTGCCCTCTAAATGATACTTGTCCCATGAGAAAATAGAAGCCTGAAAAATCACAGGAAACAGGCACAGGAAAATGTCTGTTCCTTGCTTTTAAAAACGAGCATTTGATATTTTATTTCATTTTTGTCATTTTAATCAATTCTTTCAAGTAGATGAATGTTAAAAAGTGCTTCACAGATCTTGGTAACATTTACAAAAGTAAACTAAGTTACTGATCAGCTCATGTATAATCCAAGGCTGAATTATTCCCTATTAGCATACACTATATATCATAATTAGATTGATTAGGAAGTCACAGCTTTTCTTTTGAATATACTTCATCAAGACTAAGTCTTCTAATGATGGAAACAACAGACTTCAGTTATAATATCATCCACCCTGGAATCAGCAGCTTAAGTATTTTTTATTAAGTTTAAGCCAATGCGGTCGCTGGAAATTCTGTAATATTTACTGAATATACCACCAGAAGTTTATGTTTCACTCCTGGTATTATTTAACTGGTAGTGGAAAACACTTTCTTCCATTTGGTTCTTCGTAATTTTATTTTCCAAAGGCTCCCTTGAGGAATTTAACCTTTATGTGATGAATTTGCAGTTCACTGGAAGTATGTTAACCTTAGTTCCCTAATGAGTCTAGGTGTAATACTGAGGCGGAATTGAGAAATAGATCATGTAGCTCATTGTCAAGTTGGATTTGTCTTGCACATATCCAGCTTTGCTGTTGTTCCAGTACACATTTTGATCACAATTCTTTAATTATGTTCTATATTTAACCGACCTATTTGAACAGGATCCAGAGCTGGTACGGAACATCTGTCGCTGGGTGAGGCAAGCTGTTCAGATTCCTTTTTTTGCCAAGTTGACCCCAAATGTCACTGATATCGTAAGCATTGCAAGAGCTGCAAAGGAAGGTAAGAACTAGACTTGTGTCAGTTGTCTAGTTTTGAAAGTATGGGCCTGAAGTATGTGCCATTCCAAAGTATATCTTTATCCACAAACATTTGTGTGTCTTTGTTTAGAGTTTAAGAAAAGTACTAAATTGAGCACTTGATCTCCCAAATGCAGTAGGTTCACACCTGGACTCAAGCTAGTAAATAGACTCTAAACAAGGACATTTATAATCTTTCTTGATAAACACCTGCTTCACGCACAAAGAATTATGGAACAAAATCATGATCACAGTGAACCACTCCAAAATAAATGACCTTGTAATGTAACAATCCAGCAGTAGCATTTGAACCTTTAATGAAGTACAAAGCAAAAAGATACCAGCTTCCACAATATGAAATTTCTTGTGAGTTCCCTTTATATTTGATAGGGCCTAGTATACTGCCTTAAACATATGTCTAATAAATATCTATTGAACACATAAATCATGCAGGCAGTGAATGATTTTATAAATCATATATGCCATGCCCTATCCAATGGAAATTGCATCTTGATTTGCAAAGGTATTGTAAACTACCTGGGAAATAACACCAATTACAAAACATTTGAAATCTATCAATCTGTATAATAAATGGAAAAATGAATTGATGGGAATTAAAAATTTTTATGTCTAGCATTTTAATAAGCATAATGGTAGGACTGAAGTTAGTAAAGTCATTGAGGGAAGGAAATGTTCTCAAGAGAAAGAGTGTTCATGTTCCTGGGTTGTGTGGGTTTGAATGGCTTTTGACCATTGTCCCTTTAAAAAAAAATCTCAAGTAAATGATGAAGTGTTTTCCATAGGTGGTGCAGATGGTGTTACAGCCACCAACACTGTCTCAGGTCTAATGGGATTAAAAGCTGATGGCACACCTTGGCCAGCAGTGGGCTTTGGGAAGCGGACTACATACGGAGGAGTGTCTGGTAGGTGTTGCCCTCTGCTTGCATTTTGCTTCCTTGAAGGTTGCTGAAAAATCAGAGGTCATGTTACAAGCAAGTATATCATGTCTTGTATGATCCCAAATTCTGATAACTCATTGCTGATCAAAATTCCTAATAGTTATGACAGATGGAACATATTGAGTGAGAAGGCTCAAGTGACTGATAGCAAAAGATGAGAGAATACCAAGATAGGGTTGTGTGTGAATTCGATTCTCTCGTGGTCTATGCTCTTCTCAGAATTTGTCATTGTCACGAATGTCTTGTCACTTACTAGTAAGGGCTGATACCAGTGCCGTCGCAGAGAAAAACATAAGAACCCTGATGATAATATCTTTTTCAGAGTCTGAATTTGTTTCACTTTTACTAGAATTTTGAAATCTACCTTCTTCAAAAAATCTTGCTTTCATAACTGTCCCCAACGAATTCTTAAAACTGCATTTATGTCGGCAGCTGAGAGGACATTTCAGACCTCACACCTTTGCGTATCTTTCCTCATCATCAAACACTTGCATTTAAAACAGAAACAAGTTTTAATCCCAATGTGTCATTCAGTATCTTTGCCCTGTGCACTCTGTTGCTGTGACAACATGAACTTGGTCTTGCAAAGACAATGCTGTAAGGTTCTTGACTGTACTGGTATGGGGATTAGTCTCCTTGGTGATAGAGACAGTGGTAAATATACATAATATAGCAGTGTCCCACTGTTCGAGAAAAGCATTGCTGAATCAGACCAAAATATGCTTTTGGAAGAGGCTGGGTAGACACAAATAAAGCACTATCCATGCTGAGGTATTGTATTTTGAGAGCATGAAGTGTGTCTATGAGCCACGATTTTTAAAAAATTATATTCTGCTTTTAACTGAATGCCATTCGCATTCCCACAATGTCAGAAAGAGGAAAGCTGATGAGAAACACCTGCTCAGGGTCCAGACACAAACTCTCTTTTATCAGGAGCTATCAAACAGAGCCTTAAATATTATTGTAACGCAGAATAACGTGGACCGCGTTAGCATGTGCCGCAGAGAGTCAAGAGACTCCAGAGTTGGACTGTAACGTGCACTATGTTTTCTGTCAGCCCATTTCAATTTTTCCAGCCTGCCATGTTGACAGCAAGAGAATAAAGGAGGTCACAGAGGGTGCTGAACATTAAAAATTAATAAAAGAACTATTGCAGTAGTATTTTATATAAGTAACACCATTCACGTTTTCTCATTTAAGCTGCAATTTCTGAATATTCTCCCATACTATAACTCAGTCTAATAAAACTACAAAATTACAGCATTAGAAAAAGTCTTTTGTGCTGTAGTCTTTAAGCATACACACACTGGAAATTATAGTGCTACCTGAAAACAAGTTCAGCTATACCTCAGGGCCTGTTAACATTTCCATGAAACTCTATTTCTAAGATTTATAAACTCATATATAAATATTCACTTGGGCTATAAGCTCAGCTAAGCCTGGGTGGAACTTTCATTTTAAACCACAAAAAGTCCCTAACATTTTTAAGGGCTTGTACCTCATTTCTAATAGGTTCTATATTAAGTCCCTTCACATTAAACAGTCTGTTTTGAAAATAGCCTTTCTCCATATTGACAAAATTGATAGAATTTCTCTCCTTTAAAGCAGTGTTGGCTTTAATTTAAAGGTAGTAGAATCTGAAAAGCAGTTTAAATAGGCAATAATAATATATTTGAGGACAGAAGCAAGTACTATAACAGAGTACCTTCAGAGTGAGTTATAACAAAACCTGGCCTCCCAAAACTGTGTTAAATAATAATGGCTTCAAATTTTAGGAATGATGGAAATATCAAAATGGCTAAATACCATTCCTACTTTTATCAAGCATGGGTGTCAAGACTTCAAATGCTGCTTCAATGTAGAATATCATACAAAATAAGATTAAAAAAATTACCACAGCACAGTGCTAATACTTTCCCGAGTATTCTCAAGCACTGGAGTGTCTGCTTTTAGAAGAACAGCTTGAATCGCAGATTTTTTTTTTTTTTTGAGTGAAAGCTGAAAAGTATTCAATTTTGGATAGCCACCTGAAATACAACACATACTTTCCATTGCCAGGAAGGAGTGTTTTTCCCCTTCAATATTCTCCAGCTCTCTATTCAGTCTTTATTATTTTTTCTCAGAATAAGATTGCTGCTATTTGACATGAAGGTTTTGTTTTGTTTAAATGGGAAATAATGAGGTACTTGGGGTACTACACATGCTATAGAAAAATGGTCACATTCTGTAATGTCTTTCTAAAGCACACTAGCTAATAAGGGGCAGTGACTAGCATTGGGAAGACAGAACCTCAGCCAGGGAATGTCAGTTGGATTATTTCAAACATGATTAGTCTGGATGCTAGAGTACTTTAAAGCAATGTTTTCCAAACTTTGGTTCCCAACTCATGAGTGTACAATGGAACCAAGTTAAGGAACTATAATCAACATTTAAAAAAAAATCAAAAAGAACAGAAAAAAATGTCAGAATGCTTGGCACACAGATGGGATAAACATTGGTCAAACATCTTTTTCAGTTATACATGTAATATACACACACAAGTTGTGTGTGTGTGTGTGTGTGTGTGTGTGTGTGTTTATTTCTATCCTGGGTCATGATGTAAAATGAGTTTTTTATTATGATTAACTTCAAAAATTCGGAAAGCTACTGATTAGTGGGAGGTCTCTTTATTTAATAAAAGAAGTCATTAAGCCTCTAGAAGTCATTAAACAAGGTTAGTTCTATTTGTTGCAGTTTAAAATTTTTATCAAGAGCAAGAGTTAGATTCCGAGATCTCATCCTCAGCTTTGTTATTTTAGAAACTGCATTTTTCCAACTCATCTATAGGTGATTAGAACCTGGGGGTGGGGGCTGGTGGAGGCAAAACATATGAAGCAAATCCATAATGGAATGATTTATAAACCTGAATTTCAATTGGAGATACACGTGGCAAGATTCATGCTCCATGAGTCCATTAAAGGTTGAATTGTAAAATTAAAAGTGATTTCATAGTGAGAACAGTATCAAAAGAAAGCTTAGTTGGTATTCATAAGGAAGATTTTCGTGAAACTAAGATGGCTAATTCAGCTCTCCACCATACAAATACTCCTGTCTAAATTACCAACTCTTAGTTCCATGCCTATCTTCGGGCAGTAGAGACTTTACACTGCAAGTTCTTACCATCTAACTTTCCTTTTTCTGGAATCCGTGCAGAAATCTTTTTTTTTTTAATATCAAACAACAGTTAGTTCATATGTCACCAAACAGTTGAGCAGATTATTGTTTTGTTTTGTTTCTGGGGGATTCCGTGCCTTTATTTATTTCATTGGAAGAACCACTGATCTCATCAGTAACATTATTTATGAACCCCATCCTTGAGTGAATTACTGATTATTTTTCCTAGTTTTGGTTTACTTATTTTTTTCTTGTGTTAGTTTCAAATTTTGACCTTTTTCCTGGCCTTATCCACAAATAATGAAAGAATGTTAAGATAGCCCTTAACTCAGTGATTACTATCACCTGGGTAAATGGTGTCATCCAACTGTGGTGTGACATTTTCACAGTCAGTCTTCCCTGTGGAAAAGATTCTTTTAGATATGGTTAAGAATGAGTCCTGCATGACATAACCAAAGATACATCTTACTTGCAACGGACTTCGTGAGGATGGTATTTATTAATTTCTAGCTGCTTGAGGAGAAACAGTAATCAAGGATCTTTCAGTGGGGTAAACTCATTTGAAGGAATTATTCCTTGTTGTGTTTTAAGTGCTTCTTTCTATTGATGGGGGATGGGCATATTTTTTAGGTTTGTTATGTAATTCCATCTTCCTGTATATATTCTGTTTGTTATACATACATACACCCGAAAAGGGAAAATATATGAAATTTCTCGGCAGAAGGCACTTTGAAACGATGATGGATGCTTTTGGTTCAATTAATTCACTTCCTAGAAGCTTGGAAAATTAAGTCATTGATTTACATTATTTTATTTACCACAATTGTTCTATTTACCCAAAAAAGGAAATTCTTGTTCTCAGTTTCAATATTGGATGCCTTTTTGAAATTATTGTCTGTACCAACCTGCTGAGTTAAAACAATAGAACACATTTTATTTAATAGTAATACCAATAAATTCTAATAATGATTTCTGAATAATTCATCAGAGATGGCTTCAAGATTTGATCTCTATTTCAGGAGCCCAAATTTACTAATTACATATAGGATATTACAGATTTAAGAGATGATTGTGTATTTCTTAACAAATGACAATGGCATACTCCATAAATGCCCTTACATTCTAAAATAAATAATGAACGATTTGAAATCCAACTATTAGGCACTGAACTCTGAATTCTAATAGTTCTAAGCCTCCTAAAGGTGTTTTCATTGTAAAACCAACCAGGGAAACACCAATAAAAGAAGGTACAAGTTAGAAATTTGCTAGTATTTTGTAACTCTGTGCCAGTGTATGGGCTAGAAGTGGGTACAAAGTGTATAGCTCAAAAAACTTGCACAAACATGAATCAGCATAATAGCTTAAAAATAATCTTCACTCTATACTGCATATTTTATGTTCATGTTTAAAAAGTTACTTAGGCATGATTGTTGGGACCATACAGTGACTTAGCTGTGTTGAACTCAGGTACTGGGCATTATGTAAATGCAAATACAATGTAACCCATTCCAGTCATGAACTTAAACTTATTTTGATCTATTTATTAGTGTATTTTTGTAAAATGAGGAAGATGACAAAACACATAGATTGAAAACCCAAAAGTTACAATTTGCTTTGAACAGCTATTCACACACATGCAAGCAACTGAAGATTTTGGCAAGATTGCTTTAAGTTCTTGCACCATACATTACAATTATATCATAAAGTGCAGTATTGGTATTTTTTTATGGGGAGTAGTTGTTAATGGGCTGGACTTTTTTTATTGTCAATCACATAATTACTGATGCATAAAATCCTTTTAGAAAAACACGCCTACTCACTGTCATAAAATTTCACCTATCTATTGTAACCATCTTTATCAATAAGAGCTTAGATTTTAATACTGAAATGTCTAAAATAACCTGAAAGATAAAGGTAACATTTAAATGAATAAAAAAAGCACTGATAAATTATGCCAAAAAGAATAATTAAAAGGAGAACCTTTCACTTTATACTCACTCATCTCTTTTCTTTTTTTTGTGTGTGTACAAAATTGCAAAAAATATAGTCTATTCACATAAATATTCTTAAATATTTATTTATTTATTCTATAAATATTCTCATCACAAGTTTAACTGATCAAATTACTAAATACCTTGTTATATAAATATATGTACTATATTTGCAGAACAGTCAAAGTAGGCATATCAAATAAAGATGCTGAATTACAATTTTCATTATAAATTACCAGTTTGGTTGAGAGAAGCTCACCATTAGAACTATTCTCATTTAAATCATGCTCATTTGAATATATTCATGTACAGATTGACAAAGAATCCCCTTTTGCATTATATTGCTTTTCCTGGAGCCCGAATTTCACACTGTTTGGCTGTCGTTGGTCTGTGCAGGAGATCAGAGCCCTAATAATAGATTTTTGACGGTGAGCTCGCCTGCTACCTGCCCTACACAAATCCTCACTGTTCATGTTTGCTTCATGGCAACAAAGCAGACAGAAGGAAAATGCCAAGTGCTGAGTTTGAGGTACAGCCTTGCCTTGGCTTGACATTTCAGCAGAATAGCAGTTTATGAGATGCATAATTTTTCATCTGGGACTCAGCTGCCATATTCATAGACGCTTACAGCTCATCGACGGACTGGAGCAAGGGCAAAGGTTTAAAGCGTAGATCAAGGTCTACATCCTTTCTGTAGGTATTTTAAAACAACTATTGTCCTGCAGATAAATGGTAAAATCAAAAAGTATTTAAGAGCCAACAAATTCATGGCCATGTGGATATTATATATGTTTTCTTTTATTCAAAATTAGGAAAATAAATTAATGTCTATATCACCTCCTAAGAAAATATTTGATAGACTTTGTAAACCAAAGGACTCTGACAAGCGTATTAAGAAAACTTACCTTTGCAGCAATGGTAATGAATTATTAAATTTCTTTCCTCTGTGTGTGTGTATGTCTGTGTGTGTGTTTTCCATAAAGAATGACTTCAAGCTTGAAATTAATCAAAAAATGTTCTATTATGAAAGTAAAACTAAGGAGTATCGTGTCACTGTTTGAGCTTGAATTTAAATATTCACAGATTCATGCATATCTACTGTACTAAAAAATCAGTGTAGGTACACGTCGGTGACTGTTTAATTTAGAACTACACATCTCTGTAAGCTTCAGAAACAGTTCACCATGTCACAGTCTCATACAGAACAATGGTACAGTACATTGGATTAATTAAAGAAGGCTTGCAGAGAACTGAGTTCTCAGTATGTCAAGATTTCAGTTTTATGTTAAATATTTTCTAAAGGCCAGACCCTTAAATCTCAGGGGCTGTACCAAGCAGTGAGCTGTGAATTTAACCATAGGCTAACTGCTAATGATAAGGAAAAGAGTCCTAGTTGAGGCAGCTGTAATACAGTCATTGGATTAGGCTATCAATCACTCAGCTCCCTAAGGAAAAGGGGAAGAAGACCGAACAGTGGAAAGGGAAATTAGGAAAGGAGAGCATGACTAGAATGAGATTCCTCACCATCCTTATCCATTCATCGGCTTAAATCCCTAAACATTAGACCAAACTCTCCAGCATTGCTCAGACTATAAAGCCAACACATTTATCCCTAACATCAAAAGAACTATCAAAATGTCATTGGCTCTCAGTAGCTGAAGATCTTAAAACCTGCTAGAAGCAAATGCCTGATTACATAATCAAAATTAGATTAACCCTTAATTTTTGGACTTAAGATTTATACGTATGATTATTTTATGTATAAGGATTTATGTACATCGGCAAGGGAAATATTCTTATTTAACTTTTAATTTGGAGCCAGTTTTAACTTATGGAAGCCCTGTTGTGAGGTGAGATTCCAGTAGATCAGTGGTTCTCAGTGTGCCCCAGACCCTGGAGGACTCATTAGAATACAGATTGCTGGGCTCCTCCCTGAGAGGTGTGGGAGGGCCCGAGAATCCTCATTGAACAGTAGGTGAAGAAAGGTTAGTGTCGTTGAGCATTTTTATTTAAGATCTTATCTACAAAATAGTGTCAAAGGCTTTAATCAGTGGTAAAATTCAAGAATCATGGTATTCCATAGATAAATTTAGAATCTCTGCCCACAGCCAAGTATCTGAAACAAATTGTAGTAAATAGGATCAGAATTCATTCTTAAGAAAAGTAGTAGAAGAGGTGCCTGGGTGGCCCAGTTGGTTAAGTGTCTGCCTTTGGCTCAGGTCATGATCCCAGGATTCTGGGGTGGAGCCCTGCATCGGGCTCCCTGCTCAGCGGGGAGCCTGCTTCTCCCTCTCCCTCTGTCCCTCCCCCTGCTTGTCCTCTCTCACTCTCTCTCCTACAAATAAATAAATAAAATCTTAAAAAAAAGAGAGAGAGAGACAGAAAAGTAGTAGAAAATAGTATTCAAGGGCTCAGAATAGAAAGAATATGCCATTCCATTTAAAGTTAAATGTTTCCAGTTATAAAATAAATAAGTCACGAGATGAAAAGTATAGCATAGGGAATATATTCAATAATATTGTAATAACATTGTATGGTGACAGATGGGGACTACACTCGTGGTGAGCATGGAGTAATGCATAGAATTGTCGAATCACCATGTTGTACATCTGAAACTAATGTAACATTGCATATCAACTATACTTCAATAATAAAAAAATTTTAAGGATTAAACGTTGACTGCAAACCATTGTTACGCAAAGAGAATCCATTCTAAGTGCCACTAAGTAGTCCTTTGGAAAGGAAACAGGTGTCAGAGGCAGACAAGGGTAAAATTAAGCTCCTGATTGTGAAATACTATGTTTTTCTTTTTGACTTTGTGCAGACACTAAGGTATTGAATAGTAACAGTTCTCTCCCAGGACAAGCACGTACATATCAATGAACGTAGTTATTTCCTCAGACTCAAACTGTAGGAGACAACAGTATTGGTAGCCTCCTGCTTTTCTCTCTCCCTTTACGTTTTGCCTGTCATCCCCATACAATGGCATCCTTTTTATCAGTAGAAGGGAAGGGATAACCAATGTTGTGGGGACAAGCTGTTTCAATGCAGCGTCCCTGCCGTTAGCCTAGTTATACTATGCACTGAGCGTCTTTCAATGTCATGTTTATAGACTGTTGGTGATACAGTTTGTCAATCATGGAAGCTTCCAGGTTTTCCTGGATGAAGGAGTGTCCTGGTGTGCAGCCCCAACAATTTAGTACCATCTGAATCCCTGATAGCAAATTATACCCCCAATTCTAAAAGGTCCTTAAGGGTGGGGCATAGTGCATCCTCAAGAGACCCACACAGTATCTGATGCTCGAAGGTACAGACTGCTCAGATGATAAAGGAAGGATCATAATAGAGAAGGTAAAGGAATCGGGTCAGGCCAGCTTAACTTCACTCACTATGCTTTTGTAGAGTCTAATACTTTGATTCGATGTGTGTAAGGATTTTACACTCATTATTTTAGTTTTCTTCAAATTTTTATGCCCACAAATACCCCACATTAAAAAATACATAAACTCTGTACTCCTCACCCATTTTAAGTCAATCTTACAATTAGCCATAAGTTTAAGTGATAATAAAGGACATAGTCTCCCACATTCTGCAAATATTAATTCTTAAGATGAAATGTCTACATCATTGTTTTAAATAAACTTAATAGAGTCTCAATAGCACAGTGATTTTATACTTATCATGACTCATTTAAAAATACATAAACAGGCTTGAAATAATTGTTGAAAGTTTTACATAATTTTTTCCCTTGAACTGGTATTTCCAGTCAATTTCCTCACCAAATTTTATCCTGTTTTTTATTTTTAAGTTTGAACATCTCTTACGGATTGCTATAGAATTTCTCTTTAACGAACTATATGCCTATAATATGACATTTATATTTTTTAAATTTCTGGGTTAAGGTTTTAATGATAATTTTTCTTCTCTATTGTTCTAATTGACAATTTATACTTTATCATAATAATATAAATATATTATAACTAGTGATAATTATTCAACATAAAAGCAAATTTTATTGGAAATACACTTCTTAATGAGGAAAATATGGCTTCTTAAAACATAATTAGATCATATATTTATTATTGATGCACATTTTTCCTAAAAATGTCAGGGTTGGCATTATTCTATTCTACTATTATTTTTTAGATATGAATATAGAAAATCCTTGTTCATCTAAATAATTAAAGGGGACTGCAAAGAGTTTTATTATAATCACTTAACCCAAATCTTTGAACACCTTCCGCATTACAAGCTAAAAGTTACTTAGTAATCTTCACCAAACATAATTAGGCAATTTGATGAGCTACTCTTTTAGTTTTGTTGAAGAAGTAACTTGGAACTCACCTGACTTTCAAAAATATTTGTTACCCAATCATAAATCGCTTCTTTAAAATGAATACCAATAGTTTGAATTATCATTTTGTTTGCTACCCCAGCATTTTTACTGTTGAGCAATATGTCATTATAATATTTGAGATCATTGAGAGATAAGCTTTTTTCCAAGGTAGAATGGACTGTTAAGACATAAGAGTTGGGAAAGAACCAGCATGATATTTTGACTGCACTCTTTCTCAGGCATATAAAATTTAAGATACAACACCTATGGACATCAAGGATCTAGAAAATGAGTCCCTAAGATTAGTTCACCCATGGGATACATACTTCCATAAGAAGGGCAACATTGGGTATACATCCTTCTTTGAGAAGACCACTAGCTTATTTCATCTAATCTTCACACAACTTTATAACAAAGCAATACCTTGGTTTTCATTTTCATATAATTTGACTATGTTTCTTAAAATAGCACCAGCAATTTTAAGAAAATTTTCATGCATGGGCTAATAAATCTCAGTATATAAGTTAATATGTGCTAGTGGTAGCAATTGAAATTTTATATTTCCAGACTTTTGTGTTATTGGCAAAATCAGTCAGCATTTCTGCACTCCCCAGCACTGGCTATTCAGGCAATGAGTAGCAGCTACATGGGAATATCAAGGCCTTTGAATAATATGATCTTTATTTGCCCAGCACCATATTGAACACTTTATATGCATTCTTATATAAATAACTCTATGATGCAGACGTCACTGGCCCCATTTTATAGCTTTAGGAACTCAAACTCCAGATGGTTAAGCAACTTGCCAAAGTTTAGATAGCCAGGACGTGTCATAGTTTGGATTCAAACTCAGATCTGTCTCCAAAGATGAAGTGCTAGGCATTTTCATGAATGTCTTAATCCAATAGCTGCCATGATAAGTCTCTGTCTACACGTAATATACTCATTAAATTCTAATAGGCTATGAATGTCATTTACTAATGCAACATTTATTCTATCTGGATTTGAAAATCTGTGAATGTACTCTTCTGTGACCATTGTCAAATCACGGCCTTATTATCTGTATCACTCCATCACTATATTGGAAAATTGAGCAAGGAGGTGAATTGGGGAAAAATTCTTTAATTCCTTCCAAAGAACAACAACAACAAAAATGACAGGAAGCATTCAGGCATTTTTCTTAAAGTGTAAACATGCAGCCTTTGCTTGAAGTGAAGCTGTCATCAATATAGCAATAAATAACCTTATTTCTTCCTGACTTAGATAAACTGTATGAGGGCTTGGTCTAACTGTGATACTGAGAAAAAACTTTGGGTGTCCTTTTTAATTTCTTCTTTCTAATCTTCAGTCAGTTACAAATGACCATGTGTTCCTGCAACTGTCTCACCTTCTTTTTGGACAGATCCATCTTTTTCCCCAGCGGCAGTATCATCTCCTTTATAATTTCAACTGAGCTTGCAAAAAGGACCACTAAGTAATTCAGAGATGCTACTTTTTCATTAGGTGGGGAGAGAGAGAAGGACATTTTGAAGGTGGTGAGGTGAGGAAGAAATTGGACCAAAAAACCTTGCTAAGCCCCTTCTGAAAGGGGAAAAAAAAAAAAGGAAACTGAACCCTTTCTCACTTTCCCTTGTTTAAAACAAAACAAGATAAAATATAAATAAAATAAAATAAGATGAAACTCTTTTAGCACACATCTGGCATGATATGATATGAGAAATTTTAATTGGTAAAAATTAATTTGAAAAGTATATAGATCAGAAATCAAGAGTTCAAGGAATGCTTCTAAATTGCTCTCAGTTCATTTAACGCATCTGGTTAATGACAGACCTGTTTGGATTATAAGCTTCTTAAAAGCAGGAGCCATTCCTGTTTCTTATGATCTCCTCCAAAGCCTAGGAAAGGCATAGGCACATTGTAGACATGAAAGGCACACCATTTGATCCTTAATATTTAGCTGTGTATAACTAAGAGGGTTTTGGGAATGAGACTGCCTCTTAATCTCCGACATCCATCTTGACTTGCTGGTGAGCTTTTGGTAACTGAGCAAGAAATTTTAACTAACAGAATATAGGCCATCTTATGATACATTCAAAGTGCTGAAAGGAAAAAATCTGCAGCCAAGAATACTCTATCCAGCAAGGCTATCATTCACAGTAGGAGAGAGAAAGAATTTCCCAGACAAACTAAAGTTAAAGGAATTTATGGCCACTAAACCAGCCCTACAAGAAATGTTAAAGGGGAGTCTTAGTGAAAAGGAAAGACCATAAGCAAGAGTAAGGAAAGTAGGAAGCCCAAAAGCAGTAAAAATAAGTATATCTGTAAAAATCAGTCGAGGGACTCACAAAATAAAGCGATGTAAAGTATGACACCATATACCCAAAACGTCAGGGGGAGAGGAGTAAAGAATGGGTTCAGACTTAAGCAACCATCAACTTCATATAGACTGCTCTATAGAGAAGATGTTATATACAAACCGAGTAGTAGCCACAAATCAAAAACCAATAATAGATATTCAAAAAAAAAGGGAAAGGAATCCAAATATATCACTAAAGAAAGCCAACTAAGCATGAGAGAAGAGAGCAAAAGAAGAAAGAACTGGAGAAACACTACAAAAACAACCATAAAACAAGTAACAAAATGGCAATAAATACATATCTATCAATAATAATCTTGAATGTAAATGGACTAAGTGCTCCAGTCAAAAACTAGGATGACAGAATGGGTAAAAAAATAAGACCTATCTCTATGCTGCCTCTAAGAGACTCATTTCAGACCTAAAGACATGGGAAATTGAAAGTGAACGGATGGAAAAGCATTTAGTATGCAAATGAATGTGAAAAGAAAGGGTAGCAACACTTACATTGGACATAATAGACTTTAAACAAAGACTGTAACAAGAGACAAAGAAGGACACTATATCATTAAGGGGACAGTCCGAAAGAAGATATAACAATTGTAAATATTTATGCACCCCACATAGGAGCACTCAGTTACATAAAACAGTTAATAATAAACATAAAGGAAGTAATCAATAGTAATACAATAATAGTAGGGACTTCAACACCCCACTCACATTGATGGACAGATCATCCAAACAGAAAATCCACAAGGAAACATTGGCTTTGAATGACACACTAGAACAGATAGATTTAACAGATAGATTCAGAACATTCCATCCCAAAACAGCAGAATACACACCCTTTTCAAGTGCACGTGGAACATTCTCCAGAATAGATCACATATTATGCCACAAAATGAGTCTCAACAGATTAAAAAAATCGAAGTCATACATGCATCTTTTCTGACTGCAGTGCTGTGAAACTAGAAATCAACCACAAAGAAAAAATATGGAAAGAGATTAAATAACATGCTACCAAAGAATGAATGGGTCAACCAGGAAATCAAAGAAGAAATCAAAAAGTACATGGAGACAAATGAAAATGAAAGGACAACAGTTCAAAATCTTTACAGTGCAGCAAAAGTAGTTTAAAGAGGGAAGTTTATAGCAATACAGGCCTACCTCAAGAAGCAGGAAAAATCACAAATAAACAACCTAATCTTACAACTAAAGGAGCTAAAAAAAAAGAACAAAACCCAAAACCAATAGAAGGAAGGAAATAATAAAGTTTAGGCCAGAAATAAATGAAATAGAAACTAAAACAAAAACAATAGAACAGATCAATGAACACAGGAGCTGGTTCTCTAAAAAGATCAACAAAATTGATAAACCTTTAGCTAGACTCTCAAGAAGAGAGAGAGAGAAGGAGAGAGAGAAATAACTCAAACGAAATTGGAAATGAAAGAAGAGAAATAATAATCAACACCACAGAAATACAAACAATTGTAAGAGAATATTATGAAAAATTATATGTGAACATATTGAACAACCTAGATGAAATGGATAAATTCCTAGAAACATATAACTTCCCAAAACTGAGTCAGGAAGAAATAGAAAATCTGAACAGACCAATTACTAGCAATGAAATTGAAGCAGTCATCAAAAAACATCATTCACCAAAGTCAAGTGGGGTTTATTCCCAGAATGCAAGGGTATTTCAGTATTCACAAATCAATCAACGTGATACAGCAGATCAATATGAGAAAGGATAAAGCCATATGATCATTTCAATAGACACAGAAAAAGCATTTGAAAAAGTACAACAACCATTCATGATGAAAGCCATCAACAAAGTAGGTTTAGAGGGAACAAAACTCAACATAATAAAGGCCATGGATGATAAACCCACAGCTAATATCATCCTGAATGGGGAAAAACTGAGAGCTTTCCCCCTAAAGTCAGGAACAAGATAAGGATGCCCACTCTCACCACTTATATTCAATGTAGTACTGGAAGTCCTAGCCACAACAGTCAGAGAAGAAAAAGGAATAAAAGCCATCCACATTGGCTTTCACTATTCACAGATGACATGATACTATATATAGAAAAGCCTAACAATTCCACCAAAAACCTACTAGAACTGATAAATGAATTAATAAGATTGCAGGATACATGGGGCACCTGGGTGGCTCAGTTGGTTAAGCGACTGTCTTCGGCTCAGGTCATGATCCTGGAGTCCCGGGATCGAGTCCTGCATCGGTCTCCCTGCTCAGCGGGGAGTCTGCTTCTCCCTCTGACCCTCTCCCCTCTCATGCTCTCTCTCTATCTCATTCTCTCTCTCAAATAAATAAAATATTTAAAAAAAAAAGATTGCAGGATATAAAATTAAAATACAGAGATACATTTCATTTCTATACACTAATAATGAAGTAATGGAAAGAGAAATTAGGAAAGCAATCTCATTTATAATTACACCAAAAATAATAAAATACCTAGGAATAAACTAACCAAAGAGGTGAAAGACCTGTACTCTGAAAACTATAAAACATCGATGAAAGAAATTGAAGACAATGTCTACAAATGGAAATATATTCCATGCTCATGGATTGGAAGAACAAAAATTGTTAAAATGTCCATACTACCCAAAGCAATCTTCAGATTTAATGAAATCCCTATTAGAATACCAACAATATTTTTCACAGAACTAGAACAGACAATCCTAAAATTTATATGGAATCACAAAGACCCTGAATAGTCAAAAGTTTAATCTTGAAAATGAAAAACAAACTTGAGGTATCACACTCCAGATTTCAAGTTGTACTACAAAGCTGTAGTAATCAAAACAGTATGGTACTGGCACAAAAAGAGACACATAGATCATTGGAACACAATAGAAAACCCAGAAATAAACCCTTAATTAATCTTTGGCAAAGGAGGAAAGAATAAGCCATGGGAAAAAGTCTCTTCAACAAATGGTGTTGGGAAAACTATATGGCTACATGCAAAAGAATGAAACTGGACCACTTTCTTCCACCATACACAAAAATAAATTCAAAGTGGATTAAAGACCTAAATGTGAGACCTGAAACCATAAAATCCTAGAAGAGATCACAGGTAGTAATGTCTCTGACATTGGCCTTAGCAACGTTTTTCTAGGTACGTCTCCTGAGGCAAGGTAAATAAAGGCAAAAATAAACAGTTGGGACTACATCAAAGTAAAAAGCTTCTGCACAGCAGAGGAAACAATCAACAAAACTAAAAGACAACCTACTCAATGGGAGAAAATATTTGCAAATGACATATCCGATTAAGGATTAGTATACAAAATATATAAAGAACTTATCAAACTCAACACCCCAAAAACAAATAATCCAATTAAAAAATGCGCAGAAGACATGAACAGACATTTCTCCAAGGAAGACATACAGATGGCCAACAGACACATGAAAAGATGTTCAACATCACTCATCATCAGGGAAATGGAAATCAAAACTATAATGAGATATCACTTCACACTTGTCAGAATGGCTATAATCAAAAACACAAGGAACAACAAGTGTTGTCAAGGATGTGGAGAAAAAGGAACCCTCTTGCACTGTTGGTGGGAATGCAAACTGGTGCAGCCACTATGGAAAACAGTATGGAGGTTCTTCAAAAAATTAAAAATAGAACTACCCTATGATCCAGTAATCACACTACTAGATATTTACCCAATGAATACAAAAACATGAATTCAAAGGGATACATGCACCCCCATGTTTATTGCAGCATTATTTACAATCACCAAACATGGAAGTAGCCCAAGTGTCCATCAATAGATGAAAGGATACAGAAGATGTGGTATATGTGTATATGTATATATATGTGTGTGTATATATGCACACACAGTGGAATATTATTCAGCCATAAAAAGAATGAAATCTTGCCATTTGTGACAACAGGAATGGAGCTAGAGAGTATAATGCCAAGCAAAATAAGTCAGTTGGAGAAAGACAAATACCATATGATTTCACTCATATGTGGAATTTAAGAAACAAAACAAATGAACAAAGGGGAAAATAAAGAGATAGATAAACCAAAAATTGTGCTCTTACTATAGAGAACGAATAGATGGTTTCCAGAGGGGAGGTGGGCGGGGAGATGGGTGAAATAGGTGATGGGGATTAAGAGTTCACTTGTCATGATGGAGTAATGTAGAATTGTTCAATCACTACATTGTATACCTAGAATTAATATAAATAACATTTTGTGTTCACTATACTGGAATTAAAATTAAATATTTAATAAAAAAAGAATATAGGCCATCTTACTAGGTACTAGATGCTAAGAATTTTTCACGTGTTATGTTATTTAATCATTACAACAACCTAGTCATGTGGTCATATTTATTTACCTGTTTTACTGAAAAAGAAACTGAGGTACAGAGAAGTCAATTAAATTCTGTAATGTCACACAGTTTGTATACACATATATTGGGATTCTTGCTATCTGGTTCTTAATATTATGAATTTAACCATTATGTTACAGTTACTTCCCCACCCCTTTTCACTCTGTATTAATTTACTCTATTATGCTTTTGTAATATTCTTAACATGGTGTAGGATGAAAATATCTAGAGACCCACTTTTGTATTTCTTAAACAAAAAATATTAGACTGAAAATAATCTATGAATATAGCACTAAGATTCATCACTGTTTAAAAAAAATTCACAGGAATGACAGGTCACAATTACACTGTAAGTGGTCTAGTAAACCTCTCAGTATTCCTATTAACCTCTGGGTCTCATGCCTTTCTCATATTAATATACTAAGAAATAGCACAAAGAAACATATGTACTTTTCAAGGCAGATGCCAAAGGTTTAATGGATCAAATTATTTCTGTGCTGGATTTTCGTTCACTAGTTCCAAATGTTTGGTCTTTTACTTTAGTTTGTTGCAATATTAAAATGGAATTATAAATTTCTCCATTAAATAGTATAAAATAAAAACATAATAGAAATGAATTGGGCTAACAATAATAGTTTGAATGGTTGAAATATCTTTTGCCTTAGCCATTCTAGCTCCCTAAAGCCTTGTTTTAATAGCAAGTTTATACTAGATGAGAATATGGTAACTTTTTTGTAGAAATTATGTGTATGTGTATGTGTGTGCCTTTATGTTTCTCACTTGTACATTATTGTAAATCATTCCCAAAGACTTTTGTTTAGTTTTACCATTTTTATAGGTTTATAATACAGTAGGGATCACCAAGGTCTTTAGTGTGATAATAGTCACCTAAGGATATTATTAAGTAAGCTGATCCTGGGCTCAGAGAATATCTAATTCAGTAGATCTGAGATGAGACCAGGATTGTATATGATGTTTTTTCCTTAAGAATCTCAGAGGATTCTGATACTTATTGATCTTCAGTCTTCAGTTCCCATCTTAAGTGGGGGAGGGGCATTCTAATATGGGGAATGCCACCATTATAAGATATATTAATCTTATATAATAAAAATTTGAGATGTTTGTTTTTTGTGAATGAACCAATTTATCTTTTATAGGTTAAATGTAGTCAATGATCATTTTCATTTTAGTAATTGAAATGTAGTAACTTAGATTTTAAATGAGTAGCCCCTCAGGTGGACTCTCTAAAATCCTCACTAAAATATATGAAGATATATTTGTCAAAAATGCAAAGAAACAATAAAATGTTTTCTTCACGTTCAGTCGGTTGTCATAATTGTCAAGGAATTTTAACTTTCTATTTGGTGAACTTTATTGATGGGTATTAAACTTTGGGTGATGGGATATATCATTAAAAGCCCTTCTTGGGGCGCCTGGATGGCTCAGTTGGTTGAGCACTGGACTCTTGATTTTGACTGAGGTCATGATCTCAGGGTCCTGGGATCAGTCCTGCTTCGGGCTCCATGCTCAGTGGGAAGTCTACTGGAGATTCTCTTTCTTCCTCTCCCTCCGCCCCTCCTCTCTCTCTCTCTCCCTGTCTCAAATAAATAGTCTTAAAAAAAAAAAAAAGCCCTTCTTTGCCACTCCTAGTTCCTGACCAGGTATTTTTGAGAATGTGTATATGATTGGATGTATCAAAAGAGCTGTTATTATAAGAATATTTTCGATAAGTGGTCCAGTTTTTTTTTTTCCTAAACCAGGAGTAGATTAAAACAGAGCCAAGAAGCACTTAAACACTTTTATATCTGTTTTAAGGCAAGCAGGATTGCTATCAGTGCCATAGGATAGACTCTAGAATGAATGAAGACTTTATATCTTTCTCTCTCTGTGAGGGTTAGCAAGAGGTAGCTAGAGGCAGTGCCTAATGTTTAAGAGCTCTAATCCTCATAAGCTAAGATCTTCAAGTAGAATTAGAGACTCCAAGATTCCTAGTATCCGTTCCCTGGGAATTATGTAGTTTTACATGTATTCTCTCTGTACAGAGTGTCAAATCAAAGCAAGGAGAAAAAGATAAAACTTTCCCACTTTAATCTCACAAAGTCCCATGGTCTGCTAAATTCCGCCAATCTGGCTTTGAAATGTGAACATGGACGTTATGTCTACCTTTACTTTAGTCCTGAAGAGGGGATTTGCCCAACCAAGCAGACAATAAAAGCAAGGAGCAATTCACACTGGACTGAGATAAGAAGATACAGATTGGATAGGGAAATAGTAAGAAAAAAAGGAAAAAAGAAAAACAGTAAAGAAGCAAAAATACAGTAGCACAAATAAAATCCACATTGTTATGACAGAGCAAAATTGAAACCATGGAAACTTGAATCAGTGTTGCAAAAGATAGCCTTAGGAATCTCTCAAAAAATATACAGAAACAGGACAGAGCAATTAAAATCATGAAAGGGAAACTGATGGACATATATAGACAATCCAAAAAGGAATTCTTGATGAAGGTAGCAGGATGGGAGTGGGACAGCAGATAATAAAAGAAAAAGTAGTAATACTTAGCATTTACTGAGCACTTGCCATGTTATTGGTCACTATTTTAGCTCACTTCCTATATCTTAACTGCTTTAACAGGCATTGTTAACTAATAATGAAAGATATACATTTTAGAACATTGTTCAACTTTCCTGAATTAAAATGAAATTCAATTAGAAAGAAGTCACTGATGATTTACCAGAACAGCACAGAGACCTTTACCTAGCACATTCTACAAAATATTTTTAATTACAAGATTATGTAGAAAAATTAGGCTAGCCACAGATATAGTCTCAGCAACACTAAATTCCAGAAGGAAACAGAGTGGTATGTATTTTTAGGAGAAGGGGTAATCACACATCCAAGTTGATAATTAATGTGCCAATTCAGGACAAAAATTCTCAGATATACAGGGGGTCAGGAAATACAACATATTCTTTAAAAATATTATTGAGGATATATGTACTAAATAACTGAGTAATAAATTACAACAGTGGTTTTCAAATTATGGTTTCTGGACCAGCAGCAAGCATCACCTGGGAACTTATTAGAAGCACAAATTTTTCAGGGCCAGCCCCAGACTTACTAACTCAGAAGCTCTGTAGTGTGGGGCCCAGCAGTCTGTTTTAACAAGCCCTCCAGGTGATTCTGATGCATGCTAAAGTATGAGAACCAGTGAATTAAATTAATGAATTCAAGAATTAGAAGGCATTCCATAAATGTTAAGCTTTTTAAAAAATTAACCTTATATTTAGGCCAAAATTATTATTAGAATTTGAGTTTTAAAACCGAAAGCCTGTGTCAGAAATTAATCCTGAAAAAGAAGCCACAATATTAACAAAATTTTTAAATGGAATAACTTAGATTTAAATCCTAGATTCTTTTAATAAAGAGCAATTTATGAGAAACAACAAAAGTAGGTGGGTAGAGGATTCAGATGTGCAAAATCTCTTATCCTAAATAGGAGATTTTTTTCTAAAGTCTCACTCTTGACTTAGATAATTTTCCAAAAATAAAGGTTGAAACAGCCTTTTGAAGAACTTAAGATAACTATCATTTGAAAGAGTAAAAATTGTAAAAGGATATATACTATATACTTATTTATAATTCTCTATCTTTTTAAAGTCTTAGGATCTATAATTATGACCCTCTTTCATTTCTGATACTGGTAATTGGTGCATTCTTTCCTTTTTCCTTGATTAGTCTAGTTAAAAGTTATTAATTTTATTGATCTTTTCAAAGAACCACCTTTTGGCTTTCTGATGTTCTCTGGCTTTTGTTCCTTTTCTTTTTTCATTTCTTACCTCTGCTTGTTTCTGACTTTATTTGCTCCTCTTTGTAGATTCTTAGGGTAGAAAGTGGACATATAGAAGACTGACTTAGGCCTTTCCTTTTCTTTTTACTTTTTTTTTCTTTTTCAATTTGGAAGCAGTCATTTATTAACTGACCAGATTACAAAAATAATCATGGTAGATACCTTGTTCATCCTTCCAATAAGCCTATTGATCTGGTCTTCCCTGTTGCCAGCATCTTCACCTTCTACAAAATAGGTGGTCTTTCTCTTCATTCCCCCTCGTGGAGAAGATAATTTGAAGAGCCATAGAAGTTGTGTTCTTTCTTAATATAGATACATAAAGCTGTGAATTTCCATCCAAGCATTGCTTTAAGCACAACCTACAAACCAATTACTTAGTCATTATGTTTATGACCTGCTACTACTCACTCAAATGCAAACTTCCCAAGAACAGAGTTGTTTTGCTCTTTTACTCGCTGTTGTATCTTCTGTTGCTAGAATAGTAGCTGGCACATAATAGGTACTCAATAAACATTGCTGAATGAATGAATTTTCAAAATCGGGGCCTAACAGAAAGCATGGTTGTCTGGTAATACAATGAGGAAATGATCTTTTTGAAAGTTGTGGTAAGTAGGATAAGTGGTTCAGTGCACAGACCTGTGAATTAATACATTTCGAGACTGGAAAACTTAACATTTGTCTGCCTGAGTTTTCTCATCTGTGTAACAGGAATATGAATAATACCTACTTCAGAGGGCTTTTGCAATGTTTAAGCTAAGTGACACATAGAAAATATGGGGCATAGTTATGTAGTGCTTCCTCTTTGCCCATAATACAAAAATAGTCCTAGAATATTTCTATAATGGAAAAGTCATGAAGTTAGCCCACTGAAAGTTGATTTTTTTTAAAAAGCACCAAATAAAAGTTTGGGATCAATTTAATTCACGAATCTGAATGTATATTAATTGCTAAGAAATTAAATTCAGTGATACATGAAAATCATTGTCCAACTTGGCCGAAGATGGGTACTCCAGGAATGGGAGGATGACTTAATATTATGAGTATTATTTACATAGTATCATCAGCATTGTTATTTAATATTATTCTGGAAGTCATGTATAACAGATGTAACAAGAAAGAAAAGGCCTAAGTTTTTGGAAAATATACTTAGTTATCTGGAGATCCTCTGCTTATAGACCTAAGAAATACAAAACAAAATAGTAAATCTCAGAATTAAAAAAAAGTGTAGGATAGTGTAATGACAGTGGTGGCATGAAGGTCTCATAACAGCTACTTCCTGTTAAAGGGCCCCTGAGTACCAGGCACTGAGCTAAACAACCTTTACAAGAATCATCTCGTAAATGAGGAGAATTGTCTTATCCTCTCCATGCAGCAGTGCCTGCATTATACAGCAAACGTATGAACATAAGTGCTTTCCGATACATCAGCACTCACACTAGCAACAACAACAAAAAGCACAAATATCCATCCTTAGCAAACAATATATGGGACTCAAAGGAACAACCTGACTGCAGCATAGCAAAGCAGATTTGAATAAATGACAAAACATAGTATGTTCTTAAAGTAAAAGACTCATTCTTCTAAATATGACATTTATTTCAAACTAAGTTGTAGGTTTAATGCAATTACAAAATTACAATAAGCTTTCTTCCCCAAGACATACAAAACTATTTTAAAGTTTAGAAGCAAGAACAAACAGGAAAAAAAAAAATCACTACGTAGTTTTTTCAACCAGAAGAAAGGTGAAAAAAGATATATACAACCAACAATTCAAAGTGATTTCAAAATCATGATAATTAAAAGATGTTTGCTGGTACACAAATCAACAGACGAAGCAAGGAACAGAACAGAGAACCCTGAAATAAACTCTGTATTCCAAAGAACATAACCTATTACAAAAGAAGTCTCTAGTCAATTGGGAAAAGATGTTATATGAATGAATAGATAATATTAGCTGTTTGGGCAAAAAAATCTAAGTGTAGCCTTTCCCCATAATGTACAACAAAATAAATTTAGATTAAAAACTTAAAGAACTACTGTACTAAACTATTAAAAAAAAGAAAGATGGATATTTATCCTATTTGAAAATGGAAAAGATAAGCTTTATAAAGTTGAAAGAAATGGAAAAATATCACAGTGAAGATGTTCAATGTATTTGCATGTAACTTTTAAATTTCTATATATAAAAAAATGAACAAAATTAAAAGGGGAATGTAAAACTGTTTTCATAAGATAATAATGCAGTTGCTTCAGAATCAAGGTACATGCCTTCTCATTATGAAAATACCATATAACATACTACTTATATCCTCAACAAGCGATTCACAATCAGCATACTGACACCACTGAGTTTGCTTTCTTATGATATCCTTTAATTAATACTATAAGTCAATAAAAGCATCTCTTTGCTGGTCTGGCTTAACCTAAAGGTAGATTTTTTAAAGCTCTTTGAGCAAAGGGTGGAAAATGAACAATAACTACAAGGAAAAAATTCTTATAACTGTGGAGACATGTAAAATAAAGCAGAAGTAAGCTTTGTTTTGAGTATCAAATTGGTAAAATATTTTAAAAGTAATATTTAATTCAAAAGATGGTAGTGAAATAGATTTTTGTACTCTATTGGTAGAATTACAATTTGATCTACATTAAGAAAAAAAAAAAGGTATGCCCTCTATGCCAAACTGTTGTCTTTTAGGGATGTCCCTTGACTTACTGCTTTCGTTGGATTCTCTATTTCTGGATCCCATATATTCTTTATTCTTGGTATATCTCTCTGATTCTAGCTTGAGAACATCCTGAGATATTCTAAGCATTCTGAGAAGTGGCAGTAAAATTTTCAGTCCACGCATATTTGAAAATATCTTTATTCTATCTTCATATTTAATAATTTGGGTAGAAAATTGTACATTAAAATTGTTTTTAAAAAACATTTTAGGTCATTTTCTAATTTATTCTATCAGTTGTTGAGAAATTTGCTCTTAATTGGTATCTACTAAAGAGTTATATTTATACATATTTATACATATTTTCCCCTGTAGGTCCTTTTAGTAGTATCTACTATATTCTTGGTGATCTGGTTTTCAAAACAAGGATTTCCTTTTAATTGATTTTTGAGTTCTCAGCCCTTTTATATCTGGAAATTTGTACCTTTAAGAAATTTTCTGATGTTATTTTGTTTGGTATAATTTTTCTTCTTCATTTTTTCCGTTCTTTTTTTTTAAAGATTTTATTTATTTATTTGAGAGATAGAGAATTAGAGAGAGAGAGCACATGAGAGGGGGGAGGGTCAAAGGGAGAAGCAGACTCCCCGCTAAGCAGGGAGCCCGATGCAGGACTCCATCCAGGGACTCCAGGATCATGACGTGAGCCGAAGGCAGTCACTTAACCAACTGAGCCACCCAGGCACCCTTTTCTGTTCTTTTTAAAAGTTATTCTTTGCTCTAATTTTTTTTTCTATTTGAACCTTACTGTTCTGTACTTTGGGAGATTTATTGTTGTTTCTTTTGAGAGATTTTTTTTTCTATCATGTTCAACCCTCTAACTTATTTCTTATTGGTGGTTATATTTTCTTTTTTTTTTTTTAAGATTTATTCACTTTAGAGAGAGAGTACGTGTGAGTGGAGGGAGGGGCAGAATGACAGAATGTCAGGCAGACTCCCCACACTCAAGACCCATGAGATCTTGACCAGAGCTGAAATCAAGAGTCGGACACCTAACCGACTGAGCCACCTAGGTGCCCTGGTTGTTACATTTTCTTACAGTTCTGTCTTGTTTTCCAATAGTTTCTTTTTGATGGCATCATGATCCTTTAAATGCAATTCCTTCTCTTACACTTTCTAAAGCTATTAACTGTTTTTGTTCTCTTCTTTCAGTTTTCCTTCTTTTTTATTTGTTCTTTATTTCCTCTGACTTATTTATTTTGATGATTTAGTTTGGGTTCTCTGCTTCATGTAGAAGACCTTCCAAAACGTCTGGGGATTTGGGGCTCTTCTTCTCCATTCAATTTCAAATGTGAGACACTAAGAAGCTGATTGGAAGCTCTGAGTATGTGAGTGCAGTTTATTAGCTAGAGATTTTAAACATAGGGTGATTAAATGGTAAGCTATACTTTTTCCCAGGCTCAGAAATTTGAGTATTGAAATCTTTTCTCTGGGAGTAAGTAGTTTCTCAGAAGAATCATCAGGTCTGCTATCATGCAAGCACATGTCTTCCTATGTAAAAGGGAAGGAGGGTGAGTGGTGGTCTCAATGTTAATATGCAGACTTTCATTTCATGTCCCTACTTTTCATCATCATCTCAACCACAGGCTTCCACTAGTTTGGGTATCTGGTGTATCTCTGGTATATTTCCTTCATGAAAATAAGTCTCTGGTCTTCAGTGAACCACTAGAAACCTGACTGCAGAGTGAGAGAAGAGACCTATGCTATGGGTCCAGTTGACTCCACATACCAATCGTCAAACAATGTTTCCATTTTCAGCCCCTTGTGATCCCTGCCTTCCACTAGCCTGCTGTGTTCCAAGGTCCTTTACCTTTCTGGGAGTTCTGCATGGTGAATATTCATAGGTTTCTGCTAAGTCAGTTACTACTTCTCAGTCCACTTTCCATCTTCCCAAGTTTCTCATCTGCTGCTAATGCCTTCCTCATCCCCTTTGTCTTCAGGCATCTCTGCTTATTTTCATTTAACATTTACTTAACTATCTGTCATCCAAGTGGAGTTTTCAGGAAGGAGTGTATAGGTGTGATAAATCTGCAATATGTAACCAAAATATGTGTTACATTTAGTATAAATGAAAAACGGTACTTTGAAACATTTCAGTATAAGAGCCTTGATATTTAGAGATTCAACATGTTACATATTATTATAAGAGTAAGTTCTTGCTATTCATAAATTCAAGTTCAGCGTCTACCAAGAGCTAAGAAAAAAAGTATTTTTATGAAATACCATTGCCTTAGTAAAGGTGTAATATAAATCTATGTATGTGTGTGTGCTGTGTGTACACATGCACACGCAATTAAAAATGATAAGCTAATAGTACATTTCCTTGTGCAAGGAAAATATTTTCTGCACTATCAGAGTTCAGGATTTTAGATTTCTCTAGCCCTTTGCATCATTGCCACATGACAGGAAACAGTGTTTCTTTCTTAAATGATGCCTTCTTTCCAATTATACACATCAAATTAACCTCATTTGGTTGCCCTCATATTCCTCTACACACTTTTGAAACTTTTTGAAGGGAGCAATAGCAAGAAGTCTGCTTGGGGGTTAGTGATACCACCAGGTAATTCAGCCTAATTGGAGCACTGGTCTGTGACTTTTTAAATCTAGGCATTGAGTTAAGAACACTGAGGAACATTTAACTAGCACAGCTTAATCATGGGCTAGCATATTATCAACAACAATTACATATCTCTTGCCCTGTCCACTCACATTCTTGAGTTTCTGGCTGTCCTGCTCTAAATTGTAGTGTCATAAAGGACAGTCAGGTAGTAAGTATAACTTAAATTTTGGAGCCTCAAAGGACACTTCTCTGTCATAGACCAACACATTACTTTTGGCTTTTCTGGCACTTTCTTATCAGAGATGAAGTCCCCAAGTAGGTAAACTTTTATGGACATTACTGCTCATTAGGTATTATTCAAGACAAAAGAGGAGATGCCTCTGACTACGAAAAATGTTAAGCTGCAACCAAAGAGAAAATAATAGTTGTGTTTGTTTTTTTTTTAAATCTTGATCTTGGCATTTCCTGGAACAGGCTGAATCATGAGATGATTGACAATAAGCACTTACATGGCACATTAGAGTTAGTTATATAAAGGTGAGCCTAGGCGATGACAAACAAAATATGTAAATCAGCACCACTAAAGAAACGAGTTAAAGACAATGCCTTATGGTGGAAAATGCGAAGGTAAACTATTACCCATGAATGTTCAGTTGAATTACGGAGAAAGGATTAGTGGAATGGAGACAAACTGACCATGATCTTGATCGAGATGCATCTGAATGCTAAATTGATCCATTACTTAAAATCAGTTATTCAAATATATTTACATTTCCTGTTTCATTAAAAATTTATCAATTGAGGGAGGCCTGGGTGGGTCACCCCTCAAGCGACAGGCTCATGATTTTGGCTCAGGTCATGATCTCAGGGTCCTGGGATCGAGCCCCACATCAGGCTCCATGCTCGGTGGGGAGTCTGCTTGAGATTCTCTCTCTCCCTCTCCCTCTGCCCTTTCCCCTGTTCTTACACACACTCTCTCTCTCTAAATAAATAGATCTTTACAAAATACATATTTATCAGTTGACTTTCCAATAAGAATTAAGTCTTTGCTATTTTCAATTGCTCAGGAATATAAGACTGAACAAGGTAGATCAACACTCTGCCATTATGGAGGGAAATGTTCTAATAGAGGACATGGCAATTAAATAAATAGATATCTAATACAATATAGTAATAAACTCTATAAAGAAGAGGTTGGGTAAGGGACAAGGGAGGAATATGATCACTGTTTTAGAAAATATGGACAAGAAAATCCCGAATGAAGTGTGGGCACAAATCATGTCTGTCCCTGCAGAAGGAAGCCCCACAAGGGCTCTGCGATGGCAGAATGCTCAGGAACAGTGATGAGGGGGTGTGATGTGAAGTAAGATGAACAGAAAAGAAGTAGTTGATCATGAGATTAGAAGGGTAACCAGAGATCACATAGGTCCTGTATGGATTTTGGATTTTATTCTAATTTTTAAAATAGCTATAGGATCTGACTTCTGGTTTTAAGTAAAAGGTCACAATGGTTGTTGTATGGCAGACAGATTATAAGGCACGGGAATGGAGGCAGGGAGATCATTTTGCAGGCGAATGTGGGAATCCAGGCAAGAAATGAGGGTGGCTTTGGCAGTGTTGTAGCATGCAGGCAGGGGAGGGGTATGAATGTTGTATTCAGAGTGTGTTTTGTAAGTAACTCAGTGGGATTGGCTGATGGATTGAATGTTGGAAATGAGAGCAAGGGAAATTACAGATGATAGGAAGTAGTTTGCGCCAAGCATCTGAATGAACAATGGTGCCCTTTAAAGTGATCGGGAACCCTGGAGAAGAAGTACTTTGGGGCTGGGGAGTCGGAGCAAGATCAGTAGTTCATTTTTGGATGTGTTGAGTTCTCTCTCTATTAGACTTAGAAGTGAAGATGTGCAGTCACTGGCTGGATATTTCATTCTGAAGTTCAGGGGAAAGGAATTGCTTAATACATAAATCAAACATCTGGGGATGCCTGGGTGGCTCAGTCAGTTAAGCGTCTGCCTTTGGGTCAGGTCATGATCCCAGTGTCCTGGAATCGAGTCCCATGTCGGGCTCCCTGCTCGACGGGGAGCCTGCTTCTCCCTCTGCCTCTGCCGTTCCCCCTGCTTGTGTGCTCTCTCTCTGACAAATAAATAAAATATTTAAAAAAAAATCAAGCATCTGTACAGTAAACAGTGCATGATATTTAAAAGTCATGGGACCTGATGAGATAAACTGGGCATTATTTACAGATAAAGAAAAGAAGGGATCCAAAGATTACTTCAGCATTTTGTGATCATGAAGAGTAGGAGGATCCAGCAAAAGAAGCTGAGGAGGAAGATCAGGAGATGGCCTAATATGGAAAGCACATTGCAGTAGCAATGCCCATGTCTGTGAGCTGAGGAGAGGAGAAACTAACTCACCATGGGGACTAAGTGAAGGTTTCCTGGAAAAAGTAATGATTAAGATAAATCTTCAAGGTTTTAGGCTTATAAATAATTGGCAAAATATACTATCCACCTATCTAAAGTCCAAATCTTGCCCTTCTTAGATAGTGTACATTCTTGTAGGAAATATGTGACATATACTCAAATAACTCAAGTTATACTTCCGAATTTCCCCGTATTCTTCCGAATACTTTCTTGCCTGTCTTCCTTAGACTGTGAACTTCAGGAGAGAAGGGACTTGCCTGGCATATAATTGGTGCTATTCCCACATACTAGGATGTAGTGGTCATCCAATCACTCCTTGCCCCCATGGAGTTTTTTAGTGTAGCAGCACTTAGTAAATGCTCAGTGAATCTTTTCTGCTATTATTATTCTGCTATCGTTGTTAATGAGTCAATATACTTTGGTTCATACTGTTCTAAATTCCTTGTACTTAGATGTATGTATTTGAGCTAATGTTTATTTAAAGTTTATTCTTTATTTTATTCTTTAAAGTATAAGCTTCTAAAGTAAAGATTACTTTAACTTTCTGGTGTATAAAGTATCCTGTGGGCAAAATGGGCATCAAGTAATAATTCATGGGCTGTGATGATGATAATTTAGAGTCTTGTGCTTCCTTCAAATAGATATGTTCTTCAACTTTATCCCAAAAATTAAACAGGAAAATTGAAAGGTGGCTTGTGAACTTGTTATTGTATATATGTTTCATTAGACATTATCTTATCCCCAGAATATTATTACTAAATAATTTTGTTCCTGAATTGTACAGACACCGAGAAATTTGGGGGCTGCAGGGTTTCAAATAATCAAATGACATATATCAGACAAGCAAGACACCTGCATTTTAAACTGTGTAAATTCATGCAAGAAAGAGAATAGGATTGAGAGAGCTGGATAAATGTCTTACAAAAAAGCAATAAACACAGAAATCCTCCAGGAAAACTGGTGCGGTAATTTAATCATGTACTGACAATATCTATATTCCTAGATAAATGCAGAAGACCTTCCAATTTATAAATAGTGTACCACCTTCTCCAGCCCTCTCCAGCACTTTTGAAAGCCTTGGCTTTCAAGCAAAGATTTACACCTTAAAGATTTAACTACCATTTTGCAGTCACCATGTAGGTAAATGGTACCATATTGAAAGTGATAACTTTCGAGGGGGTAATTCAGTTAGAGTATAGATGAATATCAGTGTTGTCCCTTTAGCATAGTTTATAAATTTTTGCATTCCTTTTTATTGGAAAGATTTTAAGGGTCAGAACAGTTTTACCTTGGGCCTTTTCGGGCCCATTGCAAACCGTATTTTGAAAGCCTTGGACAGGTTAGAAAATTCCACTTCTAAAATTCATCTCTTTGCTGGAGACTGCTAGCTAATTTGCCTTAAAACTGAATTTAATTCTGAAAATTGCACATCAGGAATTGAAAATATAGTCACCTACAGGTTGTTTCTTGAAATAACTATTTCGTGTTTATTGCAAGGAAATATCTCCGCCTTTCTGTCTCTTTGATTTTGTGATACCACGTGTAAAGTGCCCTTTATTTCTTATTCTCCCAAGTAACTTTGGGGTTTAGAGTTTTGCACATTGATTTCAGCTCAAATATAATTTTTCAATTAATTGCCACTCTCCTCTAAAACCCTTGAGGAAAGTGCAGTTTGTTTATTTTAACACAACTGAAAATAAAGACTGGTGATAAAGCCACAATGCTACTTATTTGATTTCAGAGACACTTTATAATCAGAAAGTTCAAGGTGCTGGTTGTTAAATATTTTAGAGAAATTATCCCCGTAAGTCTGGTCAGGGAGATAGCTTGTAGTATCTTTTCCTCAGTCAAAAAAAGGTTGAAATGGGCAAAAAAGATCACTATGCCATTAATCTACTTAAATATTAACGTTTTAAACAGCCAAGATTTGTAACATGCTTGCTCTTATTCAAAGCTCACTTGTGTTCAGCACCATGGAAAGTTTTATGATTGAATGTATGTAATTATAGTATATGAAGATTTAAAAATAACTCAAGGGATTGAACAAAGTTTTCCAGTAATTAATCATTAATGAAGATCTTAAATCTGTGCTTTAAATACAGACAAAACTAGTTATAATGATCTCATTAGTGCCTTATTAGGGTTATCTATTTTAGTATTTGTCAGGAGAATTCAGATGGAAATGAACCCCTTAACATATTTAGAAAGGGTTGTTGATCATTTACTCAGATAAAAGACGTACAATAGCTGATTAATTGTTGTGTAAATAAAGATTCCAGCTAGAAGCAACAGAATAGCTTCTAGCTAAATGTAGCCCTCCCAAAAAATAAGCTTCCTTGCCTGTGCTTGCAACCATGTTTTTATTTGTTTTAACTAATTTAACCAAGAAATAATTTTAAAATGTAGTGAAAGTGGGAGACAAAGTAGAGAAAAAAGTAAACATGACTGTGAGTCGTGATTTCCTAGGAATTGGCTGAGTGTCAAATCGAATGGAGACCTTTCACAGGTGTTCAAAACTTGAGTTTTTAAAAGAGAAAAATTTGTTTGTTTGCCTTTGACAAAATCTGTTGCCCTAAGTTCAAATTGCAGGAAAAAGAATTTTTTTTTTAAAGATGCTCACAATTATCTCAGGGTACTGGTTTGCTCTTAAAAAGGAACACTGTGATATAAGGGCAAATGAAGCTAAGGTTATTGATACAAATATGCTTCAGAGAGAAGAACACAGTGAATGTTAAATCATAAGGGAGCATGCTCGAGATCAATTATTCAAAGTGTGGAAGTCTTTCCATTCAAATACTATGATTCAGTGGTTCACCCAGTGGGAGAATGGAGAATACAGCTATTTTGGGATGTGGTGAGCGGACAATAAATTGAAAATGGTCTGTAATTTTATGCCCTAGCAACTAGTTCTGTACATTGTTTTAATCTGAACTAATATAATTGATGCTTTTGTAGGGCTTTCAAAATATGGTATCGGCAGAGTATGGATAATTTGCAGATTTCTTGAAAAACATTGAATTTAAAATGACAGTCTCTTTGATTTGTATTACAATTTAACCTTCAATATACATTACCTCTTCTAAGACCTTAAGGGGAGGCTATGATAAGTATTACCAGATCCCACTGATCTCGAAAGCCTAAAGAACCTGCTTGCCTGATGCTTCTCTGAGCTGGTCTTTTTCTTCTGGCCCCCTATTTTATTTCTGACTGGGAACATTAAACTCCTACCTGATTTTTTACTTCATTTCTCTCCCATCTCCTGTCTGTTCTCTACACTATACCCAATTTTCTTTAATTTTCAAACTCTGTATGTGCACAGATTCACCCGAAGCACCTTTCCAGCTGTGTTCCCGGCCTGCCCTGCCTTTGCAGACCCCGCTGGACTCCAGTCTGGGGGAGCCACTCTCCGCTGTGCCCCGGGCTTCCCTCTGACTTTTCCTTGTCTGGGGGAAATCCCAGTGTCCCCTCCATGTACAAACACCTCTTCTCTGTGAACTCTCTAGATAAATTGGATGTTCCCTTCAAGGGCTTCCACACACTCTCAGTGTGCTTCTGTCAAAGACTTGCCATTTGTGTGGTTATTATTTGTTTACATGTCTGCCTCTTACACGAGTCTGAAAGTTCTTTCAGCCCAGAAATGCTCTGTTAGTCATTTAAAAAAAAATACCCCATTAGCAAAGTCCCTGGTATATAGTAGTAGGTGCTTAAAAAATGCTTGGGGGCATCAACACAAGAGGAAGAACAGAAATCTTCTTGACTAAAGTTGCTCAAAATGTATAAAAGAGTTTATGACAGAACTTCGATAACTAACTTGCTTTTAAAATATTCAGCACAGGCGGGGCTGGCTCTTGAAGACCTGAACTAGACAAAATTTATCTTTCTTTGTCCCTTGCACTTTTACGTCCTCTTAGAGGACAGATTCCAAGAGTCATACTGCCTTTCTGCGGTTGAACCAAATATTTATTGCCCAAGCCCTACCTTAAGGTAGTGATGTCTTGTATTCCGACTATTTTTTGGCCTCACACTCACAGCAGGATTTAACCTGTTCTATGTTTTATCTCCTTACAGCCTTCATAGTCCAAGTCCATGTGAACAAGAACTGGTGTACAGGACTTAGCTAATTAACTTCCACAGATACTGTATATATTTTTTAATTAGATTCTTCTGGAGATCTATGATGTAACCCAACAGGAGTAGTTCAATATGAGGATTGTCAGCACTTGGTTCAGGTACGCAAGAAGGCAGATTTGGGGAAGAAGAAGGGTCAAGGAGTACAGGATTTACAGACATTATCCTGCAGTGCTGATGTCTTTCAACACGATGGATCCTTTCTTCAGGAAAGCTAAACCCATTCTCCCATTGTTTATGAATTCAGACTGGCTAATGGGAGATTGTTAGGTTGTTTAGTGGTTCTATTGTCTCCCTTCCTACTTTTCTCCCCCATTTCTTTCCTTTAGCAAATATTGAGTGTCCAAATATGTATGCCAGGCAGTCTGCTGGAGTGTGGTGGTGAAGAAACATATGGCTCCACGCCTTGAAGGTGCTTATAACCTAGTAAAGGAATAACTCTTAAACAGTTAGTAGATAGAAGCAACTGTGCTAAGTAGTATGAAGACAACTACCAATTAGATGAGCATTTATCTCCAGTATTTCAATGTAATATCCACAGAGTTAATGTTAAACACTAGTTTATAGGTACTTCACACACTACAGTTTTTGTGGATTGAGTGTCAGATAATGGCAGTTCATGTCTAAATACAAGGTGCCTTTGATTGTAAGACAATCCTTCATTTTCCAGTGAGAAGATTGAGAAAAAACACAATTTTCAGCCAATTTGAATGAATAAATGTTATAAATGTGAAGGTAGTTTTCAAATACCTACTAATAATATTTAATATCTTAATTAATTAATTTATTATTATTCATTTATTTTTATTTAAATTCCATTTAATTAACATACAGTGCCTTATTAGTTTCAGAGGTAGAACTTAGTGATTCATCAGTTGCATATAACACCCAGTGCTCATTATATCATGTGCCCTCCTTAATGTCCACCACCCAGGTACCCATCCCCCCACCAACCTCCCCTCCAGCAACCCTCAGTTTGTTTCCTATAGTTAAGAGTCTCTTATGGTTTGTCTCCCTCTGTTTTTGTCTTATTTTTCTTACCCTTCCCCTCTGTTCATCTGTTTTGTTTCTTAAATTCCACATATGAGTGAAATCATATGATATTTGTCTTTCTCTGACGGACTTTTTTCACTTAGCCTAATATCCTCTAGTTCCATCTGTGTCATTGCAAATGGCAAGATTTCATTTTTTTTGATGGCTGAGTAATATTCCAGTGTGTGTGTGTGTGTGTGTGTGTGTGTGTGTGTGTGTGTACCATACATATATACATATATATATATGTCTATATATATATATGTATATATATATACCACATCTTTTTTACCTATTCGTCTGTTGATGGACATCTGGGCTCTTTCCATATTTTCGCTATCGTGGACATTGCTGCTATAAACATTGGGGTATATCTGCCCCTTCGAATCACTGTGTTTGTATCTTTTGGATAAATACCCAGTAGTGCAATTGCTGGGTTGTAGGGTCGTTCTATTTTTAACTTTCTGAGGAACCTCCATACTGTTTTCCAGAGTGGCTGCACCAGTTTGCATTCCCACCAACAGTGTAAGAGGGTTCCCCTTTCTCCGCATCCTTGCCAACATCTGTTGTTTCCTGAGTTGTCAATTTTATTTGAAATAAAACAATTTGTGAAATCATATATGATTCTGTCAGTGAAAATTTTATATCACTACAAAAGCCAATTCACCTCAATTTCAGACCTTTTTTCCTTATTAATCATATAAGGATATATTCGATTTTGACAACTTTTAAATTTTAAATGAAGTTTTATTCTAATATCCAGCCTTTTCAGTTGTGAGTTCATTCCCCATTATGCAGGAATAATGATTAAATCAGTTTTAGATTTATTTACCTGATTATTTAAAAGAATTCTATCAAATAATTACCTAAATATCCAATATATCATATGAGGTAGTTTTATTTAAAATATAAGTTTATTGGGAGAATACACATAATTGAAAGATTTTAAGATCTTGAATATAAGGTGACTCTTTTTTCAGAGGGATAAGTTTTAGGAGTTACAGTTAATCTTAAGTATGAGTATTTATAGCTCATTTTAAGTGAATTATTCAGCCACAGACTGAATTATGTCTGCCCCAAAATTCATATGATGAAGCCCTAACCCCCAGTTCATTTGGAGATAGGGCCTGTGAGGAGGTAATAAAAGTTAAATGAGGTCATAAGGGTGGTGCTCTTCTAAGAAGAAGAGACACTAGAGCTCTCTCTCCTCCATGTTAGGACACAGAAGACTTCTGACTGAAAGCCAAAGAGAGAGCCCTCCCAAGGAACTGAATCACCTGGCACCTTGATCTTGAATTTCTCAGACTCCAGAGCTATGAGAAATAAATTCCTATTGTTTAGGCCTATTGAGGCCACCCAGTCCATGGCATTTTTTTTTCATGGCATTTTGTTATGGCAGCCCAAGCTGTTTAATGCTATAAATAAGTACTCATTATAGCAGGCAAGCATTCATGGTAAAAGGCAAGCATCAGGGAAAAGACATAAAATGTTCCTCCTTTCTCTGCATAGGTATAGTACCTTTGGATGGCAGAAATTACATTCACACGTTGGTCCCAGTTGGGTTGGGAAAAGGGAAGAGACTTAGGCAGTGAGGGACATGGCCACCAGTAATATAACAAGTAGCCCTCATGCCACATCTTCCCACATTATAATAATCTCATCCTCAATGGACTTGATACATCTAAAATATTATCAAAACAAATTATTATTGGAAAATTTTTATCTAGATAATAGAGAAACATAAAAAAGAAGATAAAAATCACCAATAAGTCTATCATCTGGATCTAATCCCTATTCACCTTTAGTATATGTGTGCATGCATATACAAGCAATTTATATTTTATCATCATAGAAAAACACTGTATATTCCTTTTTATTCCCATTCTTTTTCACTTAAAATTATGCCATCATAAGTATTTTGTCATGCCATTAGAAATTCTTCATGATTGTCAGTCATAATAGTTGTATAATACGCCTAAGTTTCCTAGAGTATTTTTAAAGAGCACACAAATTAAAAGTTATCATTAAGCACTGAGAGATCTAGCCTTTGGAGCAAGTTGAGGGTGCAGCTGGAGCTGTTGACAAGTATATTTTTCTTGAGGGGCTAATGGTGGCTATTCCTAAGGAAAGCTGACTGCTGAGTCAGGTCTCTGCTTGGTGTCATCTTTGCCCCAGGCATAAATTTTGAGCTCCCCTAGTAGGGATCCTGTGCTCTGCTAACTGCACGGACAGAAAAGCCAAATGATGTGCCCCCATGTGGTACTCAGAGCTCCCTTGCTTTCATGTTTCTTCTCTTATTTAATCCTCTGAAGAATCATGGTGAACATTTCAAGATAAGAGAACCAAGATTCAGAGAAGAGAGATGATTGTCCACATATGCTCACTTAATGAGGGTCAGAATAAAAGGACTTTGGTGTGATGTTAAGTACAATACTCTCTCACTAACAATAGAGCTTCTCCTCAGTGGCTTAGTAGAAAGCACACAGCTGAAAAAAGAATATACCACCTGATCTTTCAGACTAGCTATGGAGTTTTGTGAAGTTGGATTCTAACTCTACACTTCCTCAAAACTGACGGATACGAAATCAGATCTTAAGCCTTCTTATCCTCACCAAAATTGAAGGATGATCTGGAATATAATCCTCAGCAACCTACAACTTCAGGGTACCTTGAAGGCTTATCCCAGATCAAAGAGAAAAAATTGTGTTCCCAACTCCTGTACTCTCTTTTTAAATCAGCATTTGGGCTAAGATGCTGAGCTATTCAGGAACTTTCTGCTGTGGGTCAGATAAATTACTCTGACCTAAATAAGACTCTTGTTTCTCACTAGTTTGCTAAAGGGAGGAACAGAACTAGATGAGGTAGCATTCGTTTGAAATATTCACATAAGATGTGAAGAAAATTACAAATCCACCAAAGGTCACTTGACAAGGTATAATGGAGTATTGAACTGAATTGCATGGGAAGACCAAAGATCCAGTTACCCTGAACTGCAGGCCGCAGTAATATTATTTATCTGGGTATTGGGTGGCCCTCCTAGATTCTGCCTTCATGCTCCCTGTGTACTCTCTCTTTGGTGCATAGCATTCTTCTCCTAACAGCTGAGCATTCTAAGCAGAACTGCACTATTTTTCATTCCCTGGCTGGTATTCTCCCTTGACATGCTAAGCCAAGTGGATGTTGCTGCCTAGGGACATTTATTAATACCTTTCTGAACTCAGAGGGACGACTCATACAGATTTTATAGCACAGTATTTCTCTGAAATTCATATTCTATTAAAATTATTATGAGCTGATACTTGGGAAACTTAGATTAAGTTCTTTATTTCTGGATATCTCCATCTTTTTATCTAAAAAATCTGGTAATTGGTAATAACTTTATTCAATAGTACTATTTGTCTAAATTCATAGGACTTAAAAGTAACTTTTACTCAAAGCACAATATATTACTTTTCCTCAATAAAAATGTTGTAGAATACATTTGATATGGAATGTTTAATTTATAAAATTCTGAATAGAGGAATCAAATTTATACTACAATAAAGAAATGGGATTTTCTTAGAAAATTGATCATTTAAGGGGAGATTAACAAAATGTTCTGATTTCTGAGTAGATAGGTTCTGTGTTTGAAATTGAGCAAGTCAGTAGGAGACCTAGAATAATTAAAGAAAAATTATGTTTAAAAGTTTAATGAGAAGGTTAAATATCATGTTTATCTCATAATAGTATTTATATAAAAAACCTACACTACATAACAGAAAATAGACAATGAGGTTGTTTATATATCACAGTGACCAAAATTCTGCTACATTCAAATCCCCAGAGATAGGTTTGAGAAAGGCAAACGTTATTCTTAAAACAATTTTGGTAGGATATGTTCTATCTGGATGTTAAAGAGAATGATTCAATTATTTATCCATTAAAAACATACTTATAAGAGAGCCTACCATATGCTAGGTACTGTTCTAGACTCTGAGCATAGAGCAATGAGCAGGTTAGGAGGTGAGGGCAGGGAGATAAGGAATAAACAATAAATAAGATTAATCTCAGATACTTCTAACTGCTATGAAAACAGCAAAACTAGGTGATATCATTGTGATAGAGGAAGAAAGGGTTGGAACTTTAGATTGGGGCTCAGGGTAAGTGTCTCGGAGAAATGACATTTGAGCTGAGACTTGTATGATAAAAGGTGCCAGGCATGCAATAATATGGGTACTTAGAGCACCAGAGAGAGGGAAAGGGCATGCAAAGGACCTACTACCATGATATGGGAATTTTAGAAACTTTACATTCTAGTGAGGCAAGAGTGTGATGAACAATGGCGAGAGTAGGATAATGTAACTTATAATTAGGAGTCCCAGCATCCAATAAGGTAGTGTCCAAGGCTAGAAGGGATAATGAATAAAAACTGATTGTCCCATTATTCTCTATTGTGGGGAAATTGACATGGTTTTCTAAGAATAGACAGGCAAAATATAGCTGAAAACTATGGTTTTGTCTTTTCCATTACTAATCTTTGACATATGCTGGAGAGTAACATTTCTCTAAAAATAGAAATATTTTTAGGTCCAGAAGTGTCAGCGTGTTTGTATATAGGCTTTGCTTTGATCAGGAAATCTCTGATGTGTTGATAAAGACAGAGCACCAAGGTTGTTATCAGCAGACCCAGGTTCAAGTCCTGGTTTAAATATTTGTTAGCTTTGTGGTGTTGCATTGTGCTCGCTTGATGCATCTGACCCTGTTTCTTATATATAAAATATGATTATTTTCATAGAGTGAGGGTCAGCTGACATTTAGGAAGCTTAAGTTAGGGACAATGACAGGAAAATTTCTCACTACATATAAGTTTAAATAGAATTTAAGAACATACCTTGTACATTTGTCTTACCTTTGTAAAACAAGTATGATAAATCAAAACTGGTACTGTTTCAATGAATCACTGACGTTTTCAATTCAGAAACATATAGACTGAGAAGGGAAATTTGCCATTGATGTATTAAAAATCAGAATTGCCAGTCACAGCTATCTATAGCTAACCAAAAATAGCCAGATCATGGTCTGGTTCTTCTGGTTGTTTCAGCCTGCTCTCATTGTTTCAGTGTCAATCTGATTTCATCTCCAGCCATTATTTTGGATAAAAAACTAAGGTAGGTAATATCAAGGGCATGTTCAGTCATGTTATAAGGTCTTGAGATGTATGAAAATTTTGATCACTAAATGAAAGGGATAATTTTTCAGTTATGAGATATGTGTTTAACATTTTGTTTTTGTTTTTATTTTTGTCATAATCTTCATCATACCCAATCTCATAGAATGGTTTGTCAGGCTCAACAGAAAGGAAGATGTACATTTCTAATCCATATCTATTAAGCGAGAAAAGCCAGACGGCAATGAGAAATGTATTAATTTAGACAAAAAATATTATTTTTCATATCATTTTATTCTTAATCAGCACTGAGTGTGTGGGCTTTCTTCATCATAAAATTGGTCCTCACTGCATTTTCTTATGTGTAAAGAACAGTGGTTACAGAAACTTTTGACGAAAACTCAGAGCATCATTGTAGCAGAAGATTCTAAGTGTAGAGGTATTAAAATTGCAGACTATTTGTTTTTAAGTTTATGGAAATCATTACCAATCATCTCCTCCATATTACATTTGTTTCTGAATACAGATTAACATTTTTCCCAACTTTTTTTCAATATTGAAATCATTGTGGAGAAATTGTTATTTCAAACCTCCGCTAAAAGCCTTACAGTGATTTCATGTGACAGAATTTTATCTGGGTTTCAAGAAATCCTAATAACAGCATTTACAATTCTTCTATGCAATTTCTCCTCTTCTTGTTACTGTAGAAGTATGGAAAACACGTTCCTGCTTTAAAAAGCTAAAAGAAAAAAAATCAGCAGTTTAATCTCGGTGTTAGGAAAAGGATCACAAATCCTGCTATGGTATTTTGTATTTAAACTAGTTTCTGTAAAGGCCCCTGACATGCCCCCTGGGAGCTAAATATTGACAAGCATGCTTTGGCAATCAAGATCAAGCTTGTTGAATTAACACAGCTCAAGTCTTGCATTGCCACTATAACCTAAGATTGAGAACTCTTATCTTACCCCATTTATTTTGGCTTTATAGGTGATACTGTACACTTGAATTAAGGATTTTCACTGTATCTTAAATGCTGCAACTGTGGATTAATTTGATTTCAGAATACACTACTCCTTATCATGTTCAAGGTGGAAATTATAAATGAAGTGTAACATTCATTGTTTTCTTTACCAGCATGGATCCAGAATAAAACTGACTATATACCTGAGTCTGATATTATCTTTTCTACCAGAGAATGTCTTATAATTTCCACCTCCTGAAAGGCAAAGAGAAATAAGAAGAATGATATTGTCCTTTATGTATTTTCCAGGTACAAGTAAATGTATCCCCAAATTGCTAGTTCTTTAGAGGCTTTGATCAAAAGTTAAGATGAAATATAAATCATAAAAGAAATAAAGATTATTTTTCGTCATGACTCCTGAAACTCACGTGGCAATCTTCCAATGACAATAGTATTTTTAAAACTTAAAATTAATTGGGTTTAAGTTTTAGAGCAAAATATAACCCTTTTCAGTCTATCAGGAAGTTAAGGGATGAATTCTGTAAGTAACTGGAAATAAGGAGAAGGGGTGGTAGTGGTGGTAAGAAGTAGCATTCATTAAAGGCTCACAGCCTCTATGTGGAGCATTTTCATGCAGTTTCTTGTTTAACTCTGCGAGGTGGGTAATTTCATTGTCCCAGTTTAACATAAAAGGAAACAGACTCAAGAAAGCTGTAGGAACTTGTCTGCCCATGCCCCGTGTTCCCTAAAGCTTGCTTTTGCTTTCTTTCCTGTGGCTATCCTCACAGTCATGGTAGTCCCCAGATATTTCCTCCACCCTTACAGAGCTCAAACCACAGAAGAAGAGGCATGCATGTATTTCTATCATTCAAGGTGATTTTCTCCTAGTTCTAGAGGGAGCAAAAAGGAAGGAATGTGGTGTTGAGGATGATCCGGAAGGGCTCCCAAAGGTTGTAATATTTTGTATGGGCCTTAAAGGATGAATAGGAGAAGAAGGTGAAGAACATTTCAGACCATGGGAATAGAAAGCAGTGGCACAGACGTGTGAATACATGTGATCTCAAGAACCTGCCAAAAGTTCAGTGTTTCAGGTTACTGGGTGGAGGCCAAATTTACCGAGTTTAAAGATCAGAACTACACTTACCAGCTGATGACCTCTGTATCTTCACCGTGAACTGAAGATAATACCCCAAATCAGGTCTCCCAGAGCTATTATGAAGGATCAAGGAGATAATGCATGCCAAATGTCCCGTCTGGTCCTGCTTCTCAATTCTAAGAACACCATTTTATCTTCTCAAGTAAATTCATACCCGCTGTGACCTTCACAAGTAACTCTGGGACTACGTTATGGAACTAATTTGTTTAAATAAAGTAGCCATTTGGCACAATTTCCCTTCTAGTTTTCCTCCTTCCTGTGGCAAGAGAGGTGAGAGATGCAAATTGGCTCTTTGTTGATATGTATGTTCTTCTTTTATCTCTTTCTCAAAGAGGGTTGTCATTACTTCATCCCCACTAACAAGTGTCATTTGGTTATAAATCTTCCCATATTTGTGCAGTTGGATTTCTAAAATAATTTTGAACTGGGATTTCAAATACACATATAAATAATAAAGTATAATCACAGAAGGATGACATACATAAAGTCAAAGTTGTCTATCACCGTGCCCACCCTATTAGTACCCCTTCCCTTTGTCTCCCTTTGCCTTTATATTAAAATCCCCTTCAAAATCTACTGGGTGCTACACAGGAAGAAAACACTGTGAATTTTGCCGAGGGCCTGTTTGTTAAACTTCATAGTCATTCTAGACTAATTCTCCACAGTCTAGCAACAACCATCTACATTTAATCCATCCTGCATCTCAGTAACTGTTTCATAGATTGTCTACTCAAGGTGAAGACTTTTCTCCTTGTTCCATAAAGTCAGTATATCTGTTCTCACTTACAAGCCTTCTTTCAAAACATTCTGAAGTTGGGAATGCCTGAGGTCCACTTACCAGATTTTGTTCTTTGGATGATCACATTCTTAAGTACATCCTGAAACTCACCCACTCCCTGAAACTCCTCTGTAACTGTCCACTGTTTCTTGGGCTTTTAGATATGTTACCTGATACAGTTATATGTAGTCTACAGACCCTCTCTCCAGCAAAATATAACTCCATTTGGGTTAGGGACCTAATTTCTCTGTGTATTTGACACAAAATGAAGTTTTGCTTTTGAAAATGAGAAACATCATGGTTTTTTGTTTTTACCAAAATGCACACACAATAAAGTGTGTGTGTGTGTGTACATATATATATATATATATATATATCAACATAGCTATTTCATAACTTGCTTAAACATTTTAACTTCAGGGTAATTTTAAGATGTATCACAAATATTTTTACTTTGAGTTCATATTTTTGCGAATTAAACTAAATGCAATTAAAATGCTCTCAAACCACACTTTTAGTAATTCTTTAAATGGGGGTACTCTTTACATTATATGACCTAGGCCACCACACCTATCCAAAATACCTTCATATAGTTTTTTAAATATATTTCTATATCTTATTTCTTATGTCAGTAGAGAACACTGCTTTGTAAGTTTCATCACAAAAGAAATACAGAAATCTTAAAAACCAAATGTTTAGAAACTGATGTAACTAGTTATAAAACCATAATTATATAAGAGAATGTTCTTTTCTAACAAGAAGTCTTCACATCTGTCATCCAGTGTTTTAATGCCTATAGTACTTATTAGCTGACTATTTCTGTTATTACCATTCTACAAGCAACTGCCATTCTTGAAACTGATTGATGTTTAGGAATAAAGCACATTTATTACATGTTGCCAACTTCAGAGGAGTAGTCTTATAACCTACAGTGCTTTTTGAGAAGTGATGATACCTTGTATTTCTGGAACTAATCACTGCTAAAGAAAGTAAAAGGGTGAAAACATAATATTTTTTTTCCCCGTGAAGATCTTTCATTGCATTATATGCCATTTAACTATAAAATGATTATAGTGTTTTATTTGCCAGGAATGACAGTGGTGAAAGGTAACTTTATATATATGTAGAAATATGTGTACATTCCTATCTATCTGTATATGCCGGGGTCTGTATCATTTCCCTATTTGAGTCTGGCTAGCCTACCTTGAACAGGGATGAGAGACAGAGGACAGAAAATAAGAAAATTCCTGTTGACTTTTAATGTGAGTAAAAATGAACAATGTGAATATAATGGTTTTACTATTTCACTACTTCTTCCAAATTATTGTTACGTAGTCGTCAATCACCATTCTGTGAAGTTCTTGCCTTCATTTTACCACCTTGGCTTTTTGCACTGACTTTGCCTCAGTTACACTACCTGATGTCATCTACTGACCTTAAGTCACTACCCTCTCTTGACTGAATACTTTGGTCCTTGGTTCACTGGTTTTTCTATCACTCAGCTTCTGCCGTCATCATTAAGAGATAATTGCAGAAATATTTAAAGATCTAGCTAGCACATAGTAAGATCATAAATGTTAGCTTTTGTCATTACCGTCATCCTCATCATCAGAAACTTCAGAATCCATGCTGCTATATATCCGTCAATTTCCAAAGCTACTTTTTTTATTATGTTATGTTAATCACCATACGCTACATCATTAGTTTTTGATGTAGTGTTCCATGATTCATTGTTTGCATATAACACCCAGTGCTCCATGCAGTATGTACCCTCTTTAATACCCATCACCAGGCTAACCCATCCCCCCACCCCCTCCCCTCTAGAACCCTCAGCTACTTTTTAAAAGATGTGGTAACTACTATTTGTGTAACTCTTTTACTATTTCAAAGCATTTTCAGAATTTTACTTGATTCTTACAACAACCTTATGAGATAGGTCTTGTTAGCTCTATTTTTAGAGTGAGTAAAAGTCAGCTCACAGTTGTTATTAAAAGAGGAAAGCAGAATTTATACCAAAGTTTTATGACTCTTGCAGGCCCTACGTGTTTTTTTTCAACGGGACAGCATTTTAGCAGACACTTTCTGGTAGTCAACACTGTCACCCTTTTCAGTTCTAGGCTACTATACATAAATAAGACATTTACAGAATACCAATGATACAGGGCACTGTGCATGGCAAAGCTAAATATAAATAATGGGCTATATTCCATGTTCTTAAGTAGCTCAGATATTTTCCACCTAGATAACCTCAGGTGCTTGCCCAAATTCAAACGTATTATCCTCTACAAACCTTAAAAATCATTATAGTTAGTGACATTAACCTCTAAGCCTTCTTAATACCTCTCACCCTCTTACTCTGCACATCTAATTAATCACAACGTTCTGTAGAGTCCAGCTTTGTATGTGCCTGAACCTTTTAACCTCATATCCTATCTGTGTGGTCTTGACTTAGTCCAAGCCCGTACGCTTGCATAGGCCTAGTAGGCTCTTGCTGTATCAGCAGAGGTTCTGGGGCGGAAAGTGAAATGAGATGCGGGTCACAAAGTTACCTGCCATACTTTCCACCCAGAGTTGTCCCCTTCTTGTCTCTCCTAATTTATCCTTTACTCTAGGCCTTGTTACACACCTGATTTTCCAGTTATTTCCAGATCTTTTTTCTTCTGCTCATACAGTTCTGTGATTCCTATCCCTGCTTTCTAAAATGCTATTTATCCTTTAAGACTTCACTCATCATCTTCAGTTAAAGATGACCCAACCAAACAAAGTATATTGCACCTTCCTCTGAGCTGTGATGGTCGCTTGCCTAGGTTTTATTGCAGCCATTAGCATGTATTACAATAAATTATATCGCCACCTCTAAACATAGTAGCTGCTTTATAGTTAGCATTCAATTAATGCCTATTGATTTAATAGATGGAAATACTTGAATACTTTAAATGTATAGTTTAAATTCATTTTTAATTCAAATTTTGTTTTCCAATTGATGGTATAGAATTTCCTTTAAATTGAAGAGAAGCTGGAAAAATATTCATACTCAGACTATATACATACACACACACACACATATATATATAAACACACACACACATACATATATATATATATATATATATATATATAAAGTCCTCATTTTAGTCTCAGTAGTAAAAATCAAAATTTGCTCTTATTAATAATCCTTAGATACCAGGTCTCATTTATTAAAAGATAGATCTCATTTATTTAATATATATGATATATGATAATTATCAAAATTATATTTGAAGTAATTTATATTCCAATAATAAGATGTCAGATACAGAGATTTTATAAATATATGAATACATATTTTAATATTATCCAACCTGTTATTTGAAAAAAATTCTGTGCCTCTTTTATGCTTAGTACATTTAACAATTTTGCTACACTTTAGTTTCCTCTTTTGAAATGCCAAATATCCCTATAATTATTTCAGAATTTTTCTTTTCATTATATGTTAAAAGTATGTTCTTCATATGTCACAATGCCCTCAGTCTCCTAACTTCTTTTTACCAATTTTTGGCCTTGAGATTACCAAAGGGGTTGGTTGCTGTTACTGGACTGAAAGTTTGTGTCCTCCCAAAATTCATATATGTGATGGTATTTGGAGGTGGGGTCTTTCAGAAGTGATTAGGTCATGAAGGTAGAGCCCTGGTGGATGGAATTAGTGATCTCATAAAAGAGACCCCAGAAAGAGCTTTGGAATATGAAGTAGACCACTACTGGGTTTACTTGAAAATGGAAACATTTACCAGAATTTTTGTCGGGAGGCCATAGAGACATCCTGGAGGGAATTTAGTAACAAACATTCTCATTCAACCTTTTTTAACATTCAACCTTTTTTAGGAAAATGAAATCTTAAAATAGGCAAAAGTGAAAGAATGCATAATCAACTGTCATTTGCAATCGGTCAATACTAATTTCATGTAGAAACATCACTAATACTTTCTATTTGGAGACCTTGTTACAAAGGGAAGAAATTTTCACCCCTTTGGGCTGGCCCTGCCTGAAAATGAAGTGAGGAATTTGACAACTTCTCAAGTTGACATAACTTCTAGACCATGTAAACAAAATAGTCTGCTATTCTATTTCTAAAAGGCTGCAGCCTAGTGCAGGGATGAACTGTGGAGACTCTGGAGATAACTGTGGGGGTTAAAATCCTGGTGCCACCACTTACTAGTTTCCCTTGCACAGGTTACTCAGCCACCCTATACCTCGGGGTTTTCTCATATAAAAACAAAATGGCAGAAATAAGAGTACCTACCTCTCCCGATTGTTGTGAGGATTAAATTAGTTAATATTTGTACAGCACTTAGAACAGAGCTAAGTGTATAAGAAGTGCTGTGTAAGCATATGCACTTATTGTGCTTATGAAACTTGGACTTTATTCTTAGAAGCTTTTGTTTCCTAATGAGTTTGGGTTATATCAGGCTCTTCACATAAATGGAGACATAAGATGAAATGTATGTTTTCTTTGTAGAAATACCCCAACCAGTACATTTCATTTGCAACCTGATGCTCAGGCATGCCCTGAAGCCTCACAATTGGTTAAGAGAATTGTGATGTCTAAATGAACCCAGTCCTAGTAGTTGGTATGGATGAAGAGCTTACCACATCCACAGAGCTTTTACCAGGTGTGAAGCCTCAACCTCCCCAGTCTACCTTTTGATCCAGCCTCCCCAAACCAAGTACTCTAGCATCAAAACTTCAGTTTTATCCTCTGTGTCTTGGCCTCTTGACATAGTCTTAGTAAATGAAATCTTTCCTTTTTGTCTGAGTGAGCCTTCTGAAGTAGAAAGTGTTGAAATAAATGGCTTATGACATGTATAGTGTTGAAATAAACATTTATTTTAACACTTCATAAGTCATGAGCCATTTATTTTAACACTTTGCTCTTGAAGTGTTTAAATAATAGGTTTTATACAGGGATGTGTCATCCACTCTGTTTAATGTAAAAGTGAATATGTAAATATATCCATCTATCTAATCTAGATTTTAAACCCTTTGACTGCCAAAACAGCCCGGTTGCCATAGTTTCTAGAGTAACCTGAAATTAAATTTTCTGCTCTTTCTTTTTCAGTTGATAGGTAATTTGGTGAAACATAAGGTGAGTGGACATCACTCCATTAATAGAGAAATGGTTAAATACATCTTTTTTTTTTTCAGAAACCGGAAGAAATGTCAGCAAAGACTAGAGTTGACAGTGAAATAATGCTTTCATAACTAGAACAACTTTTACTAGAAAGTAGCAAGATTTTTTCTTCACTTTCTAGGACTAATAACTTGTTTGCAAGGTTATTTTTGAGCACTCTTACAAATAAATAACTTAGTATAGTGCCTGGAACCAGATTTGTATGAATAGAAATACTAACTTTTTGAAGCAAGGCAATGTGAAAAGCACCACTCATTTGGGAATCAACAGATTTGGGTGGAATCACCTAAGGTCTTCCAGTTACTAGTACAAGGGCAAGATATTTTCCCATTTTCGACATCAAAAGTAATAGATAAGTAAAAGCCTTAATAGATTGCTTTGCCCACATATTAGGCAGTTCAATAAAATATAGCTCTTATATTGCTGTTATTTCTTAAGAAGAAATGGCAATTAATAACAACTATAAATGCTATGTTTAAAAAACTATTAATATTCACAAGTTTGTGTTACTGTTTTTGCCAAATAATATACGCAAATGGATATTTTCATAAAAGCAGAAAGAATCCAAATGTTGTATGAGGGATAACTTTTTTAAATAAACTTGTTGTTTTGGAATGATTTTAGATTTATAAAAAAGTTGAAAGGATAATACATAGAGTTTCCGTATGCCCCTCACCCAATTTCTCCTATTTTTAATGATAAGGAGCATTTTATTTTAAGAAATTACCAAAGTAGTATCATGTGGTAGAAAGTATTTATGCCAAAGTTTTTACTTTGAAGCCTAACGAAGACTGACAGGAAGCGAAGGGAACTAACGTGTGAGTAGGAGACCAAGCAGTGCATAGAGGGGAGAAGCCAGAGGAAGGCAGGCTGACTAAAAGGGCAGAGTTTAGAAAAACATTAGTTCACAGGAAGACTTGCCATTTCCTGTATATAAAGCAGCTCCCTCCTGGGTGTTGTATGTAAATGATGAATCACCAAATTCTACTTCCGAAACTTACATTGCACTGTATGTTAACTAACTGGAATTTAAATAAAAACTTGAAACTGAAAAAATAAATAAATGAAGCAGCTCCCTGACAAATCTCAATCTGTTGAAAGAGTTAATTGAGTCATGAAGAGGCGAATGTTAGCTTTTGCTTTCAGATATTAGCAAATCTTTTATGGAATACTTAAAATCTGGGTAATAAGAATGCTCTAGAAAGAACACAAATACTGGCATTCATTTTCTATTTGACATTTTCCAATGTCTATAAATGCTATTGATTTCAAATTCCAAATTATTTCACTTCTGAACACGCCTTGTAGAATTATTACAATGCTGTTTTTGTGGGCTTGTAATTATTGATTGCAACATTATACTCTCCATAAATGTGCCATTGTGAATAATTAAACTTGTTAGCATTTTGTTTGCCTACAGTCTTTAGAGTGCTAGCCCTTTTTGGCAATCACAAATATGTTTCTCTAGTTCAGTTTGTGCTAGATATGGGACATAATTTATTTTCCTGAAACTTTTTAATACTTTGCCATTTTTAAAATTTCAGATTTCAAGAGCTGCCCTGTAACAGTTTATCATCTAGCAAATAAGAACTCTGGGAGTCTTATGATTTGTATTCTGGAGTTTATAAATAAATGATCTTCTAGAATGTAAACAGGAGACCTTTTTTAAGCCACTTACTGCTTGTGAGCAGGCCATTTCTCACACCTTCATTCTTATTGCCTAGGGTAAAACAAATATTAGTGTTCGAAAAAAGGTATACATTGTGACTGCTGGCCCTATTTACACCCGTTGCAGATATACTTGAAAAGATTTGAAAGACTGGTATAGTCTAATACGATTTCTGTCAGCTTCTACACAATTACAAAGAGTCTCTGAGCTCTGTTGAGAAAACAATATATAGCAGTTCTGGCAAAGGTTACTAAAAAAGTCTATCCCCTTGAGGCATGGTAACCATGTTCTAGTCATACCTCTGTAACTGGATTTAGCACATCTGCGAAGCCCAGTGCTCAGTTCTGAATGGCCCGATGCTATTTGGAATCATTATGTACAATTTAAGCAATTGGATGATGAAACACTTATGGCAACAATATAAATTGAATGAGCGTCTATGAATGAGGAAAAACATATGTATCACATTTCTGCTTAGATATGTGCATTACATACTGACTGTATATCCTTTTTCCACCAAGTTGGTCCTGATAATAGGCTGTCTCCTTTTCATGCATGCAGAAGTTAGCTAAATGCCATTTGGCAAGGAGTTGAATCATCCGGGGTTGCACTCTTGCCAATTCAGCCTAAATATCCATGCCAATCGACAAAGTAACGACCTCAATTTGACAAGAGCTTGAAATTTCATCGGAAAAGATAAAAGATTGGAAAAGTAGCAAACAGAGAGAGAGTATTTCATTGCAAACCCATCACAGACTTGACATAAACTATAAGCCAAATACTTTTTAAAGATTCAGCTGGGAAGATAAGTTTATGATTACAAGGTTTTAATAGGAATAATACCCTTGAGTGCTTGCTTTCTTGTTTTGGAGAGGTAAAGATACACTCAAATAGCAATTTGGGCATAAAGTGCAGAAAACATTATATGTTAACAATATTTGTGATCAGTTGATGACATTTTTGAAATTTGGCTCTGGGGTCTTACTTAGTACAACAGTCAGCAAAGGGCCATACTGCCTTTGGGGCTTCCTGAAGCTCTGCCTTTCTACAGAGTGGTGCTTAGCATGCCTGCCTAATTCAGGAGTTGTGATTTGATCTATGGTCCAGCCATGATACCTATCTTTATATTTGCATCATTTTTGTGCTCTATGTGTCCTATTCTTAACAATTAGCGATTTATCCCTGTGTGTCTATGTGTATGTATGTGTGTGTGTACATCCTTATATGTGATATATGTGGCTTCTTTCAAAGCATTGCTTTCAAGAAAATTTCATGGAAATTATAAACATTGAAAAGGCCAACACCGCCATAAAAAGGGTTCCCAATGGGTCATCCTATTCTCCAGATTTGTCTTTTATGATGTACTGCAGATGATGATCTTTAGTCCTATTTACCTTTAAAATACAAGATTCACTTTCTCACAGATTTAGCTTGTGTCTGCAAATGGGAAGGTGCTCTCATAGTTTGTAAACTGAATCTTTGAATGATCTGATCATTAAAAGAGTTCCTAGAAGTGGATTCAAATGGGAAATGCTCACTTTTGTCATGGACTTTTTTTGCTACTTCTTACATGTATTTACATATTTTTAATTTTTTGAATGAAGTATATTTTATATACAATACAATGCATAGGTATTAAGTGTTTGTCTAAAGTAGCTTTGAAAATTGTATGCATCTGTAGTAACTACAATCTGAAACAAGATCAAGAGTATTTCCTTTATACCAGAAAATTCCCTTGTATTGCTCGGTATTCAATTCTTCCATTCCCAGCTGAGACTTACATCACCATATCTTCTTTTTGACTGTTCTTAAACTTCATATAAATGAAATAATATTTATTCTGTCTGTCTCTCTCTCATACCCTTATGTGTGTGCGTGCACACGCACATGCATTTAGCTTCATTTGCTCAACATAGTTTTGTTTGTGTGTTTAGATTTTATATATTTATTTATTTGAGAGAGAGAGGAAAAGAGCATGTGCTCATGTGCGTGTGTGTGAGCGGAGCGGCAGAGGGAGAGGAAGAGAGAGGAGGAGGGAGAGGGAGAGAGAATCTTGAGCAGACTCCACACTGAGCTCAGAGCCCCATGTGGGGTTCAGTCTCATGACTCTGAGATCAGGGCCCTGAGATCATTACCTGAGCTGAAACCAAGAGTCAGTCACTTAACCCACTGAGCTACCCGGGTGCCCCAACATAGTTTTTTGTTTGTTTGTTTTTGTTTTGTTTTGTTTTGTTTTGTTTTTATCCATCTGTGTTGTTGCAGGTACCAGTTAGTGAGTCTTTTTTATTGCTGATAGTTTTCATTAAATTAACTGACCACAGGTTGTATTTCCATTCTCTGTTGATGAACCTTTGGATGGTTTCTAGTTTGAGACTACTTATAAAGTAAGGGTGCTGTGAACATTTTTGTGCATACAATTCTTTAGCCTTGTTTTCATTTCTCCTGAGTGAAAATCTAGGAATGAAATTGCTGAATCATAGGCTAGATGCATGCTGAATTTTTAAAGAAATTTTCCAACAATTATCCAGGGTGTTTTTATAGTTTATACTCTTATCAACCACGTACAAAATCTCCACTTTTCCCACATCCTTGTCAATGTTTAGTTTTATCAGTCTTCTTGATTTTTTTTTAAAGACTATATTTATTTATTTGAGAGAGAGAAAATGAGAAAGAGAGAGAGAGGGCACAAGTGTGTGGGGGATAGGGGCAGAGGGAGAAACAGACTCCCCACTAAGCAGGGATTCCTACGTGGGCTCATCCCAAGATTGATCCCAAAAACCAATCCCTGGGATCATGACCTGAGCCAAAGGCAGATGCTCAACTTATGGAGCCACCCAGGCGCCCCAGTCTTCTTGATTTTTCTAATGGCTGTGAGATGGTGCGCATTTTCATGTACTAATTGCCCCTATGTATGTTGTCTTTTTTGAAATATCTGCTCAAGTTTTGCCCATTTGAATTGAGTTATTCATCTTGTAATTATTGTTTTTATAGGAGTTCTTTATACATTTTAGGTATGAGTTCTTTCTCAAATAAATGTGTGTAAATATAGTATTTTTCCTAGACTTTGGCTTCTTTATTGATTTTTGATAAAATCCAGTTTATCAATTTTTTTAAAGTTTTAGTTAGTGCTTTTAATGTCCTTTCCAAGAAATCATTGCCTAACTCAAGGTTACAAAGATAGTGTCCTATTTTTTATTTCCTTAGGAACTTTATAGTTTCAGGTCTTACATTTAGATTTTCAATCCAGCTTGAATCTTAAAAAGATAATTTTTTTTTTTGTATGAAGTGAGGTGGCAGTCAAGGTTTTTTTTTCTTCTTATAAAAATATCCATCCTAGCACCATTTGTTAAAATGACTTTTCTTTCCCCCACTGAACTGACTTGGTAATTTGGTCAAAAATCAGTTGACCTTATTATATGTGTGGACTATTTCTGAACTTCATTCTGTTCTGTATTCTTAAACTATTGTCTTTGTACTGTAGATTTATAGCAAGTCCTGATGTGAAAAAGTGTCCTTGAATTCTGTTTTCTTTTTCATGATTGTTTTGGTTTATTCTAGATTGTTTGTATTTCCATATAAATTTTAGAATCAGCTTAGTTTCGTCATATAAAGCATACTGGAAATTTGATTTGGGTTTTGTTGAATCTATAGATCAGTTTGGAGAGATTTAACATCTTAACAGCCTTGAGCCTTCCAGCTTATGAATGTATCTCTTTTTTTCCTTAAACAGCTTTGATTTTTCTCAGAAATATTTTGTAGTTTTCAGTGTAGAGATCTTGCTATCTTTTACAACTTTATTCCTATTTTACTTTTTTGTGCTGTTGTAAATGTTAAATTTTAATTTTCTGATTGCTCATGCTAGCATATAGAAAAAGATAAGGTACATAGTACATGGGTATATAGAGAAAGATAATGTTTTACTATTAAGATGATGTTAGCTCTATGCTTTTCATTAGATGCCCTTTGTCAGAGATTGATCTCTTTTATTCCTGTTTGCTGAGAGTATTCATCACGGATGAATTTTCTTAAGTGCACTTTCTGCAGTCTTTTGAAATGCTAACATGTTTCTTCTCTTTTATTTTTATTTATTTAATTAATTAATTTATTTTTATTTTATTACCTTTTATTCTTTTATGTTAATATGGTAAATTACATTAATTGACTTCCAAATGTTAAGCCATCTTCCCATTCTTGGGATAAACTCCATTTGACCACAGTGCTTTACACCTTTTATATACTGCTGTATTTATTTTTCTTATATTTTATTAAAGATATTTGGTTCTATGTTAGTGAAGGATATTGGCCAACAATGTTATTTTCTTTTAGTGTATTTGTCAGGTTTTGGTATCAGAATCATGCTGGCCTCATAAAATGTGTTGGGATTTGTTTCTTTTATCTTCTGCAAGTTTATATAAGGCTGGTATTATTTCTTCCTTGAATTTGATAAAATATACCAGTGAAGCCATCTAGGCCTGTAGTTTGCTTGATAAAAATGTTTTTTTTATTATGAATTCAATGTCTATAATAGTTATGGGGCTATTTTTTTATTTTGATTTTCTGAGTTTTCTTGTCAGTTTGGTTAGTTGTGTTGTACTTGGAATTTGTCCATTTCGTTTAGTTGTTGAATTTATTACATAAAGTTGTTCTCATTATATTTTTATTGTTTTTAGAATCTGTATTAAACACTTGGTATGTGCTTGTCATTGTGTTACCTGATTTACATAGATGATTTTATTTTACCTGGTTTTATTTAGGTCCATTAAAAGTTTTTTCTTACGCCATGGTTATCCAAATAGCGACTGGTTTCTAACCACTCATTTGCCTGAGGAGTGTCCTCACTTATCATCATTCAAATCCCCAGCATATCAAGGGTCCCAGGGGTCACACTGATATGCACAGGTTGAGAGTGTATAACCAGCCATCCGGCATGATAGGAGACGTTGCCATGAGGTCGGGGCGTAGGAGAGCTCCTTTAGGTAATGCTTTGGGAAATCTTACCTGAAGTAATGTAGTGTTAAAATCTTTTCTCTTTCCTAATTGCTTGATCATGCAGTCTACTTTATGTGTGCTACAGATTCCCGCAATATTTATGATGTTTATTAAAAGTATAAATGCATCTATGACAATGAAAGTTACATGACTGGAAGCAGTTGTTGAATGTAGAATGGAGTATAACTTGTCTTCTCTTTCATTACACGAGATCTCTACACCGTGAACAGGGAATCTTACTATTATAGTTCTAACCCTTGTCTCCTCTGACAGATAAAAATCCTATTACTTTTTTAATCAACCTAGAAAGACCCTTATAATCTATAGAAAGGCTACAGCCAGGGACATGGACATAGGGTATATATTCTTTTTAGTTTTCCCTAAGAATTTTTTTTTTATTAACAATAAATTTTATTAACAATAAAATAAATCTGGACTTACTTTATACTATAATATCTTTTGTTCAAGACACGGCTGAAACTCAAACCTCTTTTTCTTAGGCCAGGTCAATATTTTTAAAAGCCTTTTTAAAAGAAAATATGATGGTCGTAGCTGGGGGGTGAGGGAAGGGCTGTTCTTCTGTTCTTCTGTTCACCAGGCAACACCTTTCCCCATCTAAATGTTTTGCCTACCATTTCCCAGCCTGCAAGGCCACTTTAGTTTTGCTATTACTGTGGTTCATGAACATGATTTGTTCAGGAGTATATCTGCAACTTGGCTCACCTTGTCCCCAACACCTTCCAGGTTTGAAATAGCCTAATTCTCAACCCCAGACCCACCCAGACCATGTTTCAAGAGCCCAGGTGAAGTCCTTCATCTGCCATAAAACCTTCCTGCACCTCTTTAGTGTCCTCGGCTCATTCTGTCCTCTGACTTTTATGCCTCCAACAATCAGGCCGTAGACATGCAACAACCATGTTTGTATCTCCTCCGCTCAGCCTCATAAACTCACCGAGAAGAGGCACCTCTATTGCTGCCTTTTTGCAACTGACACAGTGCTGGGTACAATACATAATTTTGACTGAAAATGATTTCTCATTTTTTGCCCTATTGAAATTTAGGACGAAATTTTATTGTCGAGTAATTAAGGGAGCAATTACTAATCAGTAGAGCAAACATGAATGAGTATTCACTCCTCTGCAAAGTGCCCCAGGCAGTTTATAGAAAGCAATGGTTCTCAGGGTTCAGTAAGGGTCCAGCTGGAGATGTCTTTGTCCACGTTACTATCTTTGAAGAGAACAAAACCTTATTGCCTGCTGTACAGCCTGGGTTTCAGCAGACTCTGAGGAATGCAGCCTGATCACAGGGCACAGAGATTTACACATGTAATTCATTGTAAAGTGAAAAGAGAAAGTATTCCTGAGAATGAAAGCAAAGGTTTTACACTAAGGCAAGTGCTACCACGGACACCCTGGCTAGGGAACCACCCACAGAGTGAAAAGAGTACAGAATTTCAGAGAGAAAATAATTCATGGATTTCCAAAGAAAGAAATAATATGATCCTAGTGGACGCAGGAACTCTTTTTGTTGTTGTTGTTGTGTGTGTATGTGTGTGTGTATGTGTGTATGTGTGTGTGTGTATGTGTGTGTGTGTATGTGTGTATTTGTGTGTGTTTTAATGTCTTCAGAAAAATGCTCACTTCAGAATGAGTCTGGATTCTCCAGGAGTAAAATGTCGTTCTGGTCATCGGCGTTATCATCATCATTATAATCTTCCTCTTCCTCCCTCTCAGATAACCATAGTAGACATGAGTAGACATAGACTGGGGAGATTTTTATCCGGTATGATCACGTTTGCCCTGCACATCCCATAGGCGGAATTCCATGAGAAATGTTTATACACCACTTTCACCAAGTCTGTCACAGTTCTGAATTTCTTGGCTAAGGAAATATGTGTATTTCTAAAAATAGTCCATATATTTGTATTTGTAGGTAAACTCATTATATTTATATGCTAAAAGCACTTATTTGGGAAGGACTGAGGCATATGGTAATCTGGAAATAAAGAAAAGCCCTCAAATTCAAATGTAGCAGTGAATTTTACGGTCATATTATATACTGATTGTTTTATTGTTGTAATACATTATTTTACCACACGCCCCTGCCTGCCTCTCTTACAGGCACATATGATTTAAACTCTTCGAGCCTGAATTTCCTCATCTGTACAATGGGGATAATGGATATGTGACTTATTGTGAGGATATACATAATGGATGAAAAATGTAGCAACTAGTACTCACTAGACTCTCAGATTATTTCGTTTTAGCCATAAAATGATCTCACCATTGGCTTTGAATTCTAATTCTGTTTTATTATTTGAAAGGCAACAGCTTAAAATTATGAAAGCCTCAAAGAGTTTTATCACTGGCAACTCAGAAACATTGTCTGCGCCCTCTTAGTGGAATAGAGAACTGAATAGTAAGGAAGAACTCTGGTCCACTTTAAATGTTAAATACCAGTTGAGATCTAAAAACCATTTACGGTTTTCCGTGATACGTCGACTTTGAAAATTTGCACCATTTTGTAAGCAAAAACATACTTAAACATTTTAAAATGAAAGTAAGAAAAATTCCCTGCTTGTTTTCTCCCGTGTGGAGGTTACTGAACAAATAATATGATGAGTATATTTTACATATTCATAGATTCATATGATTTTAATTTACACGAGCCCATTACATGAATCAATTTGCAGCACTCTCATTCTTATTTCCGAAGAGAGTGCATATGTTGCAGCATCTATAATGAAAACTAAACCAAGTTGGAAATTGCAACAATGTACTTGTTTCATTAATGTTTTTTCTTTTGGCTGTGTGTCTTTTCTCTGTGTAAACATGTCTGCACACTGGATTTCTTTCTAAATCTGAATGTCCTCACTGGCCATATTGAAGAATGTGCTTACTGTACTGTTTCATTAAACTGCTCTGTTATCGGGTAATTGTTTAAACATAATGCCAAAGGACTAGCAAAAAGAAAGGTGAACTAATGGCATTTGCAAATGTCAGGGATTATCTTAACACTTTTATTATAGTTTATAAAAAAGTAGGTTCAGGGCATTTCATGGCAATTATTTCTACAGAAATTGGTTATTTAAATAAATTGCTAATTATCTGAGGATGACAGTATTGAAAATGCTACTAATGAGTTGTTTAATAAGTGTAGCTTGTGGTGGCCACCTACAGGTTGAAAATAGAAAGAACATATAGACTAATTATGCCTAGATATCACATATGAATGCCATATATTTTTCCCTGTCGTAACAGATTTAAAGACATTTATCTCTTCGTGCCATTCTTTTAGTCTTGGACAGTATAGTTAGTTTCTGGGTTCTTTATAGATTATGGTTTTATTCTAAACCAATTTTATTTGGCTTTCATAATTATCTTTGTGCTATAATTCGTGCATATAATTATTACTATAATTTAATCATCCAAACTGAGGTAGTTTTAGACTGAAAGAGGATGCTACTTATAATTACATCAGATAATTACAAATAAATACAGGTATAATAAACTGGGACTCTTCTGGGCAAACTAGGTCATATGGTCACTCTAGTTATAACAATTAGTTACTACCCAAGAAAGCTTGACTCTAATTCCTAGACAACATTAATGTAATGCTAATATTCTTAGTTTTCTCATACTTGGACAATACATCTTTATGAGTTATGAAATTATTGACTCCTCTCTCTGTAACTTAATTTATATACAAACATTTAAAATAAGAAAGAAGGGGCACCTGGGTGTTTCAGTTGGTTAAGTGTCTGCCTTCCGCTCAGGTCATGATCCCAGGGTCTTAGGGTTGAGCCCCACATGGGGCTCCCTGCTCAGTGGGAAGCCTGCTTCTCCCTCTCCCTCTGCTGTTACCCCTGCTTGTTCTCTCTCTCTCTCTCTCTCTCTCAAATAAATAAATAAAATCTTTAAAAAAATAAAATAAGGAATAAGTGTAACATTACAGCTAAGAGCATGATATTGACAGGTTGACCTACATTCAAATACTGAACCCACGCTTTCTAACTGAGTGATCTCTTGAGGGTGAGATATTTATCTCTGCTGAGTCCTGTTTACACATCTATAAAAACGGGGACAAAAAATATCTATGGTAATGTCACTGATACAATGTATACAAAAACAGGAAAATCCCTGGCAATTAGAAAGCACTCAAAAGAAGAATCTCTATATTGAGTGTGAGTGTATTTCATGTTAAAATTTTATTTTACCTCATATTTGGTTCTTTTCTAAGTTAACTTCATCACTGGTATCTATTGGAAAGAACAGAGAATGTAAAATTTCTTCTTAAACTACCATGACAAAGTTCATAGTGTCCTTGAATTTTGAATTCAAAGATATCATCTAATCTAATATTTCCTATAGTAGAGAGGTCATTTCTATTGCATTCTACCCACCAATTAACCATCTAGGTTCAAGGGATAGGGATGTCCCAATGTAGCTACTTGTGCTGCTGGATTTGCAACAAATTGATAAAATAATAATAATAATAATAAAACCAATAACGTGCGCTTAACCATGAGTTTCAGTTATTTTTTAAGAAAAGCATGGATGAAACCTCTACGGTTACCTTTAATATTTGAAGACAACTATTGGGATTCCTTTTAGCCATTTCATACACTATGATGTGTGTGTGTGTGTGTGTGTAGGCAGGGAGAGATCATTATGTTCTGGACATATTCTGAATTTGTTAATATTTTGCTTAAAATGTCGGATAAAGGACTAACTGTACTCTCCTGAATGTGCAAAGTATAGAATCATTGCACATCCCCTCTATAAAAGTTGTACAACAGAAAATCTGATAGTGTCTGTTCCTGTGTTGTAAATTTTAGGAGCATTCTAAAAACTAGTCAGTTTTTTGGGCGCCTGGGTGGCTCAGTTGGTTAAGCGACTGCCTTCGGCTCAGGTCATGATCCTGGAGTTCCGGGATCGAGTCCCACATCGGGCTCCCTGCTCAGCAGGGAGTCTGCTTCTCCCTCTGACCCAACCCCCTCTCATGCTCTCTCTCTCTCTCATTCTCTCTCTCAAATAAATAAATAAAATCTTAAAAAAAATAAAATAAATAAAAACTAGTCACTTTTTATTGCAGAAGTAAATTATAAACACTTTTTATCTAAAGGGAATCAAACAATATGGAAGTATAGATACCAAACCTGAAACTTCTTCAGCACCATCCCCAGAGATAACTGTTAACAGTTTAAAACTCAACATTCTATGCATTTACATGCCTACATACTTTTTTTAACCGAAAATGGGACCACATCATATATATTGTTCTGCTACTTGTTATTAACACTTCAACATTTTGTACTAGAGATATTTCCATGTTAGTTTTATTTTTTCTATTTATTTATTTTTTTAAAAAAGATTTAATTTATAAGAGAGCGAGCGAGTGGGTGGGGGGAGGGGCAGAGGAAGAGAATCTTCAAGTAGTCCCCTCTCTGAGCATAGAGCCTGTTAGGGGATGGTGCTCCATCCCACAACCCATGGGATCATGACCTGAACTGAAACCAAGAGTCAGACATTCAACCAACTGAGCTACCCAGCTCCCCCATTCATGTTAGTTTTAAAAATTTTGTAGGATATTGGGCACCTGGGTGGCTCAGTCAGTTAAGTGTCTGCCTTCGGCTCAGGTCATGATCCCAGGGTCCTGGGATCGCGAGCAGGTTCCTCTGCTTCTCCCTCTCCCTCTACCCCTCCCCCCTGCTTGTGCTTTCTTCTCTGTCAAATAAATAAATAAAATCTTCTAAAAAAATTTCTAGGATATTGTATGTATATGAACTATATTTAATAGCATAACTGTTGGTGGTCACTTATGTTGTTTTCAGTATGTTGCTATGAAAAACAATACTTCAAGGAAGATCTTTGTACATGTAACTTTGTGTCTATGTACTAATAGAATAGATTCCTCAAAGTGGAGTTTCTGGATGAAAAGACATATACATTTAGATATTGCCATTGCATTATAAACCTAATAAAGATTTACTTATACAAATATATGCATTTATAATCATAGACTCAAAGTATATTTTTTTTACAATTGAAATGACATATGGATTACAAGAGAATCTCCAAACTTGAGATCTAAGAGGTTAATTAACACCCCTTAAGTGTTTATCGCCATATGTTTGTAGCTGAATGTTTATTTTTCTGCTTAGTTTCCCTAGCTTTGACAGTAATATTAGCCTATGTATACTAGGAACCAGGCACTATGCCAAGTGCTTTTAGTGAATTGTATCATTTAATTCTCCCCAGTTTGCTCTGATATTGTTATTAATGACCCTGTTTCACAGATAGGGAAAACGGATGTTTTAGGAAGTTAAGGAGTTTGCTCAAAGTCACACTTACCTAAAGTAAGCGAGCTGAGACTTACACCTCATTGGTTGGACATTAAAACCTATGCTCTTAGCATTAGGCCATAGGCCATACTGATACTGGTTTTCTTAGGCAAAGACAATATGAAGGTGATCCTCTTCATAAATGCTGCACTGTCATTTCTCAGTAACAGCTGAAGAGTACGGACTTTCATGTCACAGAGACTTGGTGTTTGATTCCAGTCTATCCCTTTTAAACTGTGTGATATCAAACAGGTTATTTATGCAGTTTGAGCTTCCCTTTCTTCATATACGAAATAGAGATGACAGCATCCACCTTCACAGCATCATGAGGGTTACGTTGCGCCAACTGTATGAAGCCTCAGCCTCAGGTCTGGCACATGGAAATCACTCCCTGAATGGGCACTCCCAATCCTTCCACTACCAGCAGCTGATACTGTCAGAAAGGAAAACGGCCCCCTCTTCGATGAATAGTCTTAATTCTTTTACTTTAAAATAAAATGCTTGGCACATGCTAGGTACCAAGTTACTGAATGTGAATTGACCATGAACATATTGAGTATATTATGAAGCAAATAAACATAGCCATAAAGATATGAGGACTTAGGAAAAAATTCTTGAAATAGTCAACTAAAATTAAAACATTTTCATAAGATAATTTTCACTTTTTCCCAATGAGAGTAAAATAACAACGACATAAAGCAATTGATTTTCTTTCTCCCATTTCTCCTCTTTAAATTTCGTATCTCTACATATAACCCTGGATCCTTTTAGTACTTCGGTTTCTGGTTGAATTATGCTAATTTTCTCAGAGGACTTTAATCCATGTGTAAAGATGTATTTTTAAATAGCTATGCTTCACGTATTTATCAGTTTATTAGGTTCATTAAATTTTAAACTTGTTTTAGTAAAGCATAAATTTTTTGGTGCTTGACTTATGTGTATTTTAGTATTTTATAAAAATCAATCTTTCAACTCTAAATCCTTGAAATTCTTGATTTGCTAATATTTTCTTTCTTCTAGATGATGTTAAAATTATTAACAATTAGGTAGGCAAAGTTCAATTTCTAATGAATTTATTATCTGCTTAATTCATTGTATTTTAATTAGTGTAAGCAAATTAAAACTACATTTTCTTTTTGTATACACAGTGAGCACGAGTGAGTATTATAACCCACTTTCTGTTTTATTGCCAGCTAGGGCTATTATCAGAGAGTTTATTGTGGACTTAGCTCTAACAATTAAATGTGCAACAGTAGCTGTCCTAGGAGTCAAATGATTAGGGAAAAAACAAACAGAATTAAACTCAATTATCCAGAATTCCAGTTATCCAAAATTAGCATATGTTCCACACTATCTTGTCCATTAAAAATTCCTTACTCTTCAAGGATTTAGTCATGCAAAGTAAAGCTCTACCTCCTTTTCACCAATAAACTTGAGTTCTGAAGCTATCATTAAAATCCTTCTGTATTGGTTTAGTGCTTGGACCTTTGGATTCTCAAAAACAAAATTCTTAAATATATTGATGACTGCCTTTGAGATTTTTGCCTCTGGAGTCAGTTAAAGTAATCTCACCAACAATGTTATGACACTACTGAATGAGAGCTGTTAGGAGAGGGGGAAAGGAGGCTGGATGTGTGGTCCTCGTAAGGTTTCAGGGGATATTGAGTTCTGCCATCATAGGCATCATGCTTTTGTCTCTAATAAAAAAAAATGGTTTAATTGCATTATAGCAAAAATATAGCAGGCACTGTCAAAGTAAACTGAATAAATGCTCTCCCTGAAATTAGTTGTCCTTGTGGGTAGTACAGATCAGAATAGCAAACACCTGTGCAGTTTTTATCCTGTGCTAGCCCTTTATATAGATATTAAATCATTTAATCCTCAATAAAACTCTATGAAGTTGTGATTGTAATTTTATTCTATAGATGAAAGAAACAGAGGTACATGAAATTAAGAAATTTTCACGAAGTCACACAACTTGCTGGTAGTGGAGCTAGAATTTGAACCTAAGCAGTTGGCCCTGTTTTCTGTCTGATGCTGTGACTAGTTCATCCTCAAATTGCCTTCTTTCTAAAATTCATATTAATAGTATTTATAAAATGTATGATGCTTAAATGAATGTGAATTTTTCCTAATGGAACATCTGTACAGAATAAATAATTGGATTCGTATTATTGCCTTAAAACTACCTCCTAAAATCACAGGGACTAGTGTTTTGGGTATCTGTCATTCATTGGTGACAATGCGGTAAGGACACAAATTGATTAACTGGGATCGTTCTTGAAAGATTTCAGCTTTAGTACAATTTCTTTTTAAAGGCATAGGTACTTAATAGACACTTCTTAGATAGACAGATGGACAAATGAATGGATAAATGAGGCCTGCACAAGGAAACTGATTAAGTAAGTCATAATACCTTAATATTTACATATCAATACACAACACTATTGTTAATGGTAGCATTTTAAAAATTGTTAAAATGATATTAGCAAGTGATACTATCATTTTCTTAAGAAAAAAATTCATCCAAATCAGATTGATTAACTTTTAATTAAAAAATCTCTGGCTTATTAAAATGTTTTTTCTAGAAGAGGAATCAATCCAAAAGTGTTCTGTGAAGTTTCTCAGAGAAGATCTATGACTTCAGCACATTGACTGGCATTTCAAGATGTGACTCTAAGGAAGACCTAGACTGATTAGATGTCAAAAGTTACAGTTCAGTCTAGTCCACCAGCTTTTCTAGTAGGCTGCTCTAGAACCAATCAGAGCTCTTGGCAGCAGTGTTGGAACTCCGGTTCATTTGGTTTGTCTGTTTGCTTGATTGTTTAAACCTTCAGCTTGTTTCAAAATTTGGGAATTCAGAATGGCTTGACCTTGACTGGAGCATTCCACATGGTTGGAACAGAATGGCTTGATATAACTGAATTTGGGTTCATCTGGCCATCCCATGTGGATGAGGGCTTAATTTAAATCACATGTTGCCTATGAGTTCATTTAAGCTTATAGGATTTCAATTTCCTGATTTAAACCTTGTCATTTTCTTATAGACGGAGTCTACATTCAATTCCTTAAGCCTCTCAAACTGGCTTCTTCCTCCCTGGTCTTTGGTCTAAAATCATTAATTACTGGAGCAGTGACAAAATCGTAAAAATCCTTATGTGAATAGCTGTGATCCTGGAAATATTTATGTGTTTTAATTGACATGTGTACAACTCTGTATAGTATTGATAATATGTGTTTTCCTTATACCAAAACTTTTATTTTTATCTTGAACTTATTATTTCTTTATTCCTGTCATTTTAAAACTAAAAAGAAATTTCTATATAACAATTTAGAAAGATCCTTTTATATACTTTCAAAAGATTTCCTTCCAGAAATCTTTCATGAGAGATAAAAGTCATTTTTAAAACCTATTCCCCATAAAAATGCTCTCTGAGAACAGGTAGATTATATTTCATATTAAATCAGTTGAGTTACAAAGAAAACTAATCAAATGGAATTTATAATGGAAATAAAAACTGAATTTACTATTACCCAGTAACAGAAGGACCCATTTCTTCATTTTTGGATCACATTTCCTGAGAGAACATAATTACTCTTAATTTTTAAGAAGATGCCTTTATTAGTTTGAAAGGTTTTCATGTTCATTAGGTAGATTAGAAAGTTTTAGAAAAGAAAGAAAAACATGAAATAGAAAATGTCTTATTGACCTAACTGAACATCTTAAAATGCCATTGAAGATTTGCTGGTGTTTTTTAACACCTGTGTAATAATGTTGCCCTTTAAATGTAACTGGTTAAATTTTCGAAGCTGTGTTCTGGGATTTTGCCATTTGATGTCCATTAATATCAATTGGAATGTGTGGCCAAATCCCTGTGTACCACTTTGAAATTTTATCCCTTCGTGTTAATGATAGTCTTCTAACAGTGCAGTTAGAAATGAATTATTTATCTGCTTAGCTCAAATTTCCTTTACTCTCTAGGGTCAACTACATAAGAAAAAAAAAAAAAGAATCCCAGTGTTTATCACTTCAAAGTAACATGTGTGTAAAGAAGCCATCAGCTTAGTATGTATTGAACGTATCTGTTATATTATGCAGATAGATATGTCAATCTAAAAGATTTATTTAAATTTCAGATTGCCTTTAAAATGCTTTTCTTTAACTTTTATTCTTACTCAGATTTCTTTTTAGTACAGCTAAAGATTTGTACATATAAATGTATATGTGGGTGTCGGTGTGGGTATACATTCTTGCTATGCATTCTCCTGTCTACTCTGTTACCTTCTGTACCTTCTCAGACAGATGAAGAAGTCACTGATAAACACTTTGAAGTAGAAATAGGATCTTGATGTTCAGTTTCTAATTCGCCCTGACTGCCTTGTATTTCAGTGTCCATTATGGAATTCTGAAGTCTCAGCATTGAACATTCTTGACCAAGAAACATTAATATCTAGAGGAAGATTTTAAGGTGTGGGAGCAATAGGAACAGACATTTCCACAAACATTTTTGGTGTTAAATGCAAAAGCATCAGTTACACATGAATTTAATATCATCTGAAATGGATGTGAACAGGATAAAAATAAGTCCACTAATATTAAGGAAAATTCTTTGTGCTCTCTCAAAGTGAACCCTCCCATAAACACGTATTGATCATGCTGGTGAAGATGCTGGTGGTGGTGGAGGTAATGATAAAGTACTCACCACGTGAGGCTGATTTTACCAGTTGCTTATTTGTGTTTTTGAGGCAGTATCAAATTCTTGCACAAATAGAACTATTTTTAGTTCAGAAAATACCTTTAAAGAACAATGACTTAATGAATCCACTCCAGAAATGCCAAATTATATTCCGATGTGATGAAAACATTAATTTACTTCAGGATATGTTAACCCTTGAGAGTTGAAAGCAGCTTTAATATGATATAATCATTTAAAAAATGACCCCCAAGTGTTCTGTCCATCCATGAAGTTTTCATTATGATTAGGGAATAATGTATTGGTAGTGTCTGGCTGAGTGAAGTTTAAAAATTAAGCACATACTCTTTAATTACTGAATTCTAATAAATTGTCCTTACCTTGGTGGAAACCTTCTAATGTATGAAAAATTAGATTAGGCTCACTATATTTCATCAAATTGTGAGTAATACATGTAAAAAGCAATATGGAATCTGTAAGTTCATCAGCACCTTGCTTGTTTTCACAGTATCTCCATTCACACCAGCTGCTTTATACTTAGTGGAAACATAACAGAGCTGTATGTCTATTTATGCACTGTATGTGATTGTTTTTCTTTTTCAAAATCTGCTGTTCCTTGTTCTTTTTAAAACAGATGCTTGAATATTCCATATAATCTTTTACACATTACTCTATATCAAATTGTATTATGCATGTATTTTATGCAGGAGTTCTAAAGTTGTTATGCCCACTTGCATAACACGTTTGCTTGCAATAATAGCATTAAAATTCTTAAAATAAATACATATCCATTTACAAATTAACATACTTTAAAACATGGCAATGTATATCTATCTCACACACACACACACACACACACACACACACACACACACACACACATCTTAAGTAAAGATAGGGCGCCTGGGTGGCTCAGTCAGTTAAGCCTCTGCCTTTGGCTCAGGTCATGATCCCGGGGTCCTGGGATGGAGCCCCTCATTGGGCTCCCTGCTCAGCTGGTGTCTGCTTCTCCCTCTGCCCCTCCCTCAGCTTGTGCTCTGTCTCTCTCTCTCTCTGTCAAATAAATAAAATCTTTAAAAAAAAGTAAAGATAAGGAAAATCGACTTTTGTCTAGTACAGCATTACCATTACATAATAATGATTATATGGCAGTATGCTCAAATGGTCAATGTGCTAACCATTGATTATTCTCATTTTCTGTAGGCACAGCAATCAGACCTATTGCTTTGAGAGCTGTGACCTCCATTGCTCGTGCTTTGCCTGGATTTCCCATTTTGGCCACTGGTGGAATTGACTCAGCTGAAAGTGGTCTTCAGTTTCTCCATAGCGGAGCCTCGGTCCTCCAGGTAGTACTTATGTTTGCCCCTTCAAAAAGCTGTCTAACACATCTAGTGTAAATTATGTGACAACAGATATCTTCTTGCAGGGTCTCCTGAGAAAGAGATTAAAATGTGGGGTGTGGGATTAAAATGGCAGCACTCATTAAGTTCCTACTGTGAGTCGAGAACAAACCTGAGGTTTATTTCCTGTCTTAGTTAGGGCTTACAAACCCTCTATCTTGTAAAATATATTCGCTTATCTCCCTGTTTCCAAAATAAATAAAATCAGGTACCAAAATGCATACTGTAGAACTGGGGAAAAAAACAAATACATGAAGAAATCTGGGTAAAAGTAAAATCTTGTTTGAAAAATAAAATGAAGTCATGGGTAAGGCCATTATACAAAATCTATTCCATAATGTACTGGAGGGATTACCAAATTTGACTCTGAACTTCCTGGCAGCCAAAGCAAGAAAATTACTGGTTTCATAACTTTAAAAATATAAATATAAATTGATTATTCAACTTCTTGTGGTACAGAGCTGAGAGAAATTCTTGCATTACTGTCATAAAGGGATACTTTGAGAAGTAGTACATTATACTCTTAATAGAATTCCTACATAAAATTTTTTACTTATTACTTATACACTTGCTTGTTATTATGCTGCTCAGAAAAGGCCCAGTACAGAGCCTTGGCACATTATAGCATAAACATTTCTCTGAGGCTAGATACGCAGATTTAGATGGTCTGACTTGACCCAGGGATAAACTTTTTCATATGATGACTAGACTGTGACCTCTCAGGTAATACTCCATTAATATGGATTCTTACTACCTAGCATTAAATGAAATTAGGAAGCATAGAGTTTAAGTTCACTTATATTCTCTGGAGAACAAATATCTTGTTGTTTTATGGCCTTTTTTATTATTATGGAGAACAAATATCTTGTGTTTGCCAATTTGACAGAGTTAACATCCTTTAACAAAATACAGTCTAAGGTGGAAATAATATGTATCAGAATGCTAATAGAAGATATAAAGAAGAACAAAATGGAAAATCTCAATGAAAATTATAATAACTAACATTTAAAACTCAGTTAATGGGCTCAACAACAGAATGGAGGAAACAGAAGAAAGAATCAGTGAAGTAGAAAACAGATCAATAGAAATTAACCAGTCGGAACAACACAGAGATAAAAGACTGAAAAAAAATGATTCGAGCCTCAGGGAACTGTGAGACTATAATGAAAGATCGAACATTCAGAGGAGAGGTCACAGAAGGAGAGGATGACAAAGAAATAATGTTTGAAAACTTCCTAATTTTTTGCAAAAAGGCAAAATCCTATAGATTTAAGAAGTTGACTGAACCTCAAATATGATATATCTAAAGAAATCCATACTGGGGAACCTCAGAGGATTAAGCTTCTGCCTTTGGCTCAGGTCATGATCTCAGGGTGCTGGGATCGAGCCCCACATTGGTCTCCCTGCTCAGTGGGGAGACTGCTTCTCCCACTCCCTCTGCCTGCCACTCCCCCTGCTTGTGCTCTCTTGCTATCTCTCTCTCCATCAAATAAATAAATAAAATCTTAAAAAAAAAAAAGAAATCCATACTGAAACACATCATAGTCAAATTTCTGAAAACTAAAGATAAAAAAGGACCTTGAAAGCAAGAAAAAAACCATTTTACCTAGAGGGAACAAACAATTTTAATGGAAACAGATTTCTCATCAGAAAGTGTAAAAGTCCAGGAAGTGGGACAATATTTTTCAATTGTTGAAGGAATAGAACTATCAACCCAGATTCCTATATCCTTCAGGAAGGAGAAAGCAACACAGTCTTGACTGAAGAAAAGCTAGGAGAATTTGTTGCCAGGAGAGCAGAACTAAAAGAATGGCTAATGGGAAGTTCCTTAGAAAAGAAGTGTTAAAGAAAGTATCTTGAGACATCAGGAAGGAAGGAATAAAGAACAAGGAGCAACAACTTCGAGAAAAATCTGAGGATAATGTATGTCCAGGCTTGAATATCTCCTGAATTTACGTTCACGAACAAGGAGAAATGTATAGACTGGAAGATACGAGTGGGTTGTGAGTAGGTCCCAGAAAGGATGCTTGCTCATTTCCCAACATGTGATCTTTGGCAGGTCACACATGGGGGTGAAGATTGTTAAGATTACCAAGTGCTGCGTTTGGCTGATGCTACAGATAGTCTTTACACACTCACCTGGGAGTGATATAGTTTTATTGTGCTTCACTTTATTGCACTTTATAGATATTGCATTTTTTACAAATTGAAGGTTTGTGAGGGGCGCCTGGGTGGCTCAGTGGATTAAACATCTGCCTTTAGCTCAGGTCATGATCCTTGGGTCCTGGGATCGAGACCCATGTCAGGCTCCCTGCTCAGCGGGGAGTCTGCTTCTCCCTCTGCCCCTCCCCCTGCTGGTGCATTCTCTCTCTCTCTCTCTCTGCGTCAAATAAATAAAATCTTAAAAAAAAAAAACGAACTGAAGGTTTGTGGCAACTCTGCATCAGACAAGTCTACTGGCCCCATTTTTCCAACAGCATTTACTCACTTTGTATCTTTGTGACACATTTTGGTAATTCTCACAATATTTCATACTTTTAAAAATATTATTATTGGGGCGCCTGGGTGGCTTAGTCGTTAAGCGTCTGCCTTTGGCTCAGGTCATGATCCCAGGGTCCTGGGATCGAGCCCCGCATCGGGCTCCCTGCTCGGCGGGAAGCCTGCTTCTCCCTCTGCCACTCCCCCTGCTTGTGTTCCCTTTCTCGCTGTGTCTCTCTCTGTCAAATAAATAAATCTTAAAAAAAATAAAAATATTATTATTATATCTGTTATGATCTATGATCAGTAATTATGATTTACTAAAAGATTAGGTTATGGTTAGCATTTATTAGTAATAAAGTATTTTTTAATTAAAGTATGTACATTTTTTAGATATAATGCTATTACATACTTAATAGACCATAGTGTAGTATATACACAACTTTTATATGCACTGAGAAACCAAAAACATTCATTTGACTTACTTTAATGCATTATTTGCTTTATTGTGGTGGTTTGGAACCAAATCCACAATATCTTTTAGGTTTGCCTTTGTTTTGATTGACATCACCTGAGGCTTGGAGGATTAAAGGAATGTGGCCAAAGTCACATGACGAGTGCTAGAGCCAGAACTCAGACAGCAGTTTTCAGACCTGTAATACCAGTGCTCTTCCAACGGTTCATGTTGCCTGTCCCCCTCCTAGAACCTCTAAGGTGAGAATATCAGCAATAGGCAGGTCTTCCCCACCTACTTGAGGCTTACATATTCAGGCTACACCTTCTTCCTTAGAGAAAGGATGCAAAGAAGAGAAGAAATGTGAAAACACAGAGAAATAAGTCAACATGCTTTCCAAGAAGAGATGTACTTGGTGTGTGGACCATAGTATGTGAATACATGTAGAATACCACGTGTCCTCACAAAAATGTGTATGTTTGGTGAAATAATCATTCACATTGTGGTTTCTGCTTAGGCCCATCTTGGATCAAGAAGCAGAGAATCACTCAGAGTACCTTAAGAAAATATAGTCTATTGTATTGTCTGCATCAGGGGACCCTGGCACTAGAACTGTAAGAACCGGGGTGGGGGCAGTTCTCAGGGGAGATCTCCTCCATCTCTCTTTTATGGTCCATGTGATTTCTCCGTCAGAGGAATCTAGAGTTCCGTTCACTCTTTCTCTCTCCATAGTTTACTTCTTGCTTCTCCCTCTGTACTTCTGCCTGATGCATGACACCTGGGCCCCCGCTACCTGGTGGTTTTTCAGCTCCAGCTTCCACATGAAATGCCTCCTTAGCTTCATATCTCTTGGCTCAGATTTCAAAAGAGGGAATTTGTTTTGCTCAATTATCTTTTCATGCCAGGCTCCATCTTAAAACACTGGTCACCCAGTGTATTGACTCCTTGGTAGATAGCAGAAGCACACTAAGTATTTGTTGAATGAATTTGTTAAATGAATGTGTTGGAGTTGTGCTTTTTTTTTAAACTGGATTGTGAAGAGGAGATGAAAGGGTTAACATGGTCTACAAAGTGGTTGCCAAAGGACTTGCCCTTCAGCTCCCACTAGGAACTGCAGGGAGACTTTCCAGCGATGTAAAACATTGGTTCCCAAATGATTTGGTTAAAAATGTGAAGTTCTGCACATAGGCTTCAACTGGTAGAAGATTACAGATTATGTATAAATTCCACACCATTAGCTTGAGTCAGAGTTTTATTTAGCCAGAACACATTTTTAACCCAATTTTAGCTAAAGTCTGAACTGAACTAAAATCAGTATTAAGATATACTTAGGATGGTTATGAGAGGGGAAAACCCTTGAATTTAGAATTTTGGAGTCACATTTGAATGGGGTGGAGAATGTGCAATATTTCTGTGTCTCTTCCATTGTAACTGAATTTCACCCTGTTCCGTTCCCTAGTCCTGGGTTAATTTAACCTTTCATTTTCTATACTTCTGGGCTGCTGAATATTATTAGAGAAATTCAAGTAACTCTGCCAAATGGATTTACTTCAAATTCACAGTGTTTAATGTTAGCTGGGCCTTAGGTGCTAGTCAGCATCTGTTTTTATTTATCTTTTAAAAAAAATCCACATCAAATTCTCCCTAGCAGTTAGTTCATATCTTTTTCATACACCTCAAGGTAGATCACCCTCCATCATCACCCTCTATTTCTCTGATGCCATTTGTTTGCTGGCTCTTATCACATAGGTCCCCTTCTCTGGTTCTATATTTCTCTTGAAGAGCTCATCCACTTATATATCTCTGAGTTGAGTACTGTCGAATCTACCTTTCCAATTATTTCTGCTCAGGAGTGAAGTACATACTGACAAAATGCATTTTTTTACAAGATGTGATCAGACAAATGAAATGTATTTAAATACAGGGTGGTGGTGCTGATACACTGGGGTGTAGAAAGAGAAGTAGTGGGTACAGAAATAGTGACATAAATATTTTGATCCTGATCTTGATACACATACATAGGCTGCGTAAGTAGGTGAGTTCACTACTGGAATAAGGATTTAGTCAGTAATTTCAAATTCAGTTTTAAATGAGTTCAACAGCTATGACCTTCTGTGTGACTTTAGAAAAAGCATGGACATTTCAAAATGGAAAGCTAAAATATTTTCATAAGTTGGATAAGTGCGATAGAACATGCCTTTTTGCTAGTCATCATTCATCACAGAGAATCATTCATACATTTGTTCATTAAATAAATATTTATTGAGAACCTACTACATGCCTAGCACTGTTCTAGGAATTTGGAATTCTTCTGTGAATAGACAGGCAAAAGTCCATTACCTCTGGGACTTACATTTTAGTGAGGGAAGAAACATAACATATAATAAATACGAACTGTAAGTATATTTGGAATATAATATGGTAAGTGCTGTGAAAAAAAGAGGCCTTATTGAAAAGGTAACATTTGAATAAATAATTGAAGATGGTGAATCAGGGAAGGAAAATACTTCTGTTGTAACATCACTTGCTTAAATTTTTAATTGAGAGCTAACTGAAATATAAAAATTACAAAATATTGTAGATCACCTTTCAGTTTATAAACAGAAATGCCTTTTAGGGTTTCAGGTTGCATTTTAATGGGTAATTTTTGAAGTCTTCTTTACCATTTCTAGGAATGTATCATTTCACATTGGCACTGTTTATTTCTATTATCTTATTCTGTAACTTGCTTTGACAGGATGTTAACATTTCAGTGGTGAAACATCCAATAACTCTACCTTCAAAATGCTTCAGTGAATGTTGACTATAAAAACTAAGGAATTAGTTAGAAAGTAATTTGGGTTCCGGATCATTTCCCTAGTACATCTTTGGAGTGAAAAGGGCTATTACAACAGAACCAGATACAATACTGTGGCCAAGAAGTAAGGTTCAAAACCGATTATAGGTTTGTGTTCTTGGGTAACTGCTCTTATAACTTTGTCAGTCAACTAAACTGACTTCTATTTTATTTATGCAATAAATAAATGTGCAGTGTGTTTGAAATATGATTTTTCTTCTTACTTGATAGGCTTTCATTAGAGTATGCAAGTTAGAGCTCTAAAAAGGACAGATGACAATTATTAGTAAATTTCAAATACTGAAATTTATAAATACCTCCTTGTTAAATTATGTTCTCAAACTCTTCATGAACTCTTGAGGTCTTAAAATCTTTTGAGGGGTTACTCTGAAAAAAAGAAGTTTGCTTCTGTTGTTTATCCATGAAGAGGATAGTAAATAAATAACTTGCACAATTGCCCTTTAACATAGTGTGAAGAGAGGACTTTAATGAATTAAAACTGGTTTCTTTGTTGTTATTTTTTACTGTTAGTTTTAGTTTTTTAGTCCCAGACCTAGCCTTCCTGGTGAGCCCAAATCCCTTTCCTCTCATTTAAGTACCAGTTTGCAGTTTCTATTAATAAAAAAAAAAAACTAGGTAGAGATTTCTGTTGCAAACAAAACCCAGACTGAGTCAGTTGCTTTTAGTGATAGGTTTCATCACAAAATGTTCAATTCCTCTATTGTATGTAGATAGAGAATATAAGTACTATACTACCTTTTTTTTTCACTGAATGACTCTGGGTTTCTATAGTTTAATTTAATGATATTGCCATTACAATTTAATCTGTTAAGGACTTTGATTCAGAACATCGGAAATTATAGGAAGCCGTCAGTTCATTCATGTACAATTATGATCTGTGCCTTCATTGAGATTGTACGGGTGGGTTTTTTTAATCCCATTTCTTTTGTTAGAGTTTGTCACTGAACTTAATAGAATATCCTGAAATACAACAGGAAGAGGGAGCATAGTGGGCATTTACTGTGAAGAGTCATGGTCACGTGATAGCCACTCACTAAACGTGGATGACCAAAATCAGTCCTTAACAATAATCAAAGCTGCTCTAATGGAACTAGTCCAAGCTAAATTTTTTATGTGGAATTTTTTAATGTGATCAGGAGCTGTATTTATTTAAACTAGGGAAAAAGAAGTAATTGAAGCAGATGATGACACTGTTTCCACATGAGTGCAGATGCATTACCGACATTCTCCTGTGGTCCTAACACACAGGAAGACTTCGGTACTTCAGCTCTATTGATGGGGGTCTTGAGGTAGTAAAAATTTAGCACACTGTATTCTAAATTTTTATTGGTTAGGTGGGCAAGAGTTAGTCAATGATATCTTATTTTTTTCTTCCATCTTCATTCACTTTAAAGTCAGGCTATGATATATGAAGGAAGAATAGTTGATACCAAAATTATTTTAAACGGAAATCGTTACTGTTTCACATAGTTAGTTAAAATAGACATATTTTTCTTTCCACTATGCAGTTTCTCGTTTCCTAGCTTTAATGATTGTTTCCTTTTCAATTTTAAGAACAATATGCAAGCGGGTATTGAAAAAAATAGAAACTCTATATTCTCAGAGTAATATATAAGAAAACATAGGCTCTTAGTATCTATTCAATGAAATTCCAATTACCGTGTCAATTATTACATTATTTTAAATTACTTTAATGGATGGTTACTTTTAATGGAAGAGGTTTTAATTTTTGAAAAGCATCCTGATTCCAGTGCAACAATGTTGTTTATAAGCAAATAGAGGAAATTAAATGGAAACCTGTTAGGCCTTTGAATGACTGAGTGCACACTCTCCACTTGATAGAAAGATTAACATCTACATTCAAAGGAAATTAAGTGAAATTAAGTCTAATCTTTTTGAAAGACAGTTTTACCATAAGGAAAATAACTGTATCACACTGTGACTGGTTTTTTTTTGTGAGAAAATAACCATGTGTTAGCCAAGATGTTTACAGATGTAGCCATATGAAATTTCTGATCTTGCATAAACTTTTTTCGCTAAAGTTTTTTTTCTTGACTCTGACTAGATCCTTTATGTTGTCTGCTCCTTTATGCGTTATATACAGAGATATGGTAAACTACTAGTTACATTTCTTGGTGAAAAAAATCTTCATATTACTGACCAAAGTTTTAAACTACTATTTATCCTTTTATTCAGTTTTTTTAAATCCCAGTTGTTTAGATATTCTTATGTTACATATTATTTTCCAAACATTATGTTTTCTTTGTTGCTTTTCTCTCAACCAGTTGAATTTATCAGTATCATTTTAAATGAGTTGTGATTGGATGTAACTGATTTTTTAATAACCATATAACCATAACTTGTCCATCCAGATGACTGTTAGGAGTAATCACTTCGGGAAGTAATGTATTTTGAATGCCATCAGTAACTACTCTTCATACTTTGAGAGTGGATTTGATTTCCTGTAAACAAAACTAAAGAAAGCCAAGTTGAGTGAAGGAAGTTGGCTGTTGAACTGAGATATACAAAGTCATGTGTCTCTTTTTCTGGCAGTTCATGAACTGACTTTAATAAACCGCTCAAAAAAGAATTGTTACAAAATTCTTCTGAGCAATGCCAACATCTACCAAGGTGATTATTTTGAAAAAGCCACACTCATTTGGATATGTATAATTGTATATTTGTTTAAAAATCTACTTCAATATTTTATAGACTCTAGTACTAAGTTAGGGTTCAGAATTCAGACTGTATAAAGATTTAGAAAGATCTATGCTATAGCAATTTTATGGTAAAGACTATTAATGATCTGATGAATATTACCTTCTGTTTTTCAAAAAGTCCTTTCAGTTATTGATTAGTTTGACTCTTACAAAGCTATAGGCATATCAGTAAGCATTTTTAACCCCATTTTACAGATTAGCAAGTTGGCAATTTCCTTGAGTTTATTTCATCAATTGGCTAACCCAGTAAGATTAGAAACCATGTTTCCTGATTTCCGCTCCATGATTTGTCTCTGCATCCCCTACCATCCATGTAACCGTGCTTAAGAAATATGCCAGCAAAATGGAAGAGAAATTCATTATAAACATGCAAATGCTTGCTCTGTCCTTGAGAATGATTCATTCTCAATTATTGTCCTACACCTGTGTAGAGTTTACACCAATCTTATCATTTTACAGATGAACTCCTTGTTCTTTGTTAAATAATTGTTTTCATCATGGTAAGTGTACTCTTTAATCCCCATCACCTATTTCACTCATTCCCCCACGTACTCCCCCTCTGATAACCATAAGTTTGTTCTCTGTAGTCAAGAGTCTGTTTCTTGGTTTGTCTTTCTCTCTCTCTTTTTTTTCCTTTGCTCATTTGTTTTGTTTCTTAAATTCCACATATGAGTGAAATCATATGGCATTTGTCTTTCTCTGACTGACATTTCGCTTAACATTGTACTCTCAGTTCTATCCATGTTGTTGCAAATGGCAAGATTTCATTTCTTTTTATGGCTGAATAATATTCCATTGTATGTATATACCACTTCTTAATCCATTCATCTATTTACGGATGCTTGGGCTGCTTCTATAGTTTGGTTATTGTAAATAGTGTGGCAATAAACATAGGGATGCATGTATCCCTTTGAATTAGTGTTTTTGTATTTTGGGGTAAATACCCAGTAGTGTGATTACTGGATCATAGAGTAGTTCCACTTTTAATTTTTTGAGGAACCTCCATACTGTTTTCCACAGTGGCTGCACCACCTTGCATTCCCACCAACAGTGCAAGAGGGTTCTTTTTCCTCCACATCCTTGCCAACATTTGTTTCTTATATTTTTTATTTTAACCATTCTGAGAGCTGTGAGGTAACATCTCGTTGTAGTTTAAGTTTTTAATTCCGGATAGTTAACATAAAGTGTTATATATTAGTTTCACGTGTTCAGTATAGTGATTCAACAATTCCATACTCTCACTGTAGTTTTGATTTGCATTTCCCTGATGATGACTGATGTTGAGCATCTTTTCATGGTCTGTTGGCCATCTCTGTGTCTTCTTTGGAGAAATGTCTGTTCATGTCTTCTGCACATTTTTTGATTGCGGTTATTTGTGTTTCTGGATTTTGAGTTGTATCAGTTCTTTGTATATTTTGAATACTAACCCTTTATTGGATATGTCATTTGCAAATATTTTTTCCCATTCGGTAGGTTGTCTTTTAGTTTTATTGTTTTCTTCACTGTGCAGAAGCTTTTATTTAGATGTAATCCCAATAGTTTATTTTTGCTTGCATTTCCCTTGCCTCAGGAGACATATCTAGAAAAATGTTGCTATGGCTGATGTCAGAGAAATTACTGCCAGTGCTCTGTTTAAGGATTTTTATAGTTTCAGGTCCCACATTTCCTCTTTGCTAAGTAATTTATCTCTGACTTCTTCAGTTTCCAAAGTTACTTTGAAAATCTGATAAGTTTCCACATGCTGAACAAAGGACTTTCTGAGATTTCTAAAGACTGGAAACCCAGGAGCTTCTGAGTTCTGTTTGGGGGAAATTTAGAAATCCAAATTCTTAAGTAACATGAAATATGGAGGCAGAGTAACTTATGAAGTAGATTCAGGACAAGCAAATAATACATACATGACTTGTACAATATGAAATGAAAAAGTTGATTAATGACAAATATAAGATCCCATCCTAGGGTATAGAAATGTAATTATACATTTAAAATGGAGGTGACATGGGAAAGAGAAGATTTTGTGGAAAAATTATAGAGGGGTTTACTTAACAGTAAGGTCAATACAAACAGCACAGTGTTATAGCTTCTCCCCAAAACCTGATATGATCTTAGTTGCATCTGAAATATGGTATCTAGAAACAGGGAAGTGATGTCCCTGCTGAATTCTCTTCAGATGACATCTTCATTCATCACATGATGGGTGCCCATAGTGTGCCAGGCATGGTTTTAGCCATGAAGAAAACAAGGATGTTCTCAGACAATGGAGAAGGCTCTCAGCAACCTTACATGCTATAACCTCCCTCAAAGGAGTGGTAAGATAATTGAGTCCAGACTCAAATGAATAAAAAAAAAGTCAGCTGTGCAGAAGTCTAAGAGAACAGTGTCCTCCTGGCAAAAGGAAGGGCAAGAGCATAAATACAAAGTCTGTTGAGTGCAAGGGTGAGAGCAGTCTTGCCCTATTTCAGGACTGGCAAGGGGCACAGCAGATGTAAGGGTGATAGGAGATACAGGTGCATAGGCAGGGGTGGATCCTGTAGGGCACTATAGGCCATGATATTTAGATGTTATTTTATGTTTAATGGAAAACTAATGAAGAGTGGCGGTCTTTATGTTTCCACAGGCTGACACCACACCCCTTTTTTCTCTATCTCCTCAGATCCAGTAGCAAGTAAATGCCCAATGGGCCCTTTCTATTTTGTACTTCCATGGTATTTTGTTCACTTCTTAATTAATGGTTTTTATCCTCCAAGATTTCAATTCCCTCTTCTTCTAAGGATACTGGCAGCCTCCTTCATCCTTGGTTAGTTGCCTTGCAGATAATTTTTTGATTATTCCCAAGGACAATGGCCCCCCCCAAATTTGACGTTATCAACACAAACTGATCGCTTCTAGTGGAAACATATCTATTTCTAGGTTCCTGTTAGGTTAATGGTAGAACATCATCATCAACTTTCTACACAAAAAGACTATTAAATATTAATCTAAAACTCAGACTAATACAAATCCCTTTTCAGAATCATTCAGTTCTATCATGTGCTTCATATATATGAATTTTTTCCCCAAGGATTCAGATTAGAATAGATTGTTTGGGCCATTCTAAATTTTCTCTTGCAAGAAAAGAATGAAAATACAGGCCGCAAAAAGACGTTTCACAGTTGATTCCTCATAAATGCCTACCTCCCTAAGAGTTTTTAATCATGACTTTCAATTTTATACCCCACTATTTTGCATTGTAGATGCTGTCCCAATTTTTTATCACTTTTCTGAGTTACATTTTTAAAATGACACTGAATTATTAGCTTATTATAATAATGATGTTCCTGGGTTATGGCCACTCTTCTTTTTAAATGACTTCTGTCTGCCTTATACTTACTATTCTTATTTTAATGGGAACAAAACAGATTTAGATATTTCTCCAAGCTATTTTAAGACTGGTTCCTTTGATTTTTTAATACATTTTTATGTTTGGGAGCAGCAGGTTTTTTTTGTTTGTTTGTTTGTTTTTTGCAATCATAACAAGCCAAACCTTAGAAACTTTTATCCTCCTGACACCTACATACATGTGTGTACAAGCCTCATGTAAGTCTGTCTTATAGTAAGCCTCATGTTTGGTCAATAACCCCTGCAATATATTCACAGCAAACTAGGCTCCCCGGAGTCCCTTTCTTCTGAAAAGATCCAGTCATCATCATTTTAGTTATGGTGTGGTGCATTCTAATTTTACTCCAGTTTCCTTTTTTTTTTTTTTTTTCCTTCCTCTTGAGATACTCCTGATTTTCTTCCTAGCCCATTTCTAATGGAGCAGATTTTGGTGTAATTTCTAACCATCTTCAAAGATTAGAAAATGTGAAGATTAATTTATTTGCTTTCTGATCTTGATGTGGGGTGTATCTCTAAGGCTGTGATAGAGTAAAAAAGAGAAGGGAGGAAGAGCCTGCTAGAAATAGCTCTACCACAGAATGCCTGGGGCTCTGAACCACACCTGTAACTGAGCTCTGACAACTACTTTTAGGAAAGCTAGTGGTTATCTTTTCTTACCAAGGGTAAACTCACGAGTCTGCCTTAGGCCTCCAGATAATTACCTAATTCACAGGTTTGGTTTGGTTTATCTCGCAAACCGAGGTTCTCAACTTCCTGGTTCTTATGCTTCTATTTAATAAACCCTATTGTTGGTTCCTAGCATTTTTCAAAAACTTCAGTTCCTTCTAGTCTTGAATAGCCTTAACAGTATTGTGTGCCATTGTTACGTATCCAGCCGTGGTTGTGTTGCCAGGGAGAGTGTGGTCGTTAAGAAGAGGAACTCTCAACTTCTGCTATCCTTTGCTCAACTGCCAGTCCCACCATTTGATGGCTGGATAAGCTAATTAGTTTTTGTAGACTTTTGTTTATTCATCTATCAAATGGAAGTTACAGTATCTATCTCATTGGGTTATTATAAGGAAGAAGTGGTATTTAATATGTTAAAGGGAATACCACAGATCAGAGTCCCAGTCCCTGGAGTGTCTCCTTCTTGCTGCAGCCACCCTGGTTAAGCTACTGTTCTCGCCATCCATCGATGCCTGGCACATCCAGGAGACGTCAGCACCCTGGTGCAGCTCTTGAGATTCATTATAAAATGAATATCAACTGTGATTGTATCTGTCTTTAATTATAAACCCCTAGAAAAAAAAGAGTAACAGGATTATGTAATTCCAGTCATACAGTTGATATTTCTTAAAGGTTTTTGGTACAGATGATAATGATTTACTGAGAAATAAAGAATAAGCGAACAATTTGAGTACACATTTATTTTTGCAGTATTAATTGTGAGTCTTGATGCAAATAATGATTATGAAAGAAATTACAGTAAAATACCAAAGTCCTTACAGGCCTAAAAACATTTTAGAAAGACTTTTATTAGAAATCACAACTATGTCACCAGTTTAGAAGTTTAGAAAATCAATAATAAATTTAAGGTTTATGAGAAGTTGTAAAGGCAATTACTGTCAGGAAATCTCTTTAGTTCTGTGACTCCTAACTCACAATTCAGAAACCAGACTTAGGCCAGATGACCTGTCTAGCCTAGGAGCATAATCAAGTTTTACACTGAAAAACAAGCTTATGATTAGTTCCCCCAGATAGAATTAATCAGTTAAGGGTTTGACACGAACAAGAGGAAAGATGGATTTTGTCAGAAATATGCTGTGCAGATAAATATTTACTGGATTATTGCATCTTGCTCTCACACTTACACTCTTAAAAAATTCTCTAGGGGCACCTGGGTGGTTCAGTTGGTTAAGCGTCTGCTTTTGGCTCGGGTCATGATCTTAGGGTCCTGGGATTGAGCCCTGCAAAGTCGAAGTCAGGCTCCCTGCTCAGCGAGGAGCCTGCTTCTCCCTCTCTCTCTGCCCTTCCCCCCTCTTCACGCTTTCTCTCTCAAATAAATAAAATCTTTGAAACAAATCATCTCTGAAATATGCTGTTTATTTATATGTGAAAAGTTTGTTCTAGGAAAGAAAATCTCATCATCAATGTTCCCGAAGAAAATGCTTTTAGGGGAAACTTTTGAATGTTTTATTGCAGACTACTCAACAAATTATAATTTCAGATAGAGGACCAAATGGTTCTCTGTTTTATCTAAGTGGGAAAAAAATCATTCAAGAACTTGGCTCTCTAGAAATACATATCTGTGCATCATGTATGTGTTTTATGGCATCAAAGTTATAGTTCAGTAGATTTCTAAAAGGCTTTTGGGAGAGAAAGAGACATGAAGTTTTACAGATTCTAATTACAAGTTAGAAGTCATCTCACTGTGGGAAATTAAAAATGGAAATAATTAAGGACAATTCCAGTTGAAAGAAATATGCATTATGGAAAAAGCAATAAAAGCACAAAAAATAGGAAAGTAAAATCACTTCTCAGTAGCTTCTATGATTCAATTGTAGATCAATAGTGTGTAGTTAATGCATTACCAGGAGAGCATTAATTTGCAATTACCACAGGTGATCTGATCCTCTGTGTTCTGTCTATTGACACAAATGACCTTTTGTTGAAAGAGATTCTGCAGTCATTATTTTAAATAGAGCAACAGAAAAGCAAAAGGAAAGTATAGGTCACTTTCAGTCATAAGTATCTTACATCACACAAAGTGGAAACCTTTGTAGTGTAGCCCCAAATAGTCACATTATGGAGTATAATAAGCCTGAGCATGGGTATGTCTGTTTGCATACAGGATGGATATAACATGCACTGTATGGTGGTGGGTAAATATGATTCAAAACAAAGCTACAAATGCCCTGAATTAAGTATAAAATAAAGTAGACCCTTTGATAAACCTCTACAATAAGGGAAGATATGAGAGACGTTGGTTCAATGAAGTGGGTTTTTGTAATGCTTCGTTTCGATGCAAGCTGGGTAGCCTTGGAGGTAGAGAGTCTGATGCTCCAACAATGACATATTCTTGAAATCAAACAGACCTCAGCTCTCTAGAGACCATATTCCAATCATAAACAGTGTGGCAGGGACCCACGCGGCCCCATCCAGAGTCTGCTACACAAGCAGTGATATCAACCTCAGAATTGCCAGCTAGGTACAGGAAGCCTGACAGGACTGCATCTTACTGATGCAGGCTTCAACACAAATGAAAAGGCATCAGGTTGCTCGGAATGAAGTCCTAGCTCTGCTGCTCTTTAGCTATATGACCTTGGCTTTATTAGATGTGTGAACTTTTTATACTTCAGGTTTGTCATCTGAAAAGTAGGGTTACATAGGATAGTTGTGAGGGTTAAATGTTATCACCTGTAAAGCATTTCAAACAGTACCTGTAACACAGTACCCATAGATGTTAGATATTAATTATCATTGTCATCATCATCATCGTCCCCTGCTAGGATTTTTGTTCATGGACAAAGAATTTTCAAACAAAATTGACACCCCCCTTTTCTAGCTTTGGACTAGCATGTGTCTTGGCTCAGGCTTATTGAAAACAGAGCCCGAGGAAGGGGCTGAGTGCTAATGTTTTGTCAGAAAGTAAAATCCGTAAAATCTAGGATAGCTAGAGTAAGAGAAAATAGAAAAGAGACAGGGAAAGATGGGATTTGAATACAAGGTCATGCATTACTGGGTAGTACATTGCTTCACAAGCTCTAAGAGATCCAGTCAGTTGGCCACATGGTACATCTCCAGAGAGACTAGATAGAAAATAGTGCCTTGGGACAACCCAATCACAGGGAAAGGGATAGAAAATTTATCTGCCATTACTTTTGGCCTTCCTTCTTCCATTGGTTGGAGTTCATCCAGATTTGATTACCCTGTAAAAGCCTGCTCTCACAATCTGCCGTGTGGCTCATTCTAGCACTACTTCATACAGGACACTAATCTCTTCTCTATGTCTGGTTATCAAGCCTGTAGATTCATAGTGACAGATAACTTATTATCTTAGAAGTTATCCAGTTAAAATTATAGGTAAATTCTGCTTCATACTGTGGAAAACCTACCTCCATCTATCTTTTATCCATTGGCCCTACTTCTTCTTTTTTAAAACTAGACAGAATATATCCATGTTATTTTTATAAAAGCATAGAATTTCAGAAATGGATAAAAACTTGTCAGCACAGAGACAGTTAAATATTATATTTATATTATTCTTATTATCTGTGTTTAGGACTATCTGTAGTAATACAGGTAAGTGAAAATAGCATGCAATTTTATAACAATATTTTTACCATACTACAACCTAGGTCACTTCATTCCCAGAGTGAGACAGGGAAGGCTAAGAAGTTAAGTGGTCTCAAAAATTGGCTTGCTGATAGAGAATTAAATGGGTACCCCAACACTTCCTGAAACCTGGAGAAAATTGGACAGCATATAGAAGTGGGCCCTGCGTATATCTGAAAATTCAGGAGAAGTGTTCTGAGAGGCTTTCATAATGTTCTTTAAAAACTGAGTAGCATGTAGGCAAAACATCTCTTAAAGTTATTCATCAGAAGTATATCTGACAAACAGATGGGACTTGTCCCTCTCTGGAGAAGTGTCTAATATAGTCATTGTAGTGATTTGAGAAGGGGGTATGTTATCCTTCGGTTGTCTCTCCATTCATTCCTTGGTCAGAAGCAGCAGTGATCCATTAATCATCCAAATAGTCAAGCAAAGGAAAAAGGAGACAAAGAAACAAATAGATGGAGTAAAGAAAAGGGAGAAAGAAGGTCCTCACTGTCAAGTAATTGAGAACTGAATGAAACTTTATAAGGCAAAACAACTTGTTTATACCAGCTTTCAGTTTTTTCCATGGATAGGTACATTTTATTAATAAGTGAAATCACTATTTAAATCAGTCAGTCTAATTCCTATTTTTAACCGAAGTTGCCTGGTAGGTCATTCTGGTCATTTGGAGTATTACCCATTCTAATTATTTGTGAGATCTGTAGGTTTTTTTATAGGAGATTTTTATAGATTTTGTAGATTTTTATAGCACCTGGCATTCTAGTGCCTGGACAGGGTGATACCTATCTTAGGCCAGCACATATAAGGAACTGATGATTAAGAGAACATAAAGCATCATTTAAGCAACATTTAAGCATCTCAAAGCTTAACTGTAATCCAGAGCCAGCCTTAAGTACATTATAACTTTGCAAATGATAATACCAAAACTATTATAATGGCTGATGCTTATATAGAATTTACTACATGCTAGGTACTTTGTAAGCTAATAATTATATTTGTTCATTTATCCTCCAATAATCCTGTGAGATAGATATTAGTATTTTCCCTCTCTTATAGCCAAGAATATTAAATTACAACATGATAACTGGCAAAGCTGTGATCTAAACTCAGACAATTTGACCTAGCATCTGATTTTTAACCACTCTACTACTGTATTGACATTTTTGCCTACTAGAATGGCTACTATCAACAGACAGACAGTGATAAGTGCTGGTGAGGATGGGGAGAGACTGGAACCCTCTTGGGTTGCTTGTGGAAATGTAAAGTGGTACAACTACTTTGGAAAACAGTTTTGCAGTTCCTTAGAAAGTTAAACATGAATTTACCATACAATCCAGAAATTTCACCCCTGGGTATCTACTCAAGATAAGTAAAAACATAGGTCCACAAAAAGTCTTGTACTTAGTCATGGCAGCATTGTTCCTAATACCCCCAAAACTGAAGACAGTCCAGACCCCCATCAGCTGATGAGTGGATAAACAAAATATGGTACATGTGGTTCATACATACAGTGGAATAGTATTCAGCAATAAAATGGACTGTTACCATAATGACATAGATTATTTAGCATGTGTAAAAAACATGATGCTAAGTGAAGACAAGCAGACACAAAATACTGTAATATTTGTATTGTATAATTCCATTTATATGAAATGAGAAGTGGCAAGTCTAGAAAGACAGAAGACAGATCAGTAGTTGCCTGCAGCTTGGAGTCTAAGCGGCAGAGTGGCTGTAAAAGGCACAGGGAACTTTCGGGTGATGGAAATAGTTTAAAACTGGGTTGTAGGAATGGTTTCACAACTCTACAAATTTACTAAAAGTCATTTTCTTGCATACTTATAATAGATAAATTTTATGGTATTAAATTATGCCTTAATAATGCTGCTTTTAAAAAACCCACATAATTAGAGAGAGATAGCTGAAGTACTATATGTAACAAAATTATTAAATATAAAAGTTTGAAATTTGGGTTGAGGGATTCATAGTGAAAAACCTGAAGGGTCAACAAGGGGGATTTCAATAATGCTTAAAAGTTCTATTTCTTTTTTTTTTTAAATCTGTCTCTGTAATCTTGCTTGAAAATGACATAATACCTTTTATAAGGATCCATTAATATTTATAGTATTATTAGTACTCAAATGTAATCAAATTAAATAAATGTTTATGAACCCTGCCTAATTTAAAAGTGAGCACATTCAAATAAGTCTGTCTGATTAAGGCATCCTTGGTAGAGGCCTTCCTGGATTTCTCAAATGTGTTTTACACATTAAAGTATTAAAATTAGACTATTTTCTTTTAAATAAACATTGATCATACTTGGTATACATGCTTATATCTGATTTAAGTATTTTAATTTTTAAAATTATATCTCATTTAGGAAAAATTAAATAGATCAAAAGGAGATTGGCTTTGATGGTATCAACAACTAACATCTGTTGAGAACTTCATTCATGAGGTTCATGTTATCAGGCCATGTTATGTAATGGTCATAATGTCCATTTATTATTGCATTAATGGTTATTGAGTGTCTAATAGATACCAGGCACAATAATAAGAAACAAACCTGTAAGAAAAATGGCAAATAGTGATAAGTGCTATGCAGAGAATTTAAATTAGCAAGTGTGCTAATGACTGGCTGGGGAAGTTCTTTGGAGAGGTGATATTTAAGCAGAGAACTGAATAAGATTCACCCAGCCATGTAAAAATAGGGAAAAGAATATTACAGGCAGACAGGGAAAACCCTGATTGCAAAAATGAAGGCATGAATGGCAAAATAAAAGGCATGCCTTTTTTTGGGAGTGGGGGGCATGCCTTTGGCCTGCCATTGTGGCTACAGCAGAGTGAGCATGAGTAAGAGAGGTGAGCAGGGACCAGATCATGCAGTACTTTATACCAGGTGTTCCTATTTTTTTTCAAAACAAGGTAAGACATTATTGGTTTTAAGCAGTGGTGAAATATGATCTAATTTATATTTTAACATAATCATTCTAGCTGTTGTATAGTTAATGAATTCGGAGATGGTCGATAGTAGAAGGTGGAAACTATGGCAGTAGTCCGGGTGAGATGGTGATGGACTTGAATAACAAAAAGCAACGCATGTGGAGAGGATGGACAGATTCACAATATAGATTTGAAGTAGTGCAACAAGGCTTGCTGAGAGATTATAATTTTGTGAGCCAGAAAAATAAAGGAATGAGGAATGATGTTTAGCTTTTGGTCTATTGGAGAAGTAGGTTGCAGGGAGTGGGGAAATTAAGAATGCTATTCTGGCCACAGTCAGGATGCCCAGGAGACGCCAGTGGAGATGTCAGGTGGGCAGTTGCTTCTCCTTTTTCCCTATCCTATTTTCCAGAGATGTACCAAGCCTTCAAATGCATGTATAACCTAATGCTGATAAATGAGTGTATGTCTTCTCCCCCAGCTAGGATGTATGCCTTCTCCCCCATTCCTTTCCGCTTCTTATGAAAGCCTTACAGTGACTAGAAGAATCAGGCACAAAGTAGATACATGGATACATGCTCGTGGATAGATGCTGAGAGATGCCTGGGTGGATGTTTAGATTAGTGAACATTTAGAAATAGACAGTAAGCATCTGGGTATTGAATATTTCAGAGGCCGGTTTCATTTATCTCTTATCATTCTCAGATATATATTCCTGAAGCTGAGCTTAAGAGGATCATGAGTATTAAAGGAGAAGATTACAAGAAATACAATTTACATCAAATGTAGATTTTTAAATAAAGTAAATAAAAAGTCTAGAAAACATTTCCCTTCAAAGGAGAAAAAAGTCCTAAATTTATTAGCCTTTAAAAACACATTTATCCATTTCCCTAACTCATCTTCTTCAGGTATCCAGGAGATATTGCTTTTCTGCTATGGTCAGATTTCCCACATGTTCATTGTTTTTATGACTTATGAGTCTCTGAAAACTCAAACCAGATTTCTCCTGGTTGAAATATACATATTTCTAGTTAAACACCTCCTTACCCTGTTCACTGATCCCACCCCACAAAATCAGAGGAAAGAAAGACAATGCTTGCTATTGGCTTCTTTATTTAAGCTGACAAATCTGAACGAAGAGGACCTAAGAACTTCTTGGAATTAAAAATCTGGGCATGCAAATATAAACCTTCATTATCCTGAAATCAATTACACTATGTTTATAAGATGAAAGAAACTAATATGTCTAAGGATCTAAATATCAAACCTCTGTTTCAGATAGCTGGCTTAATCCCACAGTGATAGACACGTCAGATATTATAATATTTAGCATATTTCCTCATGTGGAAAATGATAGGACTTCAGTTGTCATGCTTTAAGGGCATGAGCCATAATCTCATTATCATCTCCCTAAATCAATCACTACATTCTGGATATTAACTCCATCCTAATGACACCAGATGCAGTGATGTATATGAGGTGAAAGAAAAGTTCTATGACTCATCATTGGGCCCAAAAACAATGAGGCAAGCTAAAAATCAACTTAATCACTGGGGAATTCAGTATGGCCAACTACAGGGTGCATTGCACATGCCTGGTCTTACAGAACTAAATTAAGACTAATATTGCATATTCATAGGGCCTGATGTCTCTAAAACACACAATAAATATGAGGAATATAGAGAGTTAAAAAAAAGCAATCAGTTCTATGGCATTTTAAAGCATTATATAATTAGCTAATGTTCCTTATAACAACCTCAGAATATAAGCAATAGTTTAATTTACAATGACATGTTATAGACAAGACTGAAATGTAAAACATACATTCACTTACCTGCATTTACCTTATTTATCTGTTCTTTCATTCATATTCATATTCTAATTCATATTCAATAATTGATTTAGAGCTTGTAGTATATTGATTTGTGGGGAGGGGGTGGTAATCAGATTTTACTTTATGCTGTTGAAGTATGACAAGTGATATTCAGTCATTTTTTTTGGTCTTAGTCTATCTGGTGGGTTCATCTGTGTGATAGGCCAATTGTTTACAACATAGACCTGATTAATTTCAGTCCAGGGGCTCAACCTACTAACTTATCTGAGAAATTAGTTAATATGGGAAGAGAACTCAAAAGGCTCTAGTTTCACATGAAGACATACAATTAAGAACTTGAACAGTTATTTTTACCTCTGAATGAGACCCATTGTGTCATACATCTACTGAGAGAGACTTCCTGGTAAATAGCACTTCATAATTCTTATCTCATTTTGTCCTCACAACAGCTTTTCAGAGAAGGTTTATTCTGACAGATATAAAACGAACAGCATAACCCCAGGCTGCTGCAGTCAGAAGTTTTGTTTGATAATAGATTTTGAAAAGAACCAGAGGACTGGCTTATAAATTAGTATCTGCGGAATGAAAGAATAAATGAATGAGTGGGTAATTTTTGAGTAATAGAGAAAGACTTTTTTGAAGAAATGATGTCTTAAAATTGCTCTCTTATGATCAAAATCCAGAATGATCTATTAAATACTTCTGGCTATATATCTCCAGCAAACAGAGTGAGAAGGCCTTTCCTGGGAAGATGGGGCAGTTTTACAGGACATATATTAGAGGAGAACAAATTATTTTAAATGCCAGTGTGTGCACAAATCTGTTCAGTATTAATTTGATTATTTACCTTGAACTACTTAGGGTAAGTTGATGAAGTTCTGAACTTTAAAGTATGAACTTGAAATTATTAAAGATAGAGAAAGAATTCTTTAAAATGAAAATATCAGTCCGGATCCAAGGAGACACTGGACTGACCTGGGTATGTGATGCAGAAACTAAAACATTAAATAAGAGCATCCAGACACAAAACAGTATAGAGTCCTTTCCCTTAACTTCTCCTGGCTCTGTGTTATCTTCCTTCATTTAAGTAAGTAGCTAGAACTTACAGTGTATGTACAGACATATGTGAAAATGAGTAGTTTAGAGCATCACATATACTGGACATGGTACTATGAGTTCAATCTTTGTTAACCAAATGTCTTCATAGAGTTCGGAATCACATAGTTCTTCAGTTGTTATTAAAGGGGCCTACCAGAAGAGAAAGAATCAAATGGTAGCTGCTGTCAAGATTCAGGTATCCAGATTGGGAATACCAGATAAGCAATAATCCATACATAAACTCTGTCAAGTTTGGCTGTAACAAATAGTACTCTGTCAATAAAAATGCTAAAGTAGATCTCCTTCTTTGCATCCTGGAAAAGACACTGGTATGCCCAAAGAATAGCTAAGTAATAATGCAAACATATTCATGTTTAATGATGCAATGAGTGGCACAGACTTTAAATGCAATAGAAGTTGAGATAAAAGTATTTTATTGTGGGTTGGTGTGAATTCTGAATTATGATAAATTTGTATAAGTAGAGGGAGATGAAAATATATCATTGACAGAAAATTAAAGAGAGTTTTGCTTATCCTCGAATGTTATTACTTGGATATCCTTATCTTGCTTCATTCATTCATTCACTCATTATTTATTCTTTGAACAAATCATCTGCCAAGCACAGATCTTTATGTGCTAAACACTGAGAGTGCCATGATGAATAAAACAGATATAGTCTCGGGCGCCTGGGTGGCTCAGTTGGTTAAGCGACTGCCTTCGGCTCAGGTCATGATCCTGGAGTCCTGGGACTGAGTACCGCACCGGGCTCCCTGCTCAGCAGGGAGTCTGCTTCTCCCTCTGACCCTCCCCACCCCATGCTCTCTCTCTCTCTCTCAAATAAATAAATCTTTAAAAAAAAAATCATGTTTCAAATAAAAAACAGATATAGTCTCTGCCCTTTTACTGTGTCTCTGAAAGCTGGAGAATGAGATCTAAATTGTAATCCTTACTTACATGTGTTTTAGAACATGTATGTTCTAGGTAATTATGTATCTTTTTATTTGATACATTCCTCACAAGAATTATATTTTGGATAGATAGGTAGATAGATGATAGATAGATAGATAGACATATATGTGTATGTGTATAAATTATATATATGTATGTATGTATGTATATTTATTCCTGTTTTCATATGAGAGCCAGGTGCCTTTATAGTGGTTAAAAAAAAAAAAAGCAAGATTACATAGTTGTTATGAGAAAGAGTCCTGGGACAGATTGATCCAGGACTTGAACCCTTGCTCTGCTGTTTATTAGTTGTATGATCTTAGTTCAGGATCCTTAATCTCTGACCCTCTGTTTACCCATCTGCTAATTGAAGAAAATAATAGTACTTTCTGGTGTTATTGTGAGGTTTAAGTGTGATGCTACATTGAACATATTTAGCACAGTGCTTGGAAAGTAATAAACACCACGTGAACTTCCGTCAAAGAAATTTGGGTAAAGCATAAAGAAATGACAGTTACAAAAGAACAGACTGAGAATATGTGAAGTACATAAAAATCTTCTACCCTTAAGGGTGTTTCTCTCCAGTTTACAGGATGTAAATTTTGGGTGGTCCTTTACCCTTCCTATCCTTCTTGAGTTTTTCTTATGCCAAGAGATACTTGGAGGTCAAGAGGGAGGACCCTTTAAACCTAGGATCCTCTGGATTAGGTTAGGTCTCTGAGGTCCCAAATCCCCTCGTAAACAATAAAAGTCCTGTGATTCCAGTCCAATGTTAACGTGCTGAGGCCTGCATAAGTACCCGAAGGACCTGAATGTGAAACCAAACAAAAAGTGACAGAGCATCCTAGAATGTGTTCCACGAGGATAAGTGAAAATCTCCCTCCAATCTAGAGATGGGGAAAAGCCTCTAATAAGTAAGGGAATCAGAGATCTAGGTTTGTTCAGGACAGTTGTAGTGTGTGCTGATTGTCCTGGTATTTTCATTAATGGTTTTCCTACTTACTCTCAAGTGTCTGGGTGGTTAATTATATAGTCACCTCTAAGCATCCTCCTAAAACCCCCAGCCTAGAATTTCTGCTAGTCTTTGTCATCTTTCTTCAGGTGAATTGCGACACTCACAAATAATAAAATATGTACCCTTCTAGTGAGAAATGCACAAATAAAACTGATGCATTCATTCATCCCTAACCGTCTACTGCCAACCCATCTTTGGAGGCTGAAGACCAGGCATTTTTTTTTTTTATTTCAATAAGATTTTACTTATTTACTGCAAGTTAAGTAATTATATTGGAAATGTATCATTACATGTACAGATAATTTTTTTAATTAGAATAAGACTGAGATGACATTTGATCAGTTTCAAAATGTGATAGCAGTTAATACTAGTATCGTACGATTCTTCAGCTAGTGCCAGTGACAGCTTCAGTAGTACATAAGATAGCAGTGTCCCCAATATTTTTTATAAAGTCACTCATATAAAGATAGTACAATAGCAGGCATTTTATTTTTAGGTTCTTGGTCTTCTCTAATTAAAAGCGAAGCAAAACAAACAAAAAACGAAAAGCAAAAAATCAAAACCTAGAATACAATTTTTTTCCCCAGTTTTTCCACGTAATCACAAATTTTATAAGCCTCATATTTTCCACTTGTGCAGTAAAGAAATTAAGAGCACGTTTTTAACATTTTTTTAAAAGCTTCTTTTAAAAAATACAAACCTTTTTGGCTTTGCTTCTCCAGCTCTCCAAAGGTATGCACTGTGCTTTCAGTATAGTAATTGGAACACAGGTAAGTTTTGTTGTTGTTGTTGTTTTCTCTAGCACTTAACTCATAAATAGATGATTCACTCTTAATCATCTGAACTTTGTGTAACTTTCATGTCCCAGACTGTTTTGGCAACTCAGTCAAGATTGTTGACTCCCTGAAAATAGCCACGCACTATGCTCACAAATTTGTGTTTTTATCAATAATAGATTAACAATAAAATCAATGACTGAACTGTGAGTGCTTGAAGAGGTGGACAGTGTGATTTGAGGTGCTATCTCCATGTTAACAACATTCTTCTCATTTCAGACGGGTAGTCCCCTTCTCTTGGAATGTTGGGTTATATCATTGAGTAACCACATTCCTTTATCCGTCTTCAAAGTCCAGAAAACAATTTCCATGGGTGAATTTGCTCAGTAGACTTTTCCACACTAGGCATTATGACTTATTCTCCAGTCATCCCAACCCCATGTGGTATTTTGGTAAATGATATTGTAAGTCAAATTTTCCCAGCTGTGTTGACACTGCTGAAAAAGAGAGATTGCCTAAAATTATGGATTTTAGTCATCTGACAGCCATTGTTTGGATATTCAGTTTCCTTTTCTTGCCCCACTTTTATCATGGGAGGCGCTGAGCTTGCACGATGAGACACACAAACCCTGACACCCCCACCTGTGTTACTGCAGAATAATTGAAAATTACAGCGGTAACTGATGCTGCACCACAGCAGTAGCCTCGGGTGGAGAGAATCTGTCATAGTTGAAAAATCCCTCTGCCTCTGATCAGAGTGGTTGAGCTTCCCCAAACTGTAGCCACAGCCCCTCCCCAAAGAATGGGCTGCCTAGGGGAGCTGGGTGTGCAGAGGACTCCAGGTCTCACCTCAGCCTTTTCAGACTTCTGTTTGTGTCTGTGGGCAAGTGGGGCCATCAACAGCAACATCTTTGAAGATTCAGGACAGCGGTCCCCACTCTTTGGCCCTCTGCATTGTGCCTGACACCCATTTTATCTCTAGCCCCTCATAAAAGGCAGAGAAAGGGGCTGTGTCTCTGTGTGGCTCTTTTTCATTATGATTTCTTGGTTCAGGTCATCACTGAGATCTGAATCCAGCTGAAGCTGACTTTCTAAAGGGCAGGTACACAGAAGGGGACAGAGGCGATCTTGCCTGCAGGGCACATCACATCCCTTTGACTCATCAGCCCAGACTGTCCTCAGTCAAGTTGTATCCTGAACAAAGTCAGTAGAGAAGATCAGCCCCACAATGCTGTTCTGAATAACAGTCAAGGAGGTGGCCCATCATCTATGCCACCTTCGAGAAAATACTTGGAGACTTGGTATTTATATTCCATATTCCAGTTGGCAAAATTGGTCTGGATCCCAGTAGGGAATCTGTTGGAAACATTTTATTCTCTTTAGCCTGTCTTCAGCTGAATTTGGGTTAAGCAATTAAGCAGATAGAGAATGACCACAGAGGGACATTAAAAATTAGCCTTTCAAACACCATAAAATTCCTTCTTGATTGGGGGAAAGGAGGTATTCATATACTTAGAATTTGTTAGAGAATGTATAATTTAAAAGGCCAGGTAAGAGGATAAGTCATGTGATTGACAATGAAATATAGGATATACAAAATAAGCTAAATGACTTCTATACCTTTAGCATTTATCAGTGAGTAACAATTAAAGGACAACATTAAAATGTAATTAATAAGCAGAAGTGCTTATTCACTGAGTTGTTTTGTTTGTTTGTTTTTACCTGAACCTTTAAAAAACATCTGTTGGGACTGTTTGTTGTTCTTTTTTCCCCCAGCCCAATTTGGTGTGGTCAGAACATAGAAAACTGAACTGAAAGCCAGATTTCTTGATAGCATGGCATTTGGACAGCTCTTTTACTTAGTGATCCTGTATAGGTGGGTAGCAAAGCTGAAATAAGCCCTCTCCTTTTGAGGGAAACAAGATGGTATTTTGCTGAATGCTAGAATTTTATCACTTTGAAAAAAAAAAAAAAAGCTGCTTGAGAGACCTAAGAGTATAAAAGCATTTGAGATCTCAGAAGGAGTTTAAATCAATGCACTGGCACAGTTACAGAGCAGATGAAAGAACCTGCTGTCTCAATTGCCAGGAAACTACTTAGAAACTCTCACTTTGATTTCTTCACGTAGTCCGTTACATTACTGCTAAATACAATATATAGGGACATCGCGACTTTGATGTTGTACAGCTTCAACAAATGGAAACTAATATGATAGAACAACTAAGATTTGTGGTTTTATGTGGATATACAAATATATACCCGTCTAGCTCCTTATGTACTATGTATCTCCAGGGGCTGTCTTTTCACCTATAGCCTTATAAAATTAAAATTTTGGCATTTTATTCATGAACTCTAGTAAATGCCATGTTCATGTGGCACCAAAAACTCATAGGGAGATATTGTTATTCTGAATTATTACCTTAATGATATGTATTATACTACAGTTTCAAAAATTATAATGTAGTTTTATATGTCTGCTTACAAGTACTGGATAGAACTCAACTCAATGAGGAATGACTAATTCGGTACCTTTAGAAAATCTGATGTTTTTGTTCAGTGGGTGTGGACAGATGAAATTGGAAACTGCATTTCCATCCAACAACAGCAGAGGTCTGTTTTCCAGTTTTCGTCATAAACCTTCAAGTGATCATCCCATTATTAAAATCCTACCTTTTAAAAATCTGTGGATTTCTGCCATAATTCATTAAATAATAAATTTGAAATCATTTTGTAATATGTGCTGCTTCTTAGGAAAATTATAAATATGTGCTTCTTTAATTCTGTAAGACATCAAATTTAAGATTTTGAAAATTTACAGAAGTCAGAAGATCTTAAGGATCTTCTGACTTCTGAAGATCTTCATCTGACTGTTGACTCTATCACCTACTAATCTTTTGAGTTGGGACGAAGCATTCAATGTTTAGTTTTGACTTCCTCACTTACTAAGCACTTACTGGCACCTTCTCCGTCTTGCTGTTGGAATTGGTGTGTGGGCTAAGGAAGATGATACTGGAGAGGCAGTGCTGTACTGGAGAGAGCTTTGGGCCAGGCAGGGAGACCAGCACTGCCTCCAACTAGCCTGTGTGGCCACGGATAGATCATTTAGCTTTTCTGGACTCCTACTCTGTGAAATAAAGAGGCTGGTCTGAAAACGGTCTAAATTACCTTGTGCCTTATTTGTTGGCATGCTTAGAAAACTGTAAATCACTATGCAAATATTTCTGACTTTTTGATAACATGCTTTGAAAACTATAAAGCACCAGGTAAAACATTTCAAGTGTTTTACGTTGTTTAAACAGTTTAACACTTTATCAAAATAAATTAGTAAGGGGAGATCATAGGATTTTTTTTTTCTTTTTCTGGGACATCTTTAAGAATTGGATGGATAATCCTCCTAATTCAGTCTTTTATCTATGGACTGTGTTCATAAGAATACTCTTGAACTTTTTCCAGATACGTAAGACTCTGTTATTAGTATATTTTGGAATGTGATAAGCATTGCAGAAGAATGTCCCTTTTTACTTAAATCCAGGTACCCTCCAATACTCCTTTTACACTACTTACAGCAACTTTAAGACTACTTTGGACTCAATGGGAAAGATATGTTTTACTTGCATATAGCCTGATGGCACACATTTCTAAGACCTGGAGTGTCGTTTGTCCACCTAGGAGGTAAGAAATGAAAAGGGATAATTTGAGATCACTACCTACCGCAAATAAACATAATGTCCATGACCTTCTTTTACTGCAGTAGACCAAAAAAGTATTAGGCTTAAAAAATTATATCTTGCCTAATTCATGCTTTAATGATTTATTCATGTTATGAAATTTATTTTTGGTTCCAATCTAGCTTACTAAGTACTAACTACTGTTTTAAGACTTAAATATGTTGCCTTTTAGTTTCTGATGTGCTATTCCCATTTTTAAATAAAGAAAGTTGCTCATACTTATGCAGCTATGATGTAGTTTAAACCTGATTCTGCTTGACTTCTGTGTGCATGCTCTTAGCCTCTAGGCTATACCACTTGATATGGCATAAAAACCACTAGATTTGACTTGAAGAAATAGTTTTTCAAGTTCAAGCTCTTTCCATTTTTTTTGTTTTTTTTTAAGATTTTATTTATTTATTAGAGAGAGAATGAGAGATAGAGAGCATGAGAGGGAAGAGGGTCAGAGGGAGAAGCAGACTCCCAGCTGAGCAGGGAGCCCGATGCGGGACTCGATCCCAGGACTCCAGGATCATGACCTGAGCCGAAGGCAGTTGCTTAACCAACTGAGCCACCCAGGCGCCTGGAGCTCTTTCCATTTTTTAAAGGAAAAACATTACCCTCTCTCCTGCTTTACTTGTAGGTTTGTTCTGAGTATTGAAAGAAATAATGTATGTAAAGGAGACTTTTTAAGATGTAAATCCACCATAAATAGGTAATTTACTATTAATGTGCTTAATCTCATTTTATGAGAAATAATGAGAAAAGGATAGCACCCCCCAACCCTCTGTCACCTTGCAGATATTTGTACACTCACTTTGCATAGGCAGGCTTTGACTAAATGTCAAATGCACCTAAAGCAAAAATTCAGGGCGTTGTGTCAGACCTCTGGAGGAGACTATTCAGTGGCAATAGGAACTTTATGACACTCCCCAACTCATGCTACACGGGGGGCCACCACCTACTCAGCCCCTGAATGGGCTGATCCTGCTGAGAATCCAGGGGCCCATATTTAAAACAGCTCACTATAGGGATATTCACGCTTATGGAAATAATTAATAGTGGCAATGATCCTTATAATGACACCTGATGTCCTGCTGGGAAGAAAGATAAACCAGCCTTCACCATAAAGAACTTACAAATTATACTAAGCAAACATGTTAACACCTATTAAGAGTCCTAATCAGAGCTGTTAAACAAACAAAGAGATGTCATATAAAATACACCCGTTTAGGAATAGCAGCTACATGTTTGGAGTTTTAAAAGGAGCCATTTACCTTTGAGATAGAGATAAAGGCCTCAGTGGAGCGTAAAGGTTAGGCAAGAACAAGGCACCTTTTTTGAGCAAATCCATTATCTGAGCATCAAATCCCATGGCCAAAGGTCTGTTCCCAAAGGTGTGCTTGCATCCTAAGATTTATTTTGGGTCTTATTACTATTTCATCAGAAAATTAATTGTTTCTTCAGATGTGACTTATTATTATAAATAGTGCTTCTTTAAAAGGCCATGAAAATGTTGCTACAGTGTAATAGTAAAAATCAAGAAATTGTTATTAGTCTGTAAGAAATTCACCTTGCAGACAGCATTTCAGGTTAAGATGAGGTTCATCCCTACCTTGCTATTCTAAGTGTGGCCCAGCAGCATCAGCCCCACTTGGGAGCTTGTCACAAATGCAGGATCTTGGGTCTCATTCCAAACCTGCAGAAACAGAATCTACATTTCAATAAGATCTTCAGATAATTTATATGTGTATTAAAAGTTTAAAAGAAAATATCAACGTGCAGAGTTCCTACAATCAGACATTCTATCAGGAAAATTAATAAGTTTAATCTTATCAGAAAGTAGAAATTAAATTACTCATTTTAGAAAGGTATATAAATAGTGTGACATATGATGAAACTTATCTGAAGTGATCCCCTCAAACACCCATGACTGTTGGTGGCTTTCAGTGTTTCCAGCATAGCACACCATCCCAGCCATGTTCAGTCACCTTGTTATAGTCTCTCCTCCCTCTTGAGGTTTTTTTTTTGTTGTTGTTGTTTTTAAAGAATAGCTCAGAATAGCTCCCAATTATGTTACACACTAGCACTATAGGATGGGAACATAGGAGAGGGTAGGAAAGAGGTAGTCTTCCCAGTCTTTGGGCCCACCATGTTCTTCCATAGTTAAAATACACCAAGTCTATGTTAATTTACTTCATTAAAAAATAATGTAATAAAATAAAATACACCATGTCTACTCTTGACCACTCCACAGCCCCATGGGGCTAAATCAACCATATACAAATTGTGCCATGTTTGTGGATTAAGAGAAGCAGTGACTTTTGTATCTTCTCACTGGACAACTCAGGATAAATGAGATTAAACCTTACTATTCATATGTTAAAAAGAATCTAGATTCCTTTTAGCAAGCAGGTTTTTACAACAATCATGAACATCCCATAAAGAACATACTATGATGTGATTTTTAAAATCTGATGTCTTATGGTCATATGGTGAATTGTTTTAAGACTAAAGTAAAATTATACCTGTAAGCATATACTACAAAAAAATGGAATCTCACAGTGAACAAAGAAGGTAAAGTAAGGCATTAGTTGACTTAGAGTTAAAAAAAATCCTGTGGAGGAAATTATAATGATGTTTTTCAGCATTGTTCTCAAAAAAATCAACTCTAAGAAAGTTGTAAAAGGCCTAATTAATGCTCAAACTGTTCTTCCTAAGAAACAATTTTTTTTAATGTAATGTAATGGGCTTCATAGAAAATATTCTTCTCTGTATTTAGTGGTTATTCAGTTCTCTTTTCTACGTTGTAGTAACATACAGCACTTCAGAATAGGAAATGAAGGATTTTTGTTCCTGCCTTTTGAGGTGTCTTTGGTAATAATTAACCTAGAAGTGTTTATCTAAATCCATTAAATTCCAGCTCTAACTCAAATCCCAGCACAGACTTTCAAGTTTATTTTTATTGGAAGGATCCTAATTTTTCAGATTCAGCCTTCCTTTACTCTAGAATTTTTTTATTCTTTATTTTCTGACATATGGTCGCTCAAATTAAAATATCTCTTCTAAATTATGCAGGCATTCAACATATATTTATTAAGAGCAGAGTAAGTGACACACACTCTGCTAGTCACTGGGGATAATATGATGACCAAGATGAATGCAGGTTCTTCCCTCCTGAAGCTTTAGCCTGCTTGGGGAGTGCATCAAATACAATAGTTATAAGGAAAAAAATGTGGTAGTAACTGAAGGCCTTAACCTATTCTGGGCTCTTGGAGGCCTCCTCAAAGAAGTGATATTTACCATGATATGAGAAAGGGCCAGTAGTCAACCATGGGTAGAAGGGAAAAATTTTCTCAAGGCAAAGAAAGAATGTGGCAGATGCGAGGAAAAGAGCAAAGACTTGGGTGATTGGAGCATTGTGAACAAAAAGAAGAACAACAGTAGACGAGGCTGAAGAGGGAGACAGGGGTCAGGGGTGGTCGAGTTAACTGATGAACAGCACTCCAGCCTCGGCATGACCGCCTCTGGACATGAGAACTACCTCCAGGCAGTACATCCCAATGGAAGGAAAAAGAGAGAGTTAAAATGTCATTTCTTATGCTGTGCTAAATTGGATTCCTTATAAATCCAACTGACTGGATCTAATTTTTTACAGCTCTACTAAGGTTTGCCTGACATACAGTAAACTGCACATATTTACAGTGTGCAAGCTGGCCAGTTTTGAAATATGCATATGCCTGTGAGACCATCACCACATCGAGTTTTTGAAAGTAGTCGCTGTCCCTGAAAGTTTCCTTGTGCCCCTTCACAGTCCCTCCCTCCCCACCACTCCCATCCCCAGGTAATGATTGATATGCCATGCTTGGGACAGTGCCTGGAACATAAATCAGTTTTCTTGAATAAATGCAAAGTGAGTCCATTTGGAGAATTAGCTCTTAGGTTGACGTGTGGTTGATTGCTCCATCTTTTCTAGGTATGCAGTGCTATTCAGAATCAGGATTTCACTGTCATCCAAGACTACTGCACTGGCCTCAAAGCCCTGCTGTATCTGAAAAGCATTGAAGAACTACAAGGCTGGGATGGGCAGAGTCCAGCTACAGTGAGTCACCAGAAAGGGAAACCAGTTCCCCGTATTGCTGAACTCATGGGAAAGGTATGTGCTCACTTCTCCTGTTGTCCTTAGGAAATCTACCTTGGTTACTTTCTATATCAGGTCTTGTTTTCCTTCCCACCATCTCATTAACAGAAGAAACACAGTGCCTTTTGGATGTTATTTCTGTAGTAGAATCATTCTGAAGGAGGCTTGATTACAGCTATATGATAGGTCCGTGAGTTACATTTTTATAAAACCAATATAACACAAGGTCACGTAGAGGAAAAAAGATTGAAGTTTGCAGTGCAAAGTGCCTCCAAATTCTTGCTTACTGTGGTAATGACTGGCATTCTTTCCAGTGGGGAGGCTGGAGATTTCTTTATTCTTTAACAAGCTCTGGAAATTATAACATTACCTTTCTATTTTCAAGACAATCAAATCACTGGAGCCCTGAATAATATGATGAAGTTTTTAAAATTAAAATCTAATCAGTATCTTTTGTAACTGCTTCTGCTATGTGGTTAAACCTGGGCTCAAAAGGTTATGTCCCAACTTTCTCACTAACTGCTATTTTCAGAGAAATATATACTGCATTTACATTTTGTATAATACAGTGATTTTAGCAAATCTTTTCTAAAACAACATTCAGCATTTTCCCTTTGTATTTCCTTTGTATTATTCTAAATAGACAACCATTGTCAGAAGATGTTTCTTGAGTCCTGAATGAGGGGAGGAAAAAATTATAATTCTTAGTCTGTTCAGCTTGTCACTACATCAATAATTAACTTTAAAAAAAAGAAAGGCAAATATAAAAAGATTCTTTAAGGAAGCATTTAATAATTCAAATGAATCTTAACTTGAAACAGGTCACGTGAAAAAGAATGGAAAACAAAAACCCTGGATACTCTGCTTTGGATGGCAGGGTTAGGGACTCTGAAAGAAGAGAAACATCATATAACTGACTTACATTTGGCTACTTTTAATGGAAACTATCACTCCCCTCCCAGGTAGCCAAAAATAAGGGCTTCTTGAAAAATAATGTGCATGATTGCAAGTCCAGTAATGAAAAACAAAAGGGAGAAAGAAATAAAATCTTACAGTGTGAACTCCTAGAAAATACTGTGATGAATGACTCCGTGAGTGGCAATCAAACAGAAAAAAGAGTGGGTGGCATTAATATTTATAATATTGTAATTAGCAAGACTGTGCCTAAGCAGCATTATTAATGTAACTAATCATATTATCATAAACTGAGTCTGCAGTATTTAGACAGTGAGTGTTGTTGTCTTTATCAATGACCATCAATATCTGGAGTTTGTTCATAGCAAAAAAAAATTTTTTTTCTCACAAATAACTTTACACTCATTCAGTGTAAATATCCCAAGTAAATTGGTTCTGACAAGATAGTTTTGCTAGTTTATGACTGTTCCGTATAAGCATCATCTCAAATTCGAGTGGTCACCCTGTAAGCTGAAATGTAAGTAGCTGCATTGCACTGTGCTGTTTTGTCTTTAAAGGACTTCCACGTTCATTTCAAAACTTACATATTCAAATAAAAGATGAATAATGATGGAGACACTTGTGTCAATGACATAAGTGGAAACTGATTTTCTGATAGTTTGACTCTAGATTCTGACTTTTTTTTTTTTTTTTTTGGTGAGCCCAGCTTTCATCAAAATCCTGTGTCATTTTCAGCATTATCATTTAAAAAAAAGTTTTTTCACATAGATTTTCCCTGTGTGATTATATTAGCAATTCAGTGCTCAACACTAGTTGAGGAACTAGCAATTGGTCTGGTAATAGACTCGGGGTGGGCTGACATGACCAAAACAATAGGCGAGGGTCCCCGTTAGCTTAATGTCTCTAACAGTGAATCAGAGTGTGTTGGATCCAAGGTACAGGGGGCTTCCTAACTGTTCCTTCATGGGGTTGCTGGTGTGTGTGCATGTATCTTTGAAAACAACTCATATTGTTCTCTCATTAGCTGAAGAATAGGATGCTGTTCTTTACAGTGTTTTCATGTTACAGGGAAAACAAGAGGTGATGTAGACCCTTTTCAGAAGGATCCACTAGAAGTAGCTGGCTTCTTTAGGTAGGAAAGATTTGTTTGGAAAGTACAATTGTTACTCTACTTAATCTTTTACTCAGAGGTCAGGCTAGAATAAATTAGAGTAGAAATGTAGAAGAAACCAATTACAATACGGTGTTTGAAGATGGAGAGAAAATGAGACATTAGCTATGGAAACAAAGATTTGGCCAAATTAATCATGTTATCTTTTAAGTAATTAGTATCTTTAATATACTCTCCCTTTGCATACCCTCACTTATTAATTCTCTAAACTTCCCAAGCAATGTTTCTTCAGGTGGCTTTGGAAAGGCAAAGAAGTCAGTCATTTATAGTTTGCTCTGCTCTTATGGTGCAAGTCGTATACATCTGTACCCGCAAACGTGAGAGCAAACCCCATACGAAGAGCAGCCGCCAGCTTTGCCACACCACGGAGCAGTGGGTCTCAAACTCCTTGTGCTTAAAAACCATGGGGCATGCTTGTGAAAAATGTAGATTCCCTGGCCCCACTCTGAGATAATGACTCAGTTAGTCAGAGGTGGGTCCAGGAATCTGCCTTGGCACGTGGTGGTTCTGATGGACGGATCCAAGGATCCACATTGCCAAAAGTAATAAAGAAGATAATAGCAACAGAATATCATTAGAAATTGAGACGTTAGCTGTGAGCACAACACAAGCTTTTCTTGATGGAGGAAGCTGGCACTGATGTTGAGCTGGAAGAGAAGTCAAATAGAGAATCAGGAGAGGAAGTCCAGAGAAACAGCGTACTGAGTTCTGAATGGCCGGTGCTTTGAAAGTACCTGATAAGGAAGCAGGGGCAGGGAATTCATGCAGCAGTTAGGTCCAAGACATGTAAGCAAAAAGAGTCGGGAGGACAGAGACGCTTTGCCATCAAAGACGTAACATCAGCTGTGAGGAAATCTGTGAGGATAAGGAAGCAGAGACTATTCACAGGGTCTTCAGAAAGGAAGGGTCTTGGCAGCAGAGTGCACAGTTACTTTAAACTCTGTAATCTCAATGCCTCCTTCCCCCTGGTGAAAACCTAGGCAGCTCAGTGAAAATGAAGTGGTCATTTGCCACATGTAGGACAGAGGTTGCTAGTGGAGTCCAGAGTAAGACTGGTGGGTTTGCATGATGCTTCATTACCTAACTAGGTAAGCAAGTTGGACAAGTTAATTAATCTCTCCAAATCTCTTTCTAAAACTATCAAATGAAGATAATCACAGTATAAGTCCGGAGTCCCTCGTTAATAATTCTGAAATCCAAAAAGTGCTGAAACCCAACGTTTCATTTGGCAGCACACATGACCTGAACTGATGTGAGGCTATTATTAATTTTTATCTATTCTTTCTAGAGTGAACATTTATGTGTTTACTGCAGAGAGACTAATGTGTTTGATTCCAGGTTGCTACCCCACATCTTTCTGGGGGTATTAGGTAAAATGTGGCATGTGCACCATTTTGCTTTTCTAAAGCACGCCCCACCAAATTCTGAATTCTGAGATATATTTGTCCCCAAGGATTTTGGTTAAGGGGTTGTGTAGAATATTTAATTGAGAATATAACTGCAAGTATAACTTTATCCATAGAGGTGGAGGCAAAGTATATATTTTAGTGATATCAGAAAATAAAATATTAGTATTTGGAATTCTTAGATGTTTTAGATGTCACAGTATGTTGAGATTATTTGCTTGGGAAATCTGAAAGAAATTGGGTGCTCCAAGATTAGAACAGAAAATTTTGCAATCAAAAAGCATGGAAGGAAATGACTTCACATTTTTTGTGCTTGGGATGAGAGTAGGATTGCTAAGCAAGAGCCCTCGAAAGGGAAAGAGCACAGGCCAAAACTACTGACTGGTTGGGGTTTGCATGCATTTTCACTTTCTGTTCCTTACATCTAGAATGTCTTTCCCACTCATTGAAGAGAAGTCCGCAAGCACCCCCTTCTCTTTTTAAGTTATTGTTTGATCTCTATACCAGAATTAATTTCTCCTCTTCAGCCTTAGTTGTAACAATATCACACAGCATTTGGACTTTTAAATGTCTTTTTCCTCTACTAGACAGCAAGCCCACTTCCCAATTCCTTGGACACCTACTGATACGCAGTAAGAGCTCAGTAAATGCTGCTTATGTCAATGAGTGACAAATGGACTCTAAGAAAACAGCTAAGTGGTAGCATTAAAAATTAGTAGTCATTTGACTTACCAAGCCATTGCTTTTCCCATCACATCAGAAATTAAATGAGTGTAAGAAGGAAAAAGTAACTTTGAACTTAAAGTCCTATTTCATGTATAAGCCTAATTTGGTAAAATAAGATGGAAAGAAGTCAGAGTGGAGTGAGATAGGCAGGTAAGCAACCTTTATTCCTTCTTGACTTAGCAAAATGTATTTCGAGTATAAGCTTCTTGAGGGCCGAGACCACACACCATGTGCCAGTGTCTGACATAACATCTACTATTAGGAGCAATGGCATGGTAGCTGAATTGCTAAATAAGTACATTGATCAATCACTTATTTATTGTAAGATGTATTTTAAATGTCATTTCCTTTGTGAAGTCATCTATGACCCTCCTCTTCTCTGTCTGGGAAAATTGAGGCCCTCATTTCTCAACTGATATTGCAGTTATATTATCTTCTGGTTATATGTCTTCTTGTCCATCACTGAGTCATTATGAGCATCTTGAAAACAGAGATGATGTCTTATTTATATTTGAATTTTCAAGCACCTAGCACAATGCTACATGTTTATAGAATTAAACTGCACAAACTATCTGCAGTGTCCTTATTTGGAGGAAAAAAGAAACCCAATTTATAATTAAAATTCCAGCTAGTCCCTTTCAAGAATAGCAGAGATTTTAAAGAAAGAAACAGCAAATGTGCCAAATTACTTTCAGTAGGTATTAAAACATGGCAAAATACACATCAGTGATACTAAAAGTGAATATAATCTGTGCTCATTAAAAAGCTTTCATTAGGATAAAATCAGAAAAACGGTCAATGTGCTTGTATAGCACCTCTTGAAACAAGGCTTTATTTTGAAAATAGAAACAAAAACATGTGCGTCCATATGACCAGATACATCATTCTCATGTTATTTTAGAGCCACGAGTGATATGATTTTAGAAAACTATTGCTATCTGGTTGTGACATTTTATATGCAAATATCTAACCATCTATTTATTTGTTTCTGGCATGTTTTCCAACACAGAGAACAAAGAACTGTCCAAAAGGGACCGTATGATGTCACGAGCATGACCATTAGAAAAGGCCTAATAACAACAGTCTTAGAAGCGGAGAGTAGTACTTCCTATTTACAACTTTAAAAGTTTTCTGTCTTCCATGCTATTTACTTTTTCATGTTTTTTATTTTTCCAAATTGAGATATAATTTGCATAAAGAAAAATGCACAGGTCTTAAATGAACCATTTGATGAGTTTTGGCAAACGCATCCATGAAATCCTCACTTCTGTCAAGGTATCAGACATTGCCAACATCTCAGAAGACTTCCTCCTGCCCCTTCCCAGTCATTATCTCTCCCTCCCCCCCCACTACTAGAAGTAAATGCAATTTAGTTTATATCATCATAGATTAGTTCATTCATATTCTGTAGCATCATATAATTAGAGTTCCACAGAATGTATGTTTTTGTGTGTGGGGTTGCTTTCACTCAACCACTCCAGTGGTTTGGAGATTCATGCATGTTGTTGTGGGTGTTAAGTAACTCATTTCTTTTTATTGGTGAATAATATTCCATTGAATAAATATATCACAATTTGGTTATTCATTCAAAATGACATTTGAGCTATTTTCACTTATCTAGTAGTATAAATATGTCTAAAATAAGCATTCAGCCATAACTGTTTTTGTGAACACCTGTTTTCATTTCTCTTGACTAATAGCTAGGAGTGTAGTGTCTGCATCATAAAGTGATGTATGAGCTTTAGAAGAAACTTGCTAACAGATTTCATAGTGGCTGTACCGGTTTATACTCCTGCCAACTGTGGGTAGGTGTTTCAGTTCTTTCACATTCCAGCCAACATTTGGTATTCTCTGTCTTTTTAGTTTGAGCCATTTTAGTACATGTCCATTGGTATTTCATTGTGATTTGAATTTCCATCTCCCTGAAAACTAATGATAATAAACACTTCCTCATTTTCTTATTGGCCATCCATATACCTTTTCTGTGAAGTACTTATTCAGATCTTTTGCCTGCTTAAAAATTGGGCTTATTTTTTTACTAAATTTTCTTTACATATTCTGGATACAAGTTTTTAGATGCAGAAAAAGCATTTAACAAAAATCCAGCATCCACTCATACTAGAAACCTAGTAATAGAAGGTAACATCCTCAGTTTGACAAAGGACATGTACCAAAAATTCTACAACACATATCATATTTAAATGGCAAATAAATAAACTTACTCTTCTAAGATCCAGAACTAGGCTTGCATGTCCACCGTCACCACTTCTATCCAGTATTATACTGAGTGTCCTAACTAGTGTAGTAAAGACATAAAAAGAAATAAATGGCATCCAGATTGGAAACCTACTAAAACTGTCATTTGCAGATGGTAATATTGGATACATCAAAAATTCCAAAAAAGCTATAAAAACAGTATTACAAATCAATAAATGAACTTAGGAAAGTTTCATGATACAAAGACAATATACAAAGTCAGTCATATTTCTAGATGAACAATAGAAACAGTGAACAACCAGAAAATTAAATTTTAAAATTCCGTTTACAATAACATTTAAAAACCACAAAATACATAGCAGCACATTAGAGTGTATGCAATATTCACACACTCAAAACTATAAGGGATTGCTAAGAAAAAATAATGAGAAAAAAATCAATGGAGAAATACATTCTCTCCAAATTAATCTGTAGATATAGCACAATCCCAATCAAAATCCCAATACATGTTTTTGTAGAAGTCGACCAGCTGACTCTAAAATTTTCATTGATATTTAAAGAAGCTAGAATAACCAAAACAGTCTAGAAAAAGAACAAAGCTTGAGGATTTGAACTATCTGCCTTCAAGTTTTTCTATAAACTTATAGGCATCAAACAAGCATGTTTTAGTGTCAGGATAGACCAATAGATCACTGGAACAGATAGAAAATCCAGAAATAGACCCACACATATATACTCAATTGATTTTTCACAAAGATGCCAAAGCAATTCAATGGAAAAAGGAAAGTCCTTTCAATAAATGGTGCTAAAATTAATGGAACGTCGTATTTTCCTCACATAGGACACAAAAGTAGTTTGAAATAAATGATAGATATAAAAGTATAAAAATTTTAAAGAAAACATAAGTAAATAGCTTCATGATCTTGGGATAAGGAAAAATTTCTTAGATAGGATGCCAAAAGCACTAACCAACAGGAAAAAAATGATAACTTACATTTCATCAAGATTAACTTCTGGTCATCAAAAGATGCAATTGAGTAAATGAAAATTCAAGTCACAGAATGAGAGGAAATATTCATGATATTTACATCTCACAAAGAACTTGTGACCAGAATAAATGTATACAATACTTTAAAAATGTAAACTGGAATAATATGAAATAATTTATTTTCATCATAAGTATATGGAAATCTTAAAATGGAAAGTCCATGGTGAGGGACCTACCTGTAGGCTCTTGCAGCTAACTTTCATCCATCTGTGATAACTTTTTTTCCCCCTCTTTTCTCTAATACCACTTGCAGAGCTAGCCCAGAAAAGAGGGAGTGAGGGAGATGAAAGCCATTTTCCTTCAGGTTCATCTTACAGTCCTGTGGTTCTCGTCCATGTTATTTTCTCCCAGTGCAGCTTTGAATCCCTGTGGTTATTCTCTTTGAGGCTTCCAGCTGGGTACTTTACATTGTTAGAAAACTTCCAGATGACATTCTACATTTCATCAGTTACTTGGGTAATGACTGAAACCGGAAGCAGTATTATTAAGATCACTTTCTATGACGAGCCAGATTGCGTGAGGCTAAATATTTTTATTGATTGAGCTCATTTCATAGGACGTGGCAATAAACAAAAACCAAAAAAACAAAGCTCCAGTTCCTGGAAGTTCAAATTTTCCAGGATTACCAAATCAAAGTCTACTGCATAGATATTATGGGGACTTATCTACATCTCTAAATATCATCAGATGGTTTGAGTAGTATCTTAGGTAGAATGCTGAAATGCTAAGTATCCTTAAAGAATAGGGCCGACACCTGTTTATAAATGGTGATTATTCCTACTTAGAAGCAAAAACTGTTGAATAAGATTTGATAGCCCCTTCTTGTAGTTCTGAGTGTCTAATCATCTCATTAATGTTTAATGATCCCACAAAGGAGTCAGTGTACTATAGGTGAAAAGAGCACAGTGTCAGAGTCTAGCAGGTCTAGAATCCAGGCTCAGTGGCTTACTGCTGGCTGAACTTGGGTCAGCTACTTGAATCACACAATCCTCTATTCCTGTGTTGGCAAATTGAGATAATGATACCAGTTTCACCAGTACTTTGTGAGGACTAGATTTTACATATGTAAAGTGTATAGCACATAGCAAGCAGGCATTCTGCACATGCCCAGGATTGTTATGGTTGATTCCAAAATAGATGATGGAGAGGTAGATACATAGCCACATAAATACAGAGATAGAACATAAGTAGACATACAGAAATATTGGGGTGAGTTGTATATGTGATACTTACATGTTATTTGCATACTTTCTTTTCACCTTCTAGTGATAACGTGATTTAGGTAGCTTAGTTTTATTTGATCTGGTCAAAAGCTTACATCTTTGTCCTTTGAAGCACTCCCCTTTACAAAAAACAAAAAACAAAAACAGAAACAAAGCTTTTAAATAATTCAGAAGCGTTCACTTTCCAGGTAAAATGGAAATAAATTTGTTAATTTGGGGTTTAGGCAGTAAAATAGCACAAGTGGTCCATTGTTGGTCCTAAAATAGGTAGAAGGGAGGAGTCTATTACTGTTGGCAAATCATAGTAACAATACCAGAATTTAAAGTGAACCATTAGGGCAGGTGCTAGTAGGAGTCTCTCATGTTATGGAATGAGGTAGTTTTGCATTGCTTATCACCAAAATAGTTTGTGCCATTATCAGCCTTCCCAGAATGGTTTCTTTCCCATCTCAGGGGTAAGTGGGTGTATTTCACAGGGCAATTCCAATCAGTTGGTAGTGGTTGCCAGCAGCAGTATATAGAAAAAGATTATGCTCCAAAGCCAAGTCCAGCAGAGGTGTGCGAATAAGTGGCAGTACCTCCATCAGCATGGACACAGGATAAGATGTGGCAGAATATGGCTTCCCATTTCCCTGAGTGTAGAGCACTGACCATTTGCCCAATCTAGGAATTTGGGCAGCATTGGGCTTTACAACCTTTGTAACCACTGCAGCTGCCTCATTGCAATCCACCATTGTATGCCTGAAATAAAATGTAAACCATACATTTTTACTGTTTTGCCAGCATCCCACCATGTTTTGCCTTCATCTGTCATACTTTTAAAAAGTATGATTTCTTATTTCTCCTCATTTCTCCTCATTCTAATTGCCAAGCACAGATGTGATTATTCTTTTGTCACTTTCATGAAAGTAAGTGGTTAAGTATAATTCCTCATACTCCATCAAATATACTACTTTAATCAGAATGCACATTATCAATATTAATTATACATGTAAAACTTGTGTAAAAGTACTTTCCATCTTCAACACACTTACCTACATTAATTTTGATGTTACTTTTAAGCCAGGAAAAAAAAAAGAAAAACTCGGGATTTTTCTTGTTCTGGGTGGAGATTGAGGATTTATAAAGAAAGCATTATTATAAGCATGTAAGATGAAATTTGAATTCAAATACTGTCCTTGAATTCACCCCCCCTTACCCTCCCTCCTAAGAACTCTACAAAATCAGTGCACATTTATTGCAAACCAGTTAGCTTTGTTCCTAATCCTGATTTTATGGAGTAAGGCAAAATATCTCTCTGTAATTCTGAGCTATGCCCTTGAGATTCTCCCTAAGAAAAAAATATATATTTGTTATATTTCTGTTTAAGCTCATCTGCCCACTTGAATAAAGGGAGCATTAGAGAAAAGATACAATTTTCTGCTAATTAAAGGGGTCAAAGAGCCATTTTGATAATATAAAGAGTCAATAGAAATTCTAATTATATTCAGCTTTATGCCAATTTGTCCTAATCTAAGATTTGAGAAAAAAAAATAAGTATCTACTTTTTGAAATTAAAAGGGGGGATCTGATTTACAAAAAAAAAAAAAAAAAATTTAAATAAAACAAGCCATAATTAGTTGTGGGTTTTTTTGTTTTTTGTTTTTTTATTTTTGTTTTTGTTTTGTTTTATCTTTCAAATTATACAGATCATAACTGCTACTGAACAGCTTTACCAAAACCCTAGAAGCCTAGGAAGGATAGGCCAAGATATCTTTAATTGCACTTTATAATTAGCAATCCATAGTTAACCAAATCAGTTTATATATCCAGATGAAATATCCATCCCCTTCCCTCTTCTCCTGAGAAACCTGATCACTCTGTTAGGTTGCCCACATTAATCTAGTTAACCATCTAATTTCTAAATATCCCCTCTATTTTATGCTGTATAGCTACTGGAAGTGATTTTATTAAGTGTCTCATACCCTTTAATAGTCTGTGCTTCGTGGTCACAGGTGACCCCTAGAAATGTGTTTGAGATGTGACTGTAGCCTATGCGGAGAAATGTGCCATTGCTGCTCAGAGAATCCTTTGGTTTGCAGCTTCAGGCACTGCTTGTGAAGTTGCCTCATTGACGCAAATGCCCTGAAGACCTCACTCCCAGTCCCTCACACCTGCTGGCTGGTGTGCTGCATTAGATGGTTCACAGCAAACACCGTCAAGATTGTGCCTTTTGAAGATTTGTTGCCATACATCTTTAAAGCGTTTCGCTTGTCTTCCCTGCTTATCAATTTCGTCCCGTTTCGTCTCAAACTATAGAACCTTCTCTAGATCCTCTTCTGGCGGTTAATTTCTGCATGCATCCAGTCCATCTGAGCTGTAAAATGTCACCCACCAAGCTAGTCATCTTTCAGAACCTAAATATTACCAAGTCCTTGTTTCCGTTTAATGTAGATCCTAAGTGAAACCGATGAAAGTAAATGTAGCATTTGTGGCAATCCAGGCCTCCTAGGAAGAGAATTCAGTTGTACTCTATTTATTGAGTACAGAAGAAGCCTGCTTTAAAGATTATTCTACACTGTTCATGTGTTTGGTGTTGGTGGTAGGCGTTGGTGGTGTTCACTAACATTTTCTGGTTCCATAGGAGAAGCAAATCTCCTTACCTCTTGGATATTCCATGTGACTGGGTGACTTGCTTTAGTCAATGAAATGTGAGTGAAGTATGGTATGTGATTCTATTTAAGCTGGAACTCGATTCTCCATATTTGCTTCCTTTGCCACAGTGAACACCAGAGTCTCATGTTGTTGAGAAGATGGTAACATAAAATGGGTGGCCTAGATTGCTGAGACACCACTTACAGGACATCTAGAGACAGCAGACTTTTTGTGAATAAGAGACCAACTTTTATTGTGTTAGGTCACAGATTTGGGAGTTGATTAATACCACAGTACTATCAGCTGGTAAGGATTACACAGAGTTCCAAATAACTTGTACCTGCCGCCAGAGGGACTGATGGCTACAGAGGTAGCCCTTTGAAAAATTATAAAATGGAAATGCTCACCTTTAGTGATCTTCACTTTCCTTTCTGCATGTGGTCCCACCTGCTGGCAGCTAATTCCATAATGCAGTTTCCCATTACATCACTCCAACCTGCATCCAATTTCTCTGATGATAGCGGAGAGCCTTTCTTTCTAAACCATACAGTGAACACATTTATTCTTGCCTTGTACCTGGTTTTCCTAAGTTATGTGAAGATATCCAACAGTTGGCCTAATCGAACTGAGGAAACAGAGCATAGTATGTACCTTACATAACTTCTTTCTTGTTAGTAGTAAGGACTTGGGCAACTTGCATACTTTCTCTTAGCTACCATTTTCTCATCCAAAAACTTGGGATAATAATATATATCTCATAGGATTGCTGAGAAAAATAAGTAACAGTCTAAATTTCTTCTGAAAGGAAGGTGAGGTTCTAGAAAATGTCACCTCCACTCACTATCTCTCATTCCTTACTTGTTTTTTCTATCTTCAACCCATCAAAATTCAATTTCTACCCATCCCCACTCCCCAAATCACTGGAACTGCTCTTGCTGAAGTTATCAGTGATTTAGTTCTCACCAAATCCAGTAGTTTCCCAGTCTTTACGAGGTCTTGTTATATTCAACAGTTGACCACTCCTTCATATTTGAAATTTCTTCTTTGATCTTTGAATACTCTTTTCTCCTGGTTTCTCCTTTACTTTTTATCAAGCAGACAATTGCTAGCACCTAGCATGTGCCAGGCATCATAGAGGCAAATATTAATAATAACATAACTGCCCTCCCTTAAAAGGATCACAGCCTAGTGTGGAATATGACAATTAAAGAGTTATTTATAACATAGTGATAATTACAGTGATAGAAAGATATGCACAGGATAGCAGGGGTGGTGGGTTGTTTGAGAACATTTTCCAGACTAATCTGAAACTTAAGATCTAGTAAGTGTAGGAAGAATACCTCAGGCTAAGGCAGAGAGTGTGGCAAGGTCCTGGATGTAAATAACATTTCTGTGTGTGGAGAGAACCTTCTTGGACTTGATCTTTAGGACCACTCCTCTTTTTTGGCCCTTAAATCCTAGTACTTCCCCTATTTATGGCTCTCATGTTACCATATGCGCTCATCAGACCCGTGAAGCCAGTTTTACTCTCCTTGTTGTCATCTTCCACATTTGTATTCTCATCAGAGACCTCCCTCTGGACCCTACACACCCATCTCTTCAGTTTTCTGGTGGACTTTGCCATGCAACAGCCCTGCTCAGTGCTCTTCCTGCAACCTAGGAATAAAACAACAGTAGTGATTATCCATGACAATTATATAAGCACTTTATAATTTACAAAGCACTTTGGCATACATTATCTCACCAGCTGCTTCCTTAATGTAATAGCAGCAGTGGGCAAAAAACCGTGTCACTGCCAACAGCGCTTTTCTGACCTTGGTCTCCCAGTCCCACCTACTAAAAACATGAGAGCAGCTGGATGGGAGCTGATTAGAGGCTGGAAGCTGACCTTGTCTGGGGACCAGGGGAGTATGACAGCAGCAGTTGCCACCTCCACCTTCTCCATCTCCACAGGGGCAGTAGAGCAAGCCAGAGGTTTTGTGGCAAAATGTGGGAGGCTGCACGGAGCAACCAGGCTTCTCATGAGCTGCCTTAGTGCAGGCTGAAGGTGGCAGGCATCAGCTTGTAGGAGGTTAAGCGCTTATCCACTCTCCCCCACTTTTCTGATTTCTTATTTCTTACATGCATTAACTATCATTTTGAAAGTTTCAGTGGGTTAATTAAATTCTTCTAGTGTTGATGCTAAGAAAGCTGAAACATTTTCAACTGAGATTGACACTACTCAAGACATCGGCTTCACTGATGTTTGTTCAGCAACACTCCAATATGTCACAGGATTGCTGAGAGAACATCTGAGAGCTATAATGAGCTAAAAGTCAAGTACAGGGGAAAATGTGTTCCAGACTGCTGCAGATGTTCTCAAATCAAATCATATTTCTGTGAAATGCCATATAGAATATTCAGCGATTGAAGGATGCAACATGAAAGGACAGTTCAGTTGATTTGCACTGTTTTAAAATTGTATTTAGCCTAAATTATATGAAATGTGGTGGCTTTTTTTCACTTTGAATCAATTAATAAGAGATGCTCTTGATCCTAATGAGCTTCAAGGATAATTTCCTTGCGCTAAGAGGCATGCATTAACTGGTTTGGTAGGAGTCAAAGCCTAGACAGGGGGCAGTTGAATAAGGGGAACAAAGTTGAGTCAAAGGACAGACATTCTGTAGCCCCACTCTCTTGCCTTTATTTCTCCTTTATTCCTTTGGCACCAAAGTTGAGCAAACCTCTGTTTAATTAATTCACCAAGATTCTGATAAACCTAACTGTGGCTCATTCTGTCCCTCCTGGAAAGTAAAGGAAGCTTAGTAGGAGTGCGTCAAGGAAATGCTTTGATAGATATATCTTTTGTCGTCACCAACTTATATTCCATCACACGGGTGGCCTTGCACATCACTATAGTTTAGATAGCCTGGCCTATGATTAGGAACGATACTCTCCTAAGTGAAGGGTAGCACAAGGTAGAACTGATAAACCCGGGTAAGGAAAAACAGAGAAAAATGATTAAGTGACATTAGAAAGTGCAACAAAACACCCCAATGAGATACCACCTTACAGCCTCTATAATGGCCAAAATTAAAAAAGATTGACAACATCAAATGTTGGCAAGAATACGGAGCAACTAGAACTCTTGTACTTTGCCAGTGGGAATATAAAATGCTACCATGACTTGGAAAAACTCTTCAACATTTTCTTATTAAAAAAACCAACAATTCCATTCTCAGGTATTTATCCAAGAGAAATAAGAACACATTTCCATAACATTTGAAATAGATGAATTTTAAAAACTGTATGTTAAGGGAAGGAAGCCAGACACAAAAGAATACTTACTAAGTCACGCCATTTATGTGGAGTTTAAGGGTAGGAAGAAAAAATCTATATCATTAGCAATCACAGCCATGATAAGTAGAGACTGACTGGAAGAAAACAAGGGAACTTTCCGGAGTGGCAGAAATGTCCTATACCTTGACTGGGTGACAGTTTCATGGATAGATTTATTTGTCCAAATTCCTCCAACTGTATGCTTGCAGTCTGTGCAGTTGTACTGTGTGTACAGTTTTTAAATTAAATTAATTTTATTTTTTAAAGCATACATCTAACTGACAGAAATTAGAGGCCAAGCATTCAGCAATTCTTTTAGGGACAAAGTAAGACATGTCATATAAGAAATACTAAAGACATTTTTTATGTCCAGATTACTTTTAATCAAGTAGCCTTTGGGAACTCAAAATCTTATGAATTTAACCACTGGAAAAGAATGACTGGTACCTTGATAAAAATCTTGGCTGGAAACCAGTTTAAAGAAAATGGATGGCTGGGGGCATAAACAAATGTATTTCCCTCTGCCAACTTGCCGGCAGCTGGGTGTGGAATTGAAATAGTTCAGGCCCCGTGCATCAGGGAGACTGGCTAGGGGTTAGAAGTCAAGAAGGACAACATCTGGCTTCTTGAGAAGTGACAAAGGGAAGGGATGGGGCATCACAATGCAAATGAGAAGCTGCTTCTTAAAGATGGAGCATTTGATTAGGTCCTTTGGTAGGCCTTCAACTTGCTTTGCTTTGTAGGATCCGCCAGTGCCTACCGCCTCTGTTAACAAAAGCGAGCCTTGCCTGAGGCCACAGCTCCCAGAACGGAACAGTGAGCTGATTGCTGATAGAGTGTTACAAGCAGGGCGAGGCATTTTTGTCCTACTGTCCCACCCACCCTTATACAAACCAACCCAGGGGGGCGTTTGTCTGGAAATTGTAAGTAAGATACATTTCTAATGCTTTAATATACGCATTGACATTTTGTCTTGCAATAGCTCTCTTATTATTGGATAATAAAATTACATCTACAGAAATAAAGGCAAAACTCTTTAGGCTGAGTTTCCATTCACTCAGGTACATTTTGTTCATTTTATGAGGCACTGCTATTGCAAAGTTGTAAAGAGTCCAAGACTATATTTTGATGCTGATATTTTTTTTTTTTCCTTCAAGTTTCTGCTTTTCACTTTCTATTACCTAAGATGCGTCTCCTACAAAATTACGGCTGGAAACAAATAGCACATATCTTTTTTGAACTCACATAATTTTTGTGACAGATTTGATTTTTGGTACTAATTGAATTTATTTTACATATCTCTGCCTAGCTCAAAAACTTTGAGTTTGGATTTTAGTCATTTAAATATATAATCTATTCATTCAACAGATATTGAGTATCTGTTACATGTCAGGCATTGTGGTAGATAATTGAGATTCAGTGGTGAATAAAGATAAACCCTTTATCGCCGAGGGACAGTCAACATAAAGAATAATGGTACCAAACTTTTTAAATGCTTTACATAATGATTTATGCTTATACATGTATACATACATATACATGTGTTTGTGTGTCTATGTATATGTGTGTGTGTATATATATATATATTTATATCCCCATCTTGCAAAGGTAGAAACTGAGGCTTAAAGAGGTTTCATTATTGCAGTGGAAGCAGGATACAAACCCCATTCTGTTTACTGCAAAAACCGTGCCCTTAACCACTTTACTATACCTCATCTCAACAGAACTGTGATTATGATAGCAGAGGTATAGAAGCAAAAAAGGAACAAGTGTCCATCTCAACCTGGGGTATCAGGAGCAGGTAGAAAGTGAGAAATGAACTGTGTCTTGAGGGATGAAAACAGTGTAAGTTTTATGTAAATGTCCTCATTAATTCCAGTCTATAGACAATGGCTATGGCCAAGTGATCACTTGTGAAAATTGCTACATTTTTATTTATGGTGGTAGAAGAGTTATGAAATCTGTTAGGTAATTAATCCCATTCCCTGATAGGGCACAGGTTTCATTCTTAGTTTGTGCTTTGGGGAGCTGTTGTCTTTTAGCATAAATCCCGTCAAATCTTTGTGAGTTTTGCTTTTACATTTCCTTCGTCTGTGACGAGAAGATTCTATTAACAACCCTGGCACCTTCCATTAAAGTCTACAACTTCCAACTGCCAGGAAGGGATAATGAAGTGATAAATTTAATTTGCTACCAAAATATGTAAGGCGGAGATATCTAAGGGAATTTATAGCACTAGCTATGTCTTTCCTCTTAGCATTAACAAAAGTTTAATGGCAGGTTATCAGAATCAGTGCAAAAAGAACAAATATATATGACTTTATACACACAGAAATCAGATCTATAACTCTGTATCAAATCATTTCTTTCCCCCTTCTTCTTAGCATTTCTAGGCTCATCAGAACTTAATACAATGAGTTTCAAGTGTTTTATTACTTCAAGAATGAAAACAAACAAACAAACTGTTAACCAGACTAAGAAACACTTTTTGCTCATTAATACAGGTACTCCGAGGTTTATAAAATATGAATCCCCTTCTTCTGCCCCTGCTAGACTCTAAGGGGCTATGAAGAAAAATAACAACATCAATCCACTTGGGATTGTGACAATAAGGGTGCTTCAAATTCTGTGGGACACAAAATCTACTTTCCCCTCATTTTTTAACTCTGTGCCATGGTTATAAAAATGATTCTTTAGTTTAAAAACTTTCATTTACACTTCCATTTCAAGAATTCCTTTGTTCCAGTGAACTTTAGCTCACAGAATCTCATCTTCCCACGTCTTGGCATTGGGATCAGTCTTGTATTGCTGGGGGCCCCAGGGGCCCTAAACTGTACCCAGTGAATGCAGAGCCAGGATAAGTTTTGCTTCTACCATTCGGTGATGTATGTGTTCCTCTTGTGAAACAGACAGAGCTCTCAGAGTCAGCTCTTGACTTCAAGGTTAGGTGTCCAAAGAAATGTAGAATTGATCATTAAGATATGATAATAAAAACAAGGTACATTCAACGGGCTGTTAGGTTATATTGTTTTGAGGGCTTTTTATGTCACCTCCTTGAATCCTTGCAACAATACCTCTCAGGTTTGAATCATTATTCTCTTTTTCCTGTTGAGAGAAGACAGACTCAGGGAGGTTAGGAAAGTGGTTGAAGTTCCCGTGCTAGTAAGAGAGAGGCAACATTCTATCCCAGGTCTGTGTGTTCACGAAACCTGCCCGCTTGCCTCCTACACTTCACTGCCTCCACTTATTATCCTGTGCAGAGGATCATTGCTTCTAAGGCTTTAGATTTGATTCTTGGTTGACAGATAGCAGATTAAGATTCTATTAATCTTTGGGCAAGAATGTTGAACTTTCCACCCCTCTCGCAGTGACCTGTGGCAGTCGATTGTACTGGGAATTACACGACACCTGCTTGCTCACTTGCATTTGGTAGACTCAGGATGAATCAGTGTTTTTGCAGGCGCATCAACCCTTTCCTCCCTTCATCACTGGTATCAAGAGCTGCCTGTCCTGCCAGCCGGACTGAGCCTCACCACGTACAGTACCCTGTTTACCAGCAAAGGTCATGGGCTCGTCTCTTCTTCCTTCTGTTCTGTCCCTTTATTCTGGACAACTTGACTTTTAGCTCCTGTACAACAAATCCAGTTTGGGTTATGAATTCATGTATTTACTTATATGCATAAATTTTCCCCACCAATTACCTTAATGAGCCCATTCCTTCTGGTCTGCTGATTTATGTCTTTGAAAGTGTTTGCGATAAAGAGAGCCAGAGAGTAATGGAGAAGAGCGTGGGGGAGAAGCCTGAATCCCAAGGTCTGCATTGGTCTCCCGCCGACTGCTTTGCTCTCCCCAGCATTGGGCCTCCCCTTTAGCAGCTGCAGTGTCTGTCTAGATGTGTATGGATGTCTGGCTGTATGCCCAGCCAAACTTTTGATGCCTTCTTCCTCTCTTAAAGTCACCTCAGTTTCATATAAAATCAGCCATCTAGGCAGAAGCTAGGTATTTGAATGGACTTTAGATTCTTCTATGCTAAGTAACCTCCTATGGGCTTCTAGTGGCCATTACTGCCCGGGGTGCCAGGCAATGGTTTATACTTAATGGCAGGCAAATCCCTAGATACACCTGCCAAGGATGTTAAAGCATCTTCATCCCTATCCAGGTGAAACTTCCATTCATACAGTCCTTGTAATACAAGCATCATGGTGTATGCAGGTCTGTAGAGAACCAAAAGCAAACCTATAAGTGCTATCTGAAAGTATCCTAGCTCTGGATGTTGGTACTCTCTCCTGGGTTATAATGCTTGTATATTTCCTGTATGTACTCCTATATGTTCCTCTCTGGAAGTTTCTAGAGCATGCCAGGCCTCACATTCTTGGGCCAAAGAAAAATTCCCAGAAAAGTTATTTGTTTTCCACTCTTTAGTTTTTATTGTCACAAAGTGCAACATGCCAGAACTGTGATGGGGTGAGGTGAGGAAGTGTTAGGGGTTGGGTGTGGAGTGGAGAGCTCCAAGGTTTTCTTAGGGGAGATTTCAGTGTAGTGAGTATGCAAAGTCAAATGACAGTCCAAGCCAGAGGACAGTTGTGCAAACAGGAGTTATACCACCAGTCAACATCAGAATGTATTTTTGAAGTTTTCATTGGTGATGCCAAATATGTATAGACTGTAGGTTAAAACAGTGAGTGAGTGGTGATTACTTTTTATAAGGTGAGAATAGAGTGTATTAGAAGAGGAAATTGTGGCCATGTTTCAAGATTTAACCCAATTCATAAAAAAAAAAAGTATATATCTGATCATTACCACAGGCATCTCTAAGCACATCTTTATATTAGTGGTATTTCCCCCCAATGTTTTGCCTCAGAAATAAATGGATACTTCATCTGAGACAGAATGTAAGAAGGATGCCAACATGTACACATTTCCAGTTGGAAAGAATAGTAAATTATGGATGATACTGATCTCATCAGCAAGTATTGACTCTTTAGAGCTACCAAATGAAAGTTGTGATGATTAGACCATTCCTTAGAAGAGTTAATTTCAAATTGTAAAATGTTTACAGGTGACAACAAAGTTGGCAGAACTGTTCAACTCCTATTTTGTTTCCATTTTTTTCCCCACTAAAATGAATAATCTCGATCTGGAAAGAGAAGAGCAAAAATCACTACATGAAGCCCTAGCTCTATGTGAGTTAGTTTAGTCAGGTGGTACTTAGCCACTTCAGATTCAGGTCTCCAGCCCCAATGGCATCCAGGGAATGCAATCAAAACCCAGCTACTGGGTCATCTCTGAGAAACCATCACACACAGGGGAAATGCCAAAACCTTGAAAATGCATTGATTTACCGAAGGGAAGAAGTGTGACTTCTGAAAATTTCTAAATGTTAAAGTTGAATGTGGTCCCCTAGAAAATATTCAACTCATTATTTAAAAAAAAAAAAAACATGTAATTTTAAAGAAGGTAAAGAAAACAGTGTTCCTTTGGAAGCAGGATTTGTCTAAAACAATCGCATGGGCAGGTGGAGAAGGAAATGAAAACTCAATCCAAACAATTCATACCAAATGAACCTAATTTCCTTTCTTTGATGTATTTCTGGGCAATAGATAACAATTGTTAACTTTCTCTTGGCTCTTACTAAATACCATGTGCTGGGCTAAGTTTTCTCATTTAACTCGCGGGCAACCCGTCAAGTCTTACTGATATGCCTACTCTGCGGGTGAGAAAATCGAGCAAGGCTATAGTACATTGTCGAGCTGGGATTTGGACCCAGATAACAGTAAATCAGAACCCAAACCCCAAAGCATTCCATATCCCTCTCAAAAGCATGAAAAGCTGCGGCAGACACAGTGTACCTTGGTTCCCGGAGGACATTTGACAGATGACTGTGCTAGCCTGTTGGACACTGTGGGGAAGACTGTCACAGAGCTAGCTAGATATTAGTTAGGCCTCATACTATTCTCATTTCCCTATGAAAACTCAACTTGCTGTTTGGGAAATACCACACTTAAACCAATTTTTTTTTAAGATTTTATTTATTTGAGAGAGAGCATGAGAGGGAGGAGGGTCAGAGGGAGAAGCAGACTCCCAGCTGAGCAGGGAGCCCGATGCGGGACTCGATCCCGGGACTCCAGGATCATGACCTGAGCCGAAGGCAGTTGCTTAATCAACTGAGCCACCCAGGCGCCCTGGGAAATACCACACTTATAAAAGGAGTTCATGTTCTCAGGCCCTCAGATTTACAATTGGAATCTATGAGTACATGATAATCCACTGTAGAAATCTGTCACCCAAACTTGAAAACATTACTCCATCAGGATATGATCATATTTAATTAAGGTAATATAAAAAGGCCTAGAATTTTTCCAGAGACTAATATAAAGAAAAACTACAGACTTGAAAACTTTAGGTTTAGCTAATTTAAAATGCAGAATGTTGGGATGCCTGGGTGGCTGGGTCAGCCAGCCCCACGTCGGGCTCCCTGCTCCGCGGGAAGCCTGCTTCTCCCTCTCCCACTCCCCCTGTTTGTGTTCCCTCTCTCGCTGTCTCTCTCTCTCTCTCTGTCAAATAAATAAATAAAATCTTTAAAAAAAATAAAATACAGGATGTTTAGTCATTAGAAGCTGTAATACACCTTTATACTATAATATAAAAAGGCCTGCTTTGCTAAACAAATCATTAGTAGAAACATATTTCAAGAAACTGTTTGACCTACTTAAGATAATTAACAGCTTTCGAGTATACTATCAAATTTTATATAAAACCAACAATGAATGTGCTATTTTAAATGAGCATTTGTTATCAGTTCCTTCCAGTGGATGTACCTGAGAATGGGTTTCTTCGCCTAATAATCTATATATCAGACTTTTCACCAGTTCAAAAGAACTCTTCACATAATTCATCCAAATTAGTGAGCTTTAACTGTAGACTTTCATAGAGTAGAGAAAGCACCGTATTCCCTGTGGATATAATCTGATCTCTGTTATGTAGTCATTGTCTCATTCTATCTGCTACCGGGAATCTTTCATTAGTTGCTTGCTGATCTTACTCTATGGGCTCAAAGTAATTATGTCCAAGCTTTGTACAGTGTCAAGAAGTGGTAATTTACAGGAAATGGTGCTTTAATTTTTTAAATCTAATACTAGGATACTAAATAAACCCAGAGAGCATATAAATATCAAATCGATATTCCACAGAAGTATATATTTATTGCTCTTCCTGTGACCAAATGATTTTAACTTTTAATCTGCACTAAAACTTTTGATAAAAATAGACTTTCCTTTGGACATCTTCTGAAATTAAAAAAATAAAAACAAAAGATTTTCCACTATACAGCCTTAATGTGTAAATCTGTTCATAAACAGCCTCATCTAAAGCATAATTTTATATTTTTATAAATTCAGATTTTTGCTATCAGAAAAATTCCCATTTCCTAATTTAGCATTAATATACCCTACAAAGTGACTGAAAGCATTGTGGTAATAAAAACAACTAAAAATAAAATATAAAGGAAATTTTCCAAAATGCTCAAATAATACAATGCCTAAATAATACCTGCATTAAATTCTGATTTTTTTTAAACTTTAAAGCTCAAGTATGGCCATGGCAAATTTCTGCATTCTTGCTTATGTCTGGAGAGTTAGCAACACAAAATGTAATTTCTGTCAGGTAATTTCTGATACCTTCAAACTGAGAGAAGAGGGAAGTTTGGAAGGAGAAGGTAACTGGGTTGGTCAGCTGCCAAGAGCTAAGGGTACAAGCCAGGTACACCACCAGTCATCTTAAGGAAACCCTCAAAGGAAAGTGAATTTTTTCCCATTTGCACGAAGCCTCAGTTTTACCATAAAACTTTGTAATCTGCCACTTTTTCTTAAGAATTGAACCCTATGGATCAAAAGCAAGTGAATATCATAATCTTGTCCCCTCGCCCCTGTGTTTAGGGTCATCCCATTTGCTTCTGATATTGTTCACCAGAGTCAGTGTGTGGATGTGAATGTTTGGCTATTATCTTTCCATTTGGAAAATCACTTTTCACGTGGTGTAGACTTCATGTTGAATTAAAAATGAAGAAGGATGCCTCTAGATTCCAAATATATTGCTCTTTGTTGGCTGGCTTAGAAATACCCTCAGATCCTTCATGATTGCAGGTGCTTTCAGAGGGTGAGGGTTCTTCTTTTTAAAAGCGTCTTAATTTATTGGAACACTGCTACTTGTATTTCTTATGCTTGTATCAGTGTGGTAGAATAATGGTGGGTTGCCCCCACTGTTTTCTGTGACAGCTTCTAACATTAAAAATGAAAGAATTCAAAGATAGCGCTGTATTATATAGTCTGGCTGTTTGAGACATTCCCTGCAGCTGTGTAGAAAAGATGCTTTATTTAAGGAAAAATCCTTGGAGAAATTAATTGATATGAGCCAGAAGTTGTTCAGCCAATTTAATCACTAATCTGCTGTTTCTAAATTGCATGAGGTACAGAAGGAAGTCTGCCTGCCTCCAAATCAGCCAATTCAAGATATGAACACAGGATGGAATTTAGACCAAGTATATGTTAAAATGCCTGCTTGAAATTAAGCAGGCTTTGCTTGGGGTGGGGGTGAGGGAGAGGTTGGCCAAGTTGTTAAACATGCTAATTTACTTTTGAGGGCATTTTGCCAAATTAACTAAAGCTATCCTGAAGCTATTTGAAGAATTAACTGGAAAACAAACAGTGACCAGGTCCAAATTTCTATTTCAAAATTTGTTACGACCTGGGCTTTGAAAAAAAAAAATGAAAGCAGTGATTAAGGCTTTTATTCAGATATCACGTTACTAAATCCCAGTAATACTACTTTCTTGTGGATACAGTAAACAATTTGGGTGGTACCTTTCTGGCTCTGATTGATTCTATATGTAAGGCTGATGTGTTCTTTTTGAAATTCAGATACTCAATAGGTGACAATAAGGGAAAATTCAAGTACCAATGAAATTATAATTGAGTTTAAACCTTATGAACTAGAGGAGGCCTTACAGGAGGGGATAAATTTCACACAATCTTTCTATTCTAGTTAAAAGAGTTAGCTTATCTCTCAGAATCATACACCCTGATACTTGGCCTTCAAAGTTCTGCCAGACTCTCTAATCTCACATTTGTCAGGTGGTATAATAAAGAGGCAACAATTTTTAACTCTCTTATCAATAATATAGAGAAGATACAGAATGTTTGTTAGTTCAGTTGAGGACCTTGCATTTCCAGTGTGACTTCCCAGTCACCCTATTCTAGTATTCTGAATGGATAAAGGAGAAATACTGCCTTTGTTGTTATTTTTTTCTTTTTTGCCTATTTTTGTAAAATAACTTTCTGTTTTAATTTCATATCTTTTAAATAGAAATTGTTCTAAATCATCTTGGAAAGCCCAGCACCCTACTGTATAGTAATTGTGGAGAAATTAGTTAAATATGCAACATTATAAATATTAAATTATTGGTTATCACGATAACTCTTGACCTAAATAATGAAATGTCATTTCTTCTCCAACTAATGGTATCAGTTAGAAATTGTATCCTTTGCCTTTCTCCAGGATAAAAGGCAGGAGAGAGAGGGAGGGGGAGGAAAATGAAAGGAAATCTTAGGATTTATTTAAGTGGCATAGCAACTGAATAATATTATTTTTGTTTAATTACCTAATGGATAAGTTCAGTCTATACTTCTGTTTAACATTCTAACCATAGATTTAAAAGGAACAGAAGACATCTCAAGTTCCTTTTTTTATATTTTCCCATTTTTCCAGATCCCCTTTGCTACAGTTTTCTCTAAACGTATTACAGATTTTGAGTCCTAAATCTTTTCCCCTGCTTGCCCTCTACATTATATTAACATGTTATAAACCTTTGAAATTCATCTCTAGTTTTTATTCAGCTTAAGCTTCTCAGGCTTTTTTGAATCTGTAAATGTATGTGTCTTACAAAATGTGGACAATATTGTTATTTCTTTTTCTTTTTAAGATTTATTTATTTATTTGAGATACATAGCGCACGTGTGTGATGGGGGGAAGGGGCAGACTGAGAGAGTCCCTAAGCAGACTACTGTCTCAGTGTGGGGCTGGATCCCAGGACCCTGAGATCAGGACCTGAGCCGAAATCAACAGTCACTGCTTATCTGTCTGGGCCACCCAGGCGCCCCAGTTATTATTTCTTTAAATAATTATCTTGATCCATTCGTTCTTTTCTCTTTCCTGGGACCCCAATTAAATGTACGTTAGACTTTTTGATATTGTTGCACAGGTCTCTGAGCAAAAGAGCTTTTTATTTTTTTCAATTGTTTATTTTTCAGACTGGATAATTTCTATTGATCTTCCTTCAAGTTTACAGAGTTTTCTTCTTATACCATCTCTATTGTGCCGTTATAAGCCTACTTAGTGAATTTTTTACTTCAGATATCACATTGTACAGTTCTAGAATGTCTGAATGTCTTTCTGATTCACTTTTAAAGCTTTCCTTTTTTGCCAGGTTTCTTATATTCATTATCAGGCCTATTTTTCCTTCTATCCTGAGCATAGTTGCCTTAAAATCCATGACCTCTGGTTCTAATATCTGGATCATCTCAGGATTGATCTCCATTGATTGCTCTTTCTCTTGAGAATTGTCACAATTTCCTGCTTTTTCATATGGCTGGTAATTTTGTATTATATCTGGACTGCGTGAGTAATACATTGTAGCAAGACTCTGGACTCTATTATTTGTTACCTAGGAGTACTGATTTCTGTTTGTTTTAGCAAACAGTTAACTTCTCAGTGCAAACCCCAAACTCTGTCCTCTCTGCATTTAGCAGCAACTGAAATATCTTTTTAGTTATTTCAGCCTCACCTGGGCTGCTTGGATTCAGCCAAGCACCAACGTAGCTCTACCTCAGAAGTCAACCAGAGTTTTGCTTGCACAGGATACAGACACTGAGTCCGATGCACTCTCTCTGTAGCTTTCCCCTTTCCTAGGTGCCCCCCCCCCCAGTTTGGTTTGATGGCATAAGACTGCATTTCTCTCCCAATTTTTTCCTCCCTGCATGGTACCACCTTGGCCTGTCCTCAGGCAGAACGAATGGTGTCTTTCCCTTCTTCCGAGTGTCAACTCCCCTCCAGTTCTTCAGCGCCTTTGAATGGCTTTTGTCTGTGTGCCCGGCGAGTTTATCTGCAGAAGTCCAACACAAGGTCCCTGACATTATGAGTGGGGGAACTCTCTACAAATCATCGGTCATAAATAAGGAACATGAAGAATCCTCATAGAAAGAACCTTCACCTACACATAAAACTCTCTGAAATTGCAAATTTGTACAATTTGAAGACTTAAATGTTTTCTGCTATTGTTGTTTTTTAAACTCTCATCTTATGTACTGCCATCTCTAAATCAGAGCAATGAATTCTGTGGTTGTGAGCAACTTGACATGATTTGCAGAAGTACAGAAGGCCCTGGGGAATTGGAGTTGGTATTGCTCACTTTTAAGCTAATAAAGAGAAAACCCTACAATCAAATGCAGTGAAGGGTATAATTGGTGCAATACTGCTTGCTATCTGTGTATTTTCAGGGTCATTTTTGTTAACTGCAGGATGAAGTAAAACATTTTTAAGCACCCAGGACTTCAATAAGAATATATATGGTTACCCTGAGCAGTCAAGTCCAAATACATGATGTGTGATGATTATAGAAGCACCTATTCAACACTGCTCATTGTAAAGAATCTTATTCTCTAGTTGCAGAGATACATCACCTGAAATCAAGCCATGTCTAGAAAATAGATAACTTTTAGCTCCATGTACCATTAAGGGTGAATAAAATTATCAAAAGTAAAGGAGAGCTTATACACATATTATAGGTATGGGAATGCTTGTACAACTTGAAAATATATCCATCAAGAGGTGTGGGCAATGTTCCCAGAAAGTGAAATATTGCAGAAGTGCTACTCCATCTTGGGCCATGGAATACATATTTCCTGAGTCTGGGGAGATTCCAAGCCTCCTTTTTTTCTGTCTCATATGCTTTGGGTGTCTATAACCTTCGCTTCTTCAATCAGTCACCATGGAAATGAGAGGGACTTTATTGTCCTCTATAGAGAACTGACTTAATAATAGGAAACAATGGGTAGGGATAACCAGGCCTTTGTGTTACTCAGGGGTCAGTAGTAAACCCTATCTTACTTGAGGAATAAAATTCCACATAAGTAGATAAGTCTTTTCAATAAGCAAAAGGCCAGATGATGGTAATACACTGAAAAGGGGTCTCTAAAGTTGTATGAATGGGTAGAAAAGTTGACATGTGTTTGGATGTGAGCAAATACTAGGCGATATAGATTAGTATCAAGAGGGATTTGAAAAGAACCATTAAGCATTTTCTTACCTAAGAACAGAACCCTAGTCTGAAGAAGGGAAAACCAAGGTATAATCTCTCTCTTAGGTCATATTTAGAAGTGAGATCCTTTCCTTAAGCCAAAGTCAAAGAAATTCATTCGTTTCAAATAACCGCCACTTCAAAAAATTTCCATATATAAAAACACAAACATTTTCCTTAAAACTTTATTTGAAGCTAATTAGGTTATTTATGGTGGTTGCATGAACTGGAATTGTCTAGACAAGTGCTACTCAAAGCATGATATCTGAATCAGCAACATCAGCATCACCTAGAGCTTGTTTGAAGTACACAGTCTCAGGTCTAACCCCAGATCTATTGAGATCTATCTGCATTTCAGCAAGATCCCCAGGTGACTGATATGTATATTACAGTTTGAGCAGTCCTGGGATACATACTACAGTAAAATCTCAATGCCACCTCTTTTGTCTTATTTAGTGACATCATTGGAAAGTGAGGTCAAAAGAACATTCAGGAAATGTGTAGATGGTTATAACTTGGGAGGTCCTTTTACTTCTCAGAAAAAGATAACTCACACAAAAGAATCTAAAGAGGTTACAAAGAAGAAAGAAGAAATGAAATGAAACCTGGGCAAATGTAAGATATGGATCTGTGAAATAATAATGCCAAATAAGACACTTAATTGACACAATTTAGAAAGCAGTATTATCAAGAGACCTAGCGCCGGGATCAAAGTGAAGAACAAATTATAGTAAAATCAGGCTTTCAGTGTATTAAGATAATAAAAACAACTAATGCAATTTGGGGCCTCCTACCCAGAGACAAATCATGGAAGAGGCAGATAATGTTTCTTTTTTAATGACTCAGGTGAAAATTCAAAGAAAATATTTGGACACAAAAGCAGAAAAGCACAGGCTTCATACAGGATCCAGAGAACAACAGGTTATAAAGTTTGAGAGCTGCAAAGAAGTCTGAATAGTTTAAATGATGATTCCAAGGTAAGACATCTGGCAACACGTGGAAATAGGAATTGTGAAAAGCATGAAATTTGAAGCATAGTAGTGAAGTCAAGCATAAAAATAAGTCCCAAATATTAATACACGTTCCACATATTTAATAGTACCCAGCCCAAGTCTATGTGCTCAACTGTTCAGGCCAGACGAGCATTCCCCCAAAGAGAAGATAACCAGTTGCTGCTAACTGCCCTCTCCATTCTCCATTCTTTGAGAAAAGCTCAGCCTAATACACCTCTGGCTCTCTCCACTTCTGCAATGACACCACTTTGCACTTCTGCAAAATGCCAACCTACCCAGGATGAGGCTACCTACTGTATAAATTATCTAGGCACGTGCTTTTAATACTGTCCTCACCATGTCCTGCAACATACAGCCAGGCCTAAACTCACCTGTCATTCTCCATCACCACATTGTCTGTGGAGACAGTAGTGATGGGAAAGGAGTATGGATGTAGTGTAGCTATTACCCTCTCTTCCCACATCTGAATGGAAATCCTGTTCTAGATAACGGTTCTTCTCATTAGGCTCTAAACTAGCTTTATAACAGCAGAAATGTAAAAAAAAAAAAAAAAAAGGAAATGAAAAGTCGGGGCTTTTGTCAGCTATCATCAGATTAAGCTACAGAACATATTTCAGGTTTGCCCTGTAAAAGAGTACCTCTACTGTATGAAAATCAGTGGTTAAAGCACAAATAAATAAATGGCTTATTACAAAAGATTTTCTCACATTTCAGAAGGCTTCTCCATAGGGTTCCTTTTAAAAAATGAATTCCTTTAGTGTTTTTAAGTGTTTTACAGATCATTAAGTACATGGCAGAGGGGCAATGAGAAGGGATTTCTAAATTTAATGAACTAGGAAGCACTCAAATTGAGGACAGATAAATATAAGACAAGTTATATTTAAAATTCTGTTTTATCAGTGGGAAAATAACAAAAATCATCAAAATATAAACTTGAGAAACAGTATCCATTTCTCATGTTATGCCTGAGAGTGTAATAACCTTGACAAAAAAAAGATAATATTAATACCGTATAGATAATTATATATAAATACATTATATATGATATATGTGTCAGTATCTCATATGTGTGCCTATGTGTATATATTATATAAGTATAATATATAAGTATCTATTATAATATACAAAATATAGATATCTTAAATATGGGTGTCTGTGTATGTACATGTGATATCACATCAGTTAATAGATATAGTAATAGATATTAAATGTGCATCTGCATATGTGCTTATATGTATATATGTGAATCAGTCAACACCTGACAAAGTGGAAACATTATTCAAACTTTCTACCTTTACATTTTATACATAAATTTAATACTGACATTGACCTTGAAAATCTCATTCTTCTGAATGTAATGTGACCCAACTGTACATTCACTCCTGGCTTTTAAACTCTTAAATCTCATTTAGAGATGGTGTAGGCCAGGAAATAAATCAGCCACATCCCTGGAAACTTTGGCCAAAACTGCATAGTGTATTTTTCCACCAGAAGTATTTAAAATGTTTCCTATATATATAATAAGTCTTTACATAAAAGTTAGCAGGAGTTTCCTGAAAATACCAATATAAATATTCTCAACTGCATTTTGATGGGAAACCAAGAGGTCATGATAATTAATACTTTATCCATAAAATTACATTGGTCTAAAAAGCATTTTTAAGTAACTATGATGTTAATTTAATCACTTCTTTTTGATAATGAAAGGCTGAGGACGGCTTAGTAAATAATATGTAAATATTAATGTAAATAATAATAATGTACTATTATAAAACTTTTTCATGAGTTAACTTTTTGCTGTTAAGTTCTTTCATGAGATAGTAGAATGTTTGTTAGAATGTTTTTAATCTAAAATGCATTTTAGGGCGCCTGGGTGGCTCAGTCTGTTAAGTGTCTGCCTTTGGCTCAGATCCTGATCCCAGGGTCCTAGGAGCGAGTCCCACCTTCTCAGCAGGGAGTCTGCTTCTCCCTCTGCCCCTTCCCCCACTCGTGCTTGTGCTCTCTCAATCTCTCTTTCTCTCTCTCTCTCTCCCTTCTCTCTCTCCTTCTTGCAAAAACAAATAAATAAAATATTTTTAGAAAATCTTTAAAAAATGTAAAATGCATTTTATATCTCCAAGTGTTTGTTTAACATAGAACAGTAAAATAGAAAGAACAGGAACCTGAAGATCTGAATTCTGACTCTACTGTTAGCTGATTGCATGGTCACAGACAATGTTTCTAAGCCTAGTTTTCTCATCTAGAGAGTGCAGGTAATTAAATCTTCCCCTGCTGATTTCACAGAACTGTTATAGAGAATCGAAATATATCATATATATACATACATGTATAATATGCACACACATATATATACACATGTTTATATAGTGCATTTTGATATGTGTGCATGTATATGTAATATATATATAATAAAAACCTAAATGCAGTAAGGTGCTATATAATTATATGTAAAGTATTTTAATATTTTCAATAGTGTTCAGGTTATAAAAGGAATACATTTCATAGAAGAGTATTGTAAGAATGTATTGATTTTTCATTTTGAGCATAAGATAGCTGAATTTGATATCAATATTAATTTTCCATATTTGTACTGATTTAGCTTTGCTGTTTATCTTATTACAAGAGGCCTTAATCCGAACATAGTTTTATTCCATTGACTTTATGACTTTATCAAAGCTAATAATTATACTTCTAGTGTTTCCAGACCAACAACAAAAAGAGTTGAACATAGTACAATGAATATTGCTGTGAAAAACATTTGTCATAATAATGTACTAGCATCCCAGGAAGAAGCAATATACTTTATTTGTATATAGTTTCTTATGAACAGCCTTAGTTCTATTTGAAGCCGAAGAACAAGGTGGGTAGTGAAAAATACGCAATAGCTCATTCTTCTGCAACAGAATAGAAAATGGAAAAGAGAAGGCCCTAGAAAGAGGTATTACATTTCAGTTCATACAGAAGTCATGAAAGCAGATGATATGGGAATGTACTTAGTTCTGGGGTCCTGTTTTGTATAAGAGAAATAAATATTAATAAATACTCATTATCCTAAGAAAATAGCTTTTTCATGGGTACAGAACAAAACCTAGTATCCACCCAAAAATGCCTGAGCAGGCATGTTGTATTTCTGGTTGCCCAAGCAAATTATATCTCAATTTCATGAAAAGAATAACAATTGAGCCCCGGAGTGGCTTGTTCATTCATTCATTCATTCATTCATTCATTCATTCATTCATTCAGCAAATCCAATCATTCAACAAATGTCTGTTGTTAAGCACCAATTGTAAGCTAGGCAGTATCCTAAACCATATTACACCGTGGTGAATAAGATAGACTGGGTTCTCAGAGATTACAGTCAGGTAATGGAGAGAACTATTTTAAATTTTTTTTAAGTTACAGTTTCAATTGTAAGCTAGGCAGTATGCTAAACCGTATTACACCGCGGTGAATAAGAGACTGGGTTCTCAGAGATTACAGTCAGGTAATGGACAGCACTATTTTAATTTTTTTTTTTAAGTTACAGTTTCTGATAACTAGCATGAAAGAGAAAAAGGCATGCCTCAGAGAATAATGGGGAATGTGTAGCTACTGTAGTTTGGGTGTCAAGAAAGGATTCTCTGAGGGAGTGATATTTGGAATGAGATCTGAAGCATGAGAAGGAATCAGGGAACAGCTTTCCACTGGGAGGGAACAGCATCTGTGAATGCATACAATAAACTGAAAGAAGGCCTCTATGGCCAAAGTTAGAGGAAAAGGGTAAAAGTGATGGCATGGAAGATTAGAGAGGTTGACAGTGGCTACATCATGTAGAGCCTGTTGGCCATGATAAATAATTTGGATTATGTTAAACATGCAAAAGGAAGCTGTCAGAATAGTTTTGCAGAGAAACAATGATATTATCCAAATTTCATTTTAAACACATCATTATGCTGCTCTGTGAAACTAGACAGGAAATGTGCAAAATCAAAACCAGAGAGATCATTAGGAGCTTCTCATCTGGCCCAGCTTCATGGGCGCATGACCTGTCAAGTCTCACAAGACTCCCTTCTCCAAAAGGGTTCTGCTCTTGGTTTAATGCTCTGCTGACTCCATCTTGAAGTTCTTAACAATTTTTAAACGAGGGGCCTTACGTTTTTATTCTGTCCGGGGCTCCCAAATTATGTAACTGGGTGCTGACTGTTACAGAAATCTAGTTGCAAGATGATATTGCCATACACTAGGATGATGGTGCAGGGGGTGGAGAAACGTGATCTCTGTTTTGCAGATGAAACACAATTAGAATCCAATATCAGATTGCCACCAATATGAGCTTTAAGTTTGGTCCACGTAGAGCATTCTAATTGTACAACATTAACTTCTGGCGATCAACACATATCCCATCCATTTAATAAATACTGGTTTTCAAAAGATTGCTATTTTTTGTCATCTTCTGTTAGTACATCTGCATATCATGCATGTATCTATAATAAAAATGAACTCTGAAGAGTGTCAAGTATAGAAACAGATTTATCTTCCCATTTCACTAGTATCTATTGACCCCAAAGCACATGAAAGACTTTGTGCTGTGAACTTAGAGTGATGCAGGTGTTATGATTAAGAATTTGGAATTTAGGGGCACCTGGATGGCTCAGTTGGTTAAGTGTCTGACTTTGGTTCAGGTCCTGGGATCAAGCCCCATGCCAGGCTCCGCACTCAGCGGGGAGTCTGCTTCTTCCTCTTCCTCTGCTCCTCCCCTGGCTTGTGCTCTCTCTCTCTCTCTCAAATAAATAAATAAATAAATAAATAAATAAATAAATAAATAAATAAAATGGTTTTTAAAAATAAAAATAAAATGTTGGCTAACAACATAAAAAAATAAAAATAAAATAAAGAATTTGTAATTTAGTTGAAAGGTGAGACTCAGTAGCTATAGTACAAGGAAGAGTATACAGGAATAACTCAAAGGAGACAAAAGCAATGTACTGTAAGGGAGTCCATCTGTTCAGAAGGATCATTAGAAGTTTTATCAAGTATTCTGCTTACTTAACGGGAGTTCAGTGATTTTTGTCGTGACATCACAATGTGGAATGACATTATTGTGACATTTCATTTTTAATTAAAACCAGGTAATTTCAGGGGTTTCATAGGAGATATCTCCCAATAGGTAGTAAGCCAATAAGATTGTCCTGGTATATTTGAAGATTCCATTTAAAAGATAAATATCATTGGGGCACCTGGGTGGCTCAGTTGGTTAAGCAGCCTCTCTTGATTTCAGCTCAAGTCATGATCTCCAGGTCATGGGATGGAGCCCCCATCGGGCTCTGCATTCAGAGCGGAGTCTGCTTGTCCCTCTCCCTCTGCTCCTCTTCCTGCTTGCTCTTTCAAATAAATAAATACACAGAATCTTTAAAAAATAATAAAAAAAATAAAAGATAAATATTATTGAGGTCTTCAAGGGAAAAAAAAAATCAAAAGACCTCTCCATATTCCCTATGAAGTAGAATAGCGCTATAAGTAAAATAATTCTCAGGATTCATCATCAGAGTTGAAAAATAAAACCAGAATTTTGACCAGTAGATAGAAAGCTAATGAAATTAAGAGATAAATGAAAGCATTCTGGCTACCGTACAGCAGATCCATCTTAAGTTTAGCAAGTTACATAAACCGCAGGCAAATGTGCATGTTTTCTGTATAGGATGGCTCTCTCACCAGGGAAAAGCTGAGTTTGATGACCAGCGTTCAAAGTGACTGTCCAAGAGGAGAACACACACACATACACCCTCCAGACAGAAGACACTTGGGCAATGGAGGGATGTACTAGTACCCCAGAGACAGAGGCCTCCGGCGCTGAAGAGCTTCACTTGTCATGCATCACAGCCTTAAGACCCCAGACCTTACATCCCAGGACATTTGTTACACTTTCAGACTTCCATGATTCGACTGTGGGCGGAACCTCTAGCTCGTACCTCCTGAGACAAACTCAGGGCTCTGGTTTGCCTTGCAGTTACCTTCCTTTTCAAACCTGCACCTGTCTGATAAAGTAGTTATGTCCTCAAAGTGCTCACACTCTTAAACATTAAGGCAAAAGAAAATGCTTACTACCTTCGGCCGTACCAAGTCCTGTAGACAGATGCATCCTCTTGGTCCCGTACATTCTCAAAGTAGAGCTCTAGAGCTGTCACCTGCTCTTCACTCATTGCACCTGAGACAGAACATGGAAGAACTTGATAGGAAAACAAGATAAACTGGCGGGCCGAAGACATGGAAGACATTGAGAAGATGTGATGTAACTTGGGAAATATGTCTAAGTCTTCCAGGAGGAATATCTCAGGAAAGTATCGGAGCACTTTGAGCAGCCCCATCTATCCACTCAAATATCGGTATCCTCATTTCGGCTTTCAGGACCTCTCTCTTGCTCTCTCACCACAGGCTCTCTCCTACCTTCTTCCACTCCAGCCCTCCTCTGTATCACTGCCAGTTTACTCTCCAAAACTCATTTTCCTGTTCAGAGCCTTCAGTGACACTACCTGATCAACAGATGTAAGGACATCTTTCAGCTGACATTTCAAGCTCTTTGTAATCTCACTAGAGCCTATTTTACCAATCTTACTTTTGTTATTCCTCTGCACTTATATTACCTCTGGGTTGAGTGGTCCCTAAATATGCCCCACTCCTTCTTACAACCTCAACACCTTGACTTACAACATTCAATTAATTCTTCTGACTTTATTCTCCCTGCCCAGTGAAATTCTACTGATTGTTGAAGGAATTAGTCATTACCTACTCCAAGAAGTTTTGTTTATTTTTCCCCATCATTTAGGATATTTCTCTCCTCTGAACTAAGGGATCATCTAGGTTACACCTATGTTAACATATACTGTGTTATATATCATCGTGGCACTTGTCTGTAACCATCTTTCCTCCCCCAGCCCTGGTTATAAACACCTCAAGGACCACACTTCTATATCTCTCTTTCCCTCATAGTGCCTACCGATCATAAAACAAAAATATAATAAGACTTATTGAAATGAGTGGATAGAAAAGAGTGGAAAAGTGGATTCTTCTCCCTATTCTGAGATTGTCCTCCACAATCGTTATACTTCTAGCCAGACCTTATGGAGAGCCCGTTGACTTAAGGCAAAACCAAAAACCAAAAACAAAATAAGACAAAAGACCACAAAACAGAACAAAAGAACCCATCCCAAATGTTTGATACGGACTGCCTAAAATAATAGAATGTATTATACTGCCTTTGATCATGGTGAGCTTCTTTCATATTTGCCAGTCCAAGAACCAATGATGAGATCATCACATAGGCCAGTTTGCCTGTGACAGACCTGGTGTTTGTGCCTCTAATTTTTGCGACCCCTCTCCCTTTCATTCTCAAAAGACCTCTGCTTTAAGTGATGACTTATATGAGGTCACTCTCCCTAAAGACCATTTTCACTGACAGGTGAGATGACTCACCTTACACATCATTATTGTATTAGTTTTCTTAAACAAGGTAATACAGAAGTAAGATGGGCTACCACCCATCTCTTTCTTCTCAAAGCTTCAGGTTAATCTAAAAAGCAAACCAACCAACTGGGGCAGAAAAAAAAGCAAGAAAGGAAAAAACAAAAAAACAAGTTCCCAAAGCTAAGCCATTTGAAGTACGAAAGGATAAAACATAAGGCTCAGTATCATTGGGAGAGATTTTCTTATCCCTCTTTTTTTTCTTCTGTCTCCAAGGAATTCTTCATTAGACTCAATTTAAGCCTTGAGTTTGAGGTTTTGTATTCTCAGTTGGTAAGCACACCTATTAAAAAGCAATGTATTCACATTAACTCCCTGGCACCAGCAGGCTCTGTGTATTCACCGCTAGCAGTGGACACCATGCCAGGAGAACCTGACTCCTGGTGCAAAAGGATTAAAAAAAAAAAAAAAAAAAAAGTCAAGCAATGCCAAAAACAAAAAACAAACAACAAACAAACAAACAAAAAACCCCACATCATTCTTTTCTGTACTCTGTGGTTTGTTTTCCTTAGGAAAACGGCCTGGTTTTACCCTGCAGCACGCATTCATTACAGTGATCTTTGACTGGCAGATGCAGAGTAATAGGATGCATATTTTAGTGCTTATTATAATACCCTGTCCAAAAACAACTTGACAAATTTGTGATTTCGACAATATCTCATTTTGCTGGCTGCAGTGCTCTGTGATTGTCTGGCCCACGTGGCTTCCAGATTATGCATACCACCAATACTTCTCATTAAAATGGCCACAGTTCACCAGTTTCGGTAGCTTGGAACGAACTTGGAATGAATTATTATACAACAAAGAGGCTGCTGTCATGCAGAACAAAAGACAAGCAAAAGAGAGCTTTGGCTTAATGAGGCTAAGTGAGTGTCTCTCCTGCATCACAGCTACTTGACGGCCTTTGAGCATGGATTTTTTTCTCCACAGGCCAAAACCTTTGGTCTATTATTTTGTGTTTATGCACCTTGAGGCTAATATACATTTTAATATGCTGCACATGGAGAAAAAAAAATCAGCCATTAGATTAGAACATGTGCACTCCCTGTTAAATTAATGACAACCGAACATAGAGATAAATTTAGGTTTTCATATTTAATTATAGCACACTGCAGTACGTTTAGCAAGGATAAGTTGCACTATTATTATGCTTCATTTTTTTGACATCTTCTCCTGTTAATGGTGCACACTTGCCCCCCCACCACCACTGACGCCCTGGGCCATGCTAACATCTCTCTGCACATCATCCTCTCCTCGATATCACCCAATCTTAGCCACCACATTGAAAGGTATCCTCTTTTATTTGTTAAATGTAGTGAGAGAACTAGTGCTATTTTGGCATCTCGGTGGAATGAATAAGAAATGTGATCTGTAAGAAAGCGATAACTCATCTAAGAATACATCAGTTGTCACCCCTCCTTGCTACATCAGAGTAGAATGATGGACCCAGGTTCTCTTTCTGATCTACCAAAGGCACAAAGCACAGAATCTGACTCTGAATAGTTGTCTCACCATGACTCAAATGACCTGTGTATGAAGATGTAATCACAACCATCTCCCAATAATCCTGTCACTCTTTGGAACTTCTCTCCGTTGATTTTAATTTATTTGTTACAGAAATGAGAACACTTATTAAATAGTGCAAGTTGTAGGGTAATAAATATCCAGTGGTCTTCAAAAAAATTAACAAAGCCAATAGGAAAGATCATGAATATTGCTGTTCATTCTTTCCAAGGCCACCAGAGCAGGAACAGATTGTTAATACAACAGAAATGTCAAAATGGACTTTTCATGTGGAATGACCTGATAACTTTTAGTTCTTTCTGTTTGGGGGCTGTGACTTTACTTTTCATTGATTGAGTGTAATTGTTCCCTGTTACATGTGGAACATATAGTTTAGTTTACTTCATCTACCTGTCAATAGAGTTCCAGTTGGTTGCCCACAATGTAAAAATTTTTCTACTATCCTTGTGTAAAGCAGAAAGAAAAGCATTTGCCTCTGTGTCTGCATTAAGGAAGCACACCTATTTCTTGTTCTTTTGCTTTTAAAAAAATCACATGAATTAGCAAAAGCCTCAAAGTCAGAGAATATTTTTCCATGGTCTAAGAGTCAAAATTCAGCTCTGGGGCTATCCTGAGACAATCTTTTATTGGACATTTGTTTCACGGCAATGCATACTAGAGTCTATGACCGGAGAAGCATAGCAGGAATAATAATTACCATGTAAGGAAGGTCTGTAACTGGGGGAAAAGCATACACAAAAGGAATCAGTCAGCACTTCCTGGTGGACAACTCTTCTTGATAACACAGAAAAGCAGCCTTTACACATTTATTAAGAATAATTCTCTTTGCCCAAAGTCTGGTAAGGGTGAAGTTTACAAGAGAACATATAAGAAATGGTCTTACAAAGATGGGTTGTAAAATTCATTTTTAGAATGCTTTTTGGTTTAAAATTTTATTCATATCAGAAACTAAAACAGTGAGGTAATGAATAGCTAAGTAGCCTGGTAATATGGTATGGTAAAAATTTTCTGTGATTAAAAAGAACTGTATTTTAATCTGTAAATTCTTGGCAAACTTAAATTCTAAGAAGGTCCTTGTGGAATATAGATGAAGATTGTATTTACTGTTTTATAGATGTTGACATTGAGTCACTAGACGAAGTGTCTACCTAATTGGTACAGTCACTGGAAAATACTAAAATTCCTTACTCAAGAGTCTCCATTTGGGACGCCTGGGTGGCTGAGTCGGTTTAGCATCTGCCTTCAGCTCAGATCATGTTCCCGGGGTCTTGGAATTCAGCCCCACTTCGGAATCCCTGCTCAGCCTGCTTCTCCCTCTTCTTTGGCCCCTCCCCCTGCTTGTTCTCTCTCTGTCTCTTTCTTCCTCTCTCTCTCTCTCATAATTAAATAAAATCTTAAAAAAAAAAAGAGTCTCTATTCATCCCTGAAGTTTATTTCCACACAGGACAAGGGGTTCAGACTTCTCAATCAGTAGTAGTTAGTGGCTATCAAATCACTTTTCTAGGTTTATTCACTTTGCAATTCCAAAGAATTTACTCTAACTGGTCAAGAGTTCTCAGTCCCAAATACCCTGGCCATTAGATATTTCATTATTTAAAGCAGATGCTGAGACATTCCAATTCACATATAACTGTTCTACCAACGAGGATTTCAAAAATATACCTTGTTGCAAACATCCCTAGTAGAAGGAAAGTAACTAATTTTTTAAATAAATCTAACACTTAGAAAATAATATATACTGGCGCTAGGAAATGCTTATATTATTAAGTTAGAAAAAAGGCAAGAAACAAAGCTATATATAAATATAATTCCAGGTTTGTTAAAAAATATGTATACGTGGACAAAAAAAAAGCTGTAATGACATCCATATATTAACAGGTGTTTCTGAACAGACATTCTGGGTGATTTGAGTTTCCTTCTTTTTCTCTATATTTCCTCAATTTCCTATAATGAGCATATATTTTTATATAGTGAGAAAGACTAAAAATGAAAGTAATAGCTTTTGAAAGTTTTGTATGAGTCTCTCAAGAATATTGATCAAATATTTCATCAAAATAGCCTCTGAAGAGCCAAATTTAAAAGAATCAAGACTATTCAAGTGTCAAAAAGCAAAGCCAAGAAGTGCATAAGGAACTAGCATGACTTAGTTTGTAGAATAAATTAAAATTAGCCAACAATGAAAGGCTGAGAAAAAAATTGCTAGTTGCATTTTTAAGATAGTATTAGGTAAAACTTTAAAAAGGTGTAAGTTTCCTAAGTCCACTACTGAGGATGGAAAATTAACTGAACATAAAGAAGTTAAACCTGCCAAAAGGTATGCTTTCCTGGGAATGAACTAACTGAAGGGGAATGAAAAAAATCTCTGGAATCTTTTTTTTTAGATTTTGTTTCTATTCATTTCTTTTCTTAGGTCTTTGAGAAAAAGAAAGATTCTCAATGTGTAGAACTATAGGAAGGAAACTAGTTTCTTTTCTTTCCCGAATAGTACATGAAATTTCCTTTAAAATATATTTATCCAAATTCTCAAGTTAGTTCTTCACATAGAGCACCGGAAATATTTGGTGAAGTCCTACGGAAGATCGATTTATTTATCCTTAATGTGAACTATGGACTGTTTTTTGCCAAAATGGTTCAGTGTTCTTGGAGTGCAAGTTGATTTGAAGAACTAGTTAATCTAAACTGATTGCATTTCAATTTATTTTAATTTCCATTACTATCTAAATTCCTATCCTCTCTGCATTACATAGGGATAGCTCTCAAGATATAAAACTTTAGGGTTTCCAAATCTAATTTTTCTGCTTCCAAACAACCAGAAAGGAATTGAAGGGAGCTCTCTGACCTGCCATTTGACTTGAGAGTCCCTGAGTAGGTTTTTTCAGCTTTATTGAAGTATAGTTGACAAAATCATAATGTATTTAAAGTGTACAATGTGATGGTTTGGTATATGTAGACATTATAAATGGTTCCCACCATTGAGTCAATTAACACATGCATCACTTATATATTTACGTTTTTGTGTGTGTGGGAAAACATTTAAGTTCTATTCTCTTAGCAAATTTCAATTATACAATACAGTGTTATCGACCTTAGTCACCATGTTATATATTGGCTCCTCACACCTTATTTATCTTATAATTGAAAGTTTGTACCCTTTTACCAACCTCTCTCTATTTCCCAACCCCCAGCCCCTCACAGCCAGTTTTCTATTTTTCTATAAGTTCAACTTTTCCTTTTTCTTTTATACTTCTTTTCTTTTTTTTTTTTTATTCCACAAATAAGTGACACCATGCAGTATTTGTCTTTCTCTGTCTGACTTATTTCACTTAGCATAACGCTCTCCAGGTTCAGCACAAGTGACAGGATTTCCTTTTTTTAAAGCTGAATGATATTCCATTATATGTGTGTATATATATAAAATACATGTTCTTGATCCATTCATCTGTTGACAGGCTCTTAGGTTGTTTCCATATTTTGCTATTGTGAATAATGCAGCAATGAACATGGAGGTACATGGATCTGTTTGAGTGGCCCCGAGTACTTCTTGAATGTATGTTTAGAATCCCCAGGCTGCTGGTTTTGGTAGGAACTACTGGATATATACTGCAATTACTTGGCAAAGGAGTCAATGACTGTCACTTGCCCCAGCATATGTTCTGTGGTGCCTCAAAGGGAATTCAGTTTACATGGCACAGAAACCTCTGGTTGTGTATAGTCATTTTTCATTCAACTAAGATAACTATTAAATCCCTACTCTTTGCCAGAAACTGTTCTAGACATTTAGGATGCATCAGTGAAAAAAAATCCCACTCTTGTGGAACTTATATCGAGTAAGGGAACTTAAAAATGAATAATAATGACAGGGGATGACAGTATGTTAGGTGACCAGGGCTATGTAAGATGGAATAGTGAAGCAAGGCAAAGGAGTCAAAAGTATGAGGGCTAGGAGACAGGTTGTCATGTAAGTTTTGGGGGGTGGTGAGTGCAGACTCAATTGAGAAGGCGAAATGTGGGCACAGATGTGAAGGGAGCGAGGAATAAGGCATGCAGATATCTGCGAGAAGAGATTTCCTGGTAGAAGGAACAGCCGGTGCAAAAGCCCTAAGGAACCACAAGGACCAGTGTGCGAGAGTAGAATGGGTAAGGGAAGTGATAATACTGAAGTCAGAGATGTAAGGCGAGGTGGAGCAAGGGTGTTCATCCTCACGCCCTAACTTGGCTCCCTTCTAACTCAAGAAGATGTCGGCCGTTTCCTGTGCACCTCTGTCCAGTTTTCTCCCAAGCTTTCCAGTTCAGTCTGACGTGCATTTAACAATCTTTCATCATGTGCCAGAAACTGCTAGAAAATGAAACTCCGATCCTGCAAGAAGCCAGATCACCGTGGTAGTACTTCCCACTCTACCTTATTTTGGATTATAACAAAAAGGTGTGAAGGTATAATATGTACTCAGAAGAGAACTTTCCCTACCCTTGAGATGTTTGCAAACCTATAAGACGTAAGGTGCATTCTCAGCTCGTACCTACATTCAGCTTTGTAGTATAACCCAAAACGGAATTACTTGATTATTGGGAAAAAATATATACTACAGGTTATTGAATGAGCTTTACTTTCGGAATAAGCCAGAAACATCTTTACCCTCTCTCAAACCCACTAGGTTCCTTTTCTTGTTTTTGGTTAAAACCCTGGGCAGATCTCAAGACTTTTCTTGTCACTTTCAGATGGTGAACACTCTTACGTAGTGAAAAGTCCAGCCAGGAAACTTCTAGCTCTCCTTCTATTTACATATTCTCTGCTTTAACCTGCACCACACCCTTGAATTCTGTATCAGCAGTAGGGAAGAGGTTAGACATGTTTAGGTCTTCTGTGATGCTCTCACTTCCATCTTCCATGCCACCTCTCCTCTTCTCAGTATCAACTCTGACTCCTCCAGTGTGCTGGGATGGGAGGACATACCAGGCTAAAAGATACTGGTTTGGTATTGATGCCAACCCGGCAGGGCAGGGATACCTTTGAGGGATCTTGAGAGAGTCCCTTTGCAGTCTGTAGCCCTGGTGATAACCTCTTCCCATCACGATGTCCTATGCTTCAACATTTTCAGCCCACAGTCACTCTCTACTGAGATCACTTCTCCTTGGCAGGGCTTTCAAGACAATTCTATCACAGCAGCCTTCCTCAGCATCCCCAAAATGAGCTCCCATGCTCTGTCACTGTGGCGGCAGAACTTACTCTTGTGCAGACCCCCTACTAGCAGGGAACCTTAATAGTCAAATGCTAACATGTAGATGTTTCTAGGAAATAGTCCGTAATCAGCCTCCTTATTTTCACCATCCTGCAGCTATCTACCCAAAAACCAAGGGGCAAGTCCATGTCCTATTTGCCAAAATCACTTTTAATAATCAGTAGCTGTCGCATGAAGGCAGATTTTTGCAAGTAGCAAACATATAGCCCCAAAGTAAAAAATGTCAGTTGCCTCTTGGGCAAGCACCCCATTCTTGAGTGACTTTCTAGAGGCCCTGTCACTTGGCTTGAGACCACACAGATTCTGCAAGAGAAGGGAGAGAGAAGTACAGGACTTTTTCTAGGCCTATAATAAAATATCTTTTCTACAGTTTCTTCTCTCAGTCTCTCATTAGAGCTAGGCTAGGTGTAGACGATGAGGGAATATCCCAGACCTACAGAAGAAGTTTCAATCACATCTTACCATGTCCTGCCCAATCCTCCTTAGAAAGAAGGAAATTTGCCAATATTTCTTTCATCTTTGGGGCCTCATCTGAGACTAAGAAACATCTCATAACATCCTAATACAATAGTGCTATTAAGTATATTTTCAATCTCTGCCTTTTGCTTTTAGTCTGTTGTTTGTAAACATAAAAAAAAAAATCTTTCCAGCCTAAAAATATCAGGTAGTATGGTAATAACATTAGACTAAGGATATAGTGATGCTTCAGTTGGTTAAACCCACATTATAGGGAGAGAAGTTTTAAATACTGGAAGTCCAAGATTTTTTAAAATCCATGAATAGAACCAAGTCTTTGGGTTTGGCACTGTTTCATTGTTCTATTGCATATCTGGAAGTTATATTTTTAGGATTTTCATAATGTTTTCATTTTTCTTTAAAAGATTCATCTGTGAAATCACTTTGAGAATAAATATTTTTATTTTTATGGCTTGTATCTCAAAAGAATGACAAGTAATGTGCAGTTTTCTAACAATTTCATTTACTTGATTCAGTTGTAATTGGGAAGATCCTACTGTAGCATCAGAAATGAGGGGGAAGCATCTGAGGAACCAGAACAGGCATGGATCAGAATAGGACCAACAGAATTCCGAGATTTCCAGTTTGGAGCTATCCCAGGAAATTAGTCTACATTTTGAATAATACTGGTGAATCCACCAAGCTTAAGGAGAAAAATGTAATGGTGGCAGATTTTTTATTCTTCAAAAGGACCAAACTCAATGAAAGATTGCCAGATTATTGAAAAAAAAAAAAAAGGTAAAGGGAACCTCCTTGGTGTTTTATTCAATGACTAATGTGATATTACTGCTCACAATTCTTTGTTATGAGAGTGGAATGTGCCATGTGTGACAAGTCAGCCATGTGACTAGAATCAGTGATAGCTGGTCACTGCTGCTGCATAATAACCTACAAGCGGTCATAAAGCCAGACGAGCTCTTGTTTCTCTAAATCCCTGGAAAATGCATTTCCTTAATTAGCAGACACCAACTTGAGTGACTCCCCCAGAGACTCCCAATTAACTAAGCTTCTAGAATAGCATCATTAATACTTCTCTATTGTTAGTGTGTGTGTGTGTGTGTGTATGTGTGTGTGTGTGTGTATAGTCAACAAAAATTCTCAACACTTTGTCATCCTAAAACCAAACCTATATGAATATTTTCTGGGAGTAAAATGTGAAAGAGTGAAAATAATGCAGTTTATTAAGCAAATAGGAGCAACAAACAACCCAATTGCTTACCAGCTCACAGGCTCACCAGATTCTATTTCCTGCTGCTTTCAGTTACTTCTATTTATACCTCTAACCAGATGAACTCACCATGCCCCCTACTGCTTAGGAGCAATACTGCCACAGTGTAGCGCAACACAACACCGCCTGGTATTCTCTAGAGACTTATTTCTGGCCATATGCTATCTTTCAGAATGCTTGTTGAACAACGTTGTTTGTCTCTCCTTGGTCACCAATGCCAGGATAAATCTGTGGAGTCATGCTGGCAGGAGAAATGGCCTCCAATCAGCAACAACAAACAAGTTCCTTATTACTGACCCTGCCATCTGTCTCAATTTCCACATGCCACACTCACACAGGAACAGGTGTCAGCCAGGCCACATTCAGTGTGCAGCCAACATCTACTAGTAGGGTCAGCATGAATATCCAGATTGCAACTGTGCTTAGTCCCCAACCTATCTAACATCCTTCATCCAGACTGGGAAGTGGTTGGTGGACACTGAAAAAAACCTTTGAAAGCCCCACTGCCAATAAGAAATGTGTTCCACTAACAGTTTGGATCAGGGATGGGTACACAGTGGAGCCATCGGTCTCTCTTTGGCAAAGGCAAGATGTAGGTGTTTCCCCCTTTGGTGAAGGTGCACACCCATCAAGAGCACTCTGCTTGTAGGCAGTAAATATGAAAGAAGTGTTACCCGGTACATTAAATATTAGCCCTTTAAAAAATATACAGAAGAGCCAGACATATGCCTAAGATGAAGTCATTTCGTAAAGGCTCATTTCAAAGAGGTAGATGATCCTACATACTCTGGCATTGTAGTCTCAATACAAATCAGTTTATCCCTGCTTGCAGCATATCTTGAGTGCTCAAAATATCACATTTGGTGACAAGGATAAAAAAGACAGTGCTCTCAAACCAGCAATATTAAGTAAGGGTGCCAAGAGCACATTATGGAAAAACTGATAGAGATACAGAGCCGACTAAATGTCTGCAGAGAAGCACAATGAGAGAAATTGTCTTTTCCTGTTAATACCAAATGAGAAAGCTTATGGAAAAGTTGTTCTATTAAGTGTTTGTGTTATTAAAACCTACTCCCTTGTCTGGAATTTCATGCTACGCAATGTACTAAACAGTCAAGCTTCAAGAGAAATGATAAATCTGGAAGAATTACATTACTACCCAAAGTATTGGTCATTGTACAATGATTTAAAATAACAACCACATTAAACCCCCAGCTGAATCAATAGTAATATTTTCAGTCTTTCCAAAGCAGATGACTGAACATGCTGCAAGCATTGTGGGGCTATGTGGCTTGGTGTTCACTGGGACATGCATCACTGTGGCTGGCATCCCAGTATAATCAGCTCTGGGGAGTCCCTAGACTCAGCATTTTCAGAAAGTCTAGTCTACAGCTAGTCTACAGCTACAAAAGACTCACAAGCAAGACACAGTACCGTGGTACCTGCAGCTGAACCATGAATCTGATTCAAATTGAACTATTTACTTGGCATTTGCCATATTATTCCTTAGTCTTCATCAGTAAAAATGGTAAGTTGTTACCTTTAGCAAATACCACAGTTATGGAAAAAGAGATTTGTTGGCTGAGACTTTCTCTGATTTGTGTCACTTTAAAATATTATCATGTCGGTTGTCCATTTTAGCTATCTTTTCTAATCCAATATAATCTAGCACGCTGTTCTTTACTAGTGTTGTGGATGGCATTAAAAAAAAGAGAGAGAGAAAGAAAGAATCCAGTTGCTTTTGGCTTATACTTACCTTCTTCTTATCATAAATTTACATTCCTACATTTTTTCCAAGGTATTCATTGATTGTGGCACCTTATTTTTACTGACATTCTTTTGGGGAGATTCAGACTATTCCTCCCTGATTTATCCAACTACTTGATGTTCTCTTGGATTCTAGAACTGTTTGTGACTTTCCAGCCCTGAAGCATGGAGTATGAATTCTTGTTTTGATGGCAGGAAGTTTCCAGGAAAAAGATCAAAGTGGGAAGGAATTAGGATTTCTGTTAGAGGAATATTAGGGTAAATCAGTCTGGTTTGGAGAAGAAAATCACCTTGTGTATCCAAGAAGGAAAGCATGTCAGTGTTTGTACAGTAATGGATCTATAAGGCAGTATACACAGTGAAAGAGAGCTCAACTGAATCCTGGTGCTAAGCGTGGGGCCTACTGCTCATTTTCTTGTCTGTAAAGCTGGGAAAATAATAATATTTGCCTCAACGGGTTATTGTGAAGATTACATGAAATAATGAAACATGTTTAGCACAGGGCCTGAAACAGTGATTGCTTAGGATTTTGTTATTTCTATCATGATTCCTAGCACTTTTAAAACAGGGATTTAGGAATGGAGATTCTGATTCGGGTCATGTTGGATTTCCAGCCTTGGAAATTATTCAGGTCATTCTTATTGTGGGGACGCAAAAAGTGGGTAAATGGATTGGCCTCCAATGCCACGACTGGATAATGGGAAGCCTTAGTTCCAGTCTTGACTTTTTAATGACTTAGCATGTTACCTTTGCAAATGGTATTAACTGTCTGGACCTTGTTTTCCTAATCTCTGAAATGAGGGAACTGGGCCCTATCGATGTCCCTTCCAAGTTAAAAATGGTGATCCTAAATATCCTGTCCCTTACCATATAGAAAGTAGCTACAGTCCATTGTGCAATAATTTGAAAATAACAGAAAGCCTGTCTCCGCTCACTATTCCTGCTATTAGCCCTTCATTTTAAATGAAAATCTATAATTAAAAATCCTCTCTAGGCATCTTTTAAAAGACATCTATCAATCAATCAAGTTTTTCACTGGGTACCTATAAGTGAGAGGTGGTATAGAAGGTATAAAACAAGAAATCCTCTCGTGCAATAAGACCTTGAAATTCACTTGGAAGAAAAAAATTACCACTATTTTTTTTAAATTAACATTTAAGTAAGAGTCAGATTAGGAACGCAGACAATAACTATTTCATTCATGTACATATATGCCTTTCCTGTACGTATATGCCTTTTAAAGCGGCTCACAGATTTGAGTTGTTAAGACAATACAATTTTTACATTTAAAAGAAATCAGGAATCACTTAAGTAAGAAATACTTGTATCAGAAACCAAAGATAAACTATGCTATGAAAACAAGACACTAAGTTGAGCTCTAAACTTATTGGTAGTGAAGAAACTAAAGAAACTCATGGGCTTTACAACCCTTGTGGTCTGATAAAAGGTTGCTGTCTCTGTCGTCTTAAGAGACAACATTTGGGGGGCTCCTGGGTGGCTCAGTCTGTTACGCATCTGCCTTCGGCTCAGGTCATAATCCTGGGGTCCTGGGATTGGGCCCCGCAGGGAGCCCGCTTCTCCCTCTCCCACTCCCCCTGCTTGTGCTCTCTTGCTCTATCAAATAAATAAATAACTAAATAAATAAAATCTTTAAAAAAGAGAGATAACATTTGTTCTTGGCACTAAATATTAGGAAAATGTTATTGCATGGATCTATATTTAGAAAACTTTATTAATATAATATGCAATGTCTATAGTTGTTGCTTTGCAAAAGATACAGAAAATGTTCTTCAAATAACTATACCATATCAGTTCTTAGTGGAACCTGAGGATCAGCTAAATCAACTGAATAGAAGTATGTCTGAGCAAAGCTAAGCAAGTAAATTCTAGGGATTTTGCTTCATGGTAACCAAATTTAATGCTTACAGGAACCAAAAAACCCAGCCTTTAGGCTGATTTTTTTTTTTTAGAGTATTAATTATCTCAGAGACACTTTTTAAATTAAAAAACATGTAAAATCCTGCTTACAGGGAATAACCCAGTAGATACTGTTCAGCTTTGTGTAAATTATCAGATCCTTTACCATTTATACTCTCAACACTGGGGTACTGTTAACAGCATCCTGCTTCCCTCAAGAGGAGGTAAGTGGCAAAGGCCATATTGACATCCTTCATCACTAGTCCTAGGGCTGCTTTGAACAAACAGTGTCCTACATGCCCTAACAGAGGTGGATGGAGCCTTCTGAAAGTATGTAGAAAAACTTCTGTCCTAAATAGCTAATCACTAACTTCAGAAACTCGTGTCAAACTGGGAAATTCAAATAGTGAACATCGACTTATATTGTAAGATTTAGCCTAATGGTAACCTTCTCTAGAAAGCCGTTGTTGACACACTTCACACTCTTCTTCCAAAACTAGGTAGAATAACATAAATATTCATTTAACCCTCATAACAACCCCCAGAGACAATGACTTATCACTGCCATTTTGTATATGAGGAAAGTATTGCATGTCCAGCCTAGGATATCCAAACTCTCCAGCCTGTCAGTAGCAGACCAGAGAATTGTACTCAGGCAGTCTGGCTTCAGAATCCAGGCTCACAAATACTATGTGATGATACGAAATTCAGTCTTATTTTGAACTGATTACTTACCAAAGGAAAACAAACACACTCAGACTTAATGAAAAGGGTTATTTTCATTTTGGAGATAGAATAATAACTTAGTTTAACAATTGAACGTGATATTCTTCCCATTTCTTGAAAATTTAGGAACAGCTCAGAGTCAGTTCTATAAAGAATTTGGTCAGAAGTCATTACCTAGAAGATAAAGAAATTATTATCAGTGTAACATTTTTTCCCATACTTATCATATATCATCAGTGTAATTAGCCCCTAATAAACTTTCCATTAATGTAACTAGAATATAATTTTAAATAAAAATAGAACCTAATGTGTATAATAATTAAATATATATCTTAGAAGATTTTATACAGCAGTAGAGAAAGGATTCTTTTTCCAGTTTTATTGAGAAATAATTGATATATATCACTATATAAGTTTAAGGAATACAGTATGGTGGTTTGATTCACATGTATTGTGAAATGATTATTGCAATAGGTTCAACTAATATCCATCATCTCATAGAGATACAATATTTTTTAAAAGGAAAGAAGAAAAAGAAAAGAAAAAACATTTTCTCCTTGTGATGAGAACTTTCAGGATTTACTCTCTTAACAACTTCCCTGTATATCATGCAGTAGTGTCAGCTGTAGTCATCATGTTGTACCTCACATCCCTAGTACTTATTTTTCTTCTGACTAGATGTTTGTGTCTTTTGACCACCATCCTCCAACTCCTCCTCCCCTGACCCTCTGCCTCTGGTAATCACACATCCGATCTGATCCTTTCTAGGAGTTTGGTTTTGTGGGGTTTTTTTGCTTTTTTTTAAATTTAGATCCCACATATAAGTAAGATCAGACAGTGTTGGTGTTTCTCTGACTTACTTCACTTAGCATAATGCTTTCAATGAGGTCCATTCATGTTGTTGTAAATGGGAGGATTTCCTCATTTTTTATAGCTGAATAATATTCTACTGTGTCTATGTATTCCAGACTCCTTTGCCCATTCATCTGTTGACAGACCCTTAGTTGTTTCCCTGTCTTGGCTATCAAAAATAATGCTATTATGAATATAAGGCACAGTTTTCTTTGCGAGTTAGCGTTTTCGTTTCCTTTGGGCATATTTCCATAAGTGGAATTGCTGGATGATGTGATAGTTCTGTTTTTTATTTTTTTGAGGAAACTTCCTACTGTTTTCCAGAGTAGCTGTACCAGTTTACAGTCCCACCAGCAGTGCATTAAGGATTTGCTCTTGTCCAAATCCAGTCCAGCTACTGTTATCTCTTGCCTTTTTGATGATGGCCATTCTAACAGGAGTGAGGTGATATCTCGTTGTTTTGATTTGCGTTTCTCTAATGGCTAGCATTGTTGAACATCTTTTCATGTACCTTTTGAGTTTTTGTATATATTTTTTGGAAAAATGTCTATTCAGGTCTTTTGCCCATTTTTTATTTGGGTATTTGTGGTTTTGCTATTGAGTTGTATGAGTTCTTCATATATTTTAGATATTAACCCATTATCAGATATATGGTTTTTGGATATTTTTCCCATTCTGTAGGTTGTCTTCTCATTTTGTTGATGGTTTCTTCTACTGTACAGAAAGTTTTCTTAGTTTGATGTAGTCCCACTTGTTTATTTGTTGTTGTTGTTGATGCTTGTGCTTTACATGTCATATCCAAAAAATCATTACCAAAGCCCATGCCAAGGAGATTTATTCCTATGTTTTCTTCAAGAAGTTTTATGTTTCCAGTCTTAAGTTTAAGTCTGTCTTCACTTTCTGAGGTAATTTTTGTGAGTGGAGTAAGATAAAGGTCTAGTTTCATTCTTTTACATATGGATATCCAATTTTCCCACCATCATTTATCGAAGAGAATGTCTTTTTTCCTTTGAATATTCTTGGCTCCATTGTCAAAATATTAGGTGACCATAAAAGATTAGGTTTATCTCTGGGTTGTTGATTCTGTTCTACTGGTTCATATGTCTGTTTTTATGTTGATACCATATTGTTTGCTTACTTTAGCTTTATAGAATAGCTTGAAATCAGGAAGTGTGATGCCTTCAGCTTTGTTCTTTCTCAGGATTGCTTTAGCTATTTGAGGTCTTTTGTGGTTCTCTATAAAGTTTAAGATCATCTTTCCTACTTCTGTAAAAATGGTCATTGGAATGTTGATAGAGATTGCATTGAATCCATGGATGGCTTTTAGAAGTATTGACCTTTTAACAATATTGATTCTTCCAACCTATGAACACGGGACATCTTTCCATTTATTTGAGTCTTCAATTTCTTTCATCAATATCTTGTAATTTTCAGAGTAGAGATCTTTTACCACCTTGGTTCAATGTATTCCTGAGTATCTTATTGGTTTTTTTTAATTATTATTTTATTTATTTGACAGAGAGACAGCAAGAGAGGGGAACACAAGCAGGGGGAGTGGGAGAGGGAGAAGCAGACTCCCCACTGAGCAGGGAGCCCGATGCGGGGCTCGATCCCACTACCCTGGGATCATGTCCTGAGCCGAAGGCAGACGCTTAATGACTGAGCCACCCAGGTGCCCCAGTATCTTATTGTTTTTGATGCTATTGTAAATGGAATCATTTTCTTTATTTCTTTTTTTAGATAATTCATTATTAGTGAATAGAAATGCTACTGATTTTTGTATGCTAATTTTGTTTCCTACAACTTTACTGAATTTGTTCATTATATCTAACAGGGTTTTGTTTTTGTTTTGGATTATTTACATTCTCCTGGATTCTAACAGGAGTCCTTAGGATTATCTGTTTATAAAATCATGTCATCTGCCAATGGAGACAACTGTACTTCTTCCTTCCCAATTCTGATGCCTTTTATTTCTTTTTCTCGCCTGACTGCTCTGGCTGGGGCCTCTAGTACTATGTTGAAAAGGAGTGGTGAGAGTGGGCACCCTTGTCATATTACTCAGCTTAGAGGAAAAATGTTCAGCCATTTTCTCTTGAATATGTTAACTGTAGACCTGTCATATATAGCCATTATTATGCTGAGGTACATTTGTTCTATACTTAATTTATTAAGTTTTCATCATGAACAAATATTGAATTTTATCAAATGCTTTTTCTGCATCTATTGAGGTGATCATATGGGTTTTTTTCTCTCATTCTATTAATGTTGTGTATAACATTAATTGATTTGCATATATTGAACCATCTTTGCATCCCAGGGATAAATCCCACTTGATCATGGTGAATGATCCTTTTAATGTGCTGCTGAATTTGACTTGTTAGTATGTTATTGAGAAGTTTTAAATAGATGTTCATCTGAGATATTGGCCTGTGGCTTTTGTTTCTTATAATATCTATTTCTGGCTTTGGTATCAGTAGTGCTGGCCTTCTAAAATAAGCTTGGGAGCATACCTTTCTCTTCAAATTTTTGGAAGAGTTTGAGAATTGGCATTAATTCTTCAAATGTTTGATAAAATTCATAAGTGAAGCCAACAGGTCCTGAGCTTTTCTTCATTGAAAAATTTTGATTACTGATTCAATCTCTTTACTAGCAGTTGACCTACACAGATTTTCTATTTTTTCATGATTCAGTTTTGGTAGATTGTGTTTTTCTAAGAATTTTTCCATTTTTTCTAGACTGTGCAGTTTGTTGTTCAGAGTAGCCTCTTAAAATCCTTTGCATTTCTCTGGTATTGGTTGTAATGTCTCCTTCTTTAATTTATAATTTTGTTGACGTGGGTCTTCTTTTTCCTTGGTTCATATAGCTAAAGGTTTATGAATTTTAGCACTTGATGTAATGAGCACTGGGTATTACATAAGACTGATGATTCACTGAACTCTACATCTGAAACTAATAATACATTATATATTAAATAATTGAATTTAAATTAAAAAATAAAAGCAATAAATAAATAAATAAAGGTTTATGAATTTTATTTATCTTTTCAAAGAAACCAATTTTTAGTTTAGTTAATCTTTTCTGTTGTTTTCCTGTTTTCTATTTCATTTATTTGTGCTCTAATCTTTATTGTTAATTTCCTTCTGCTAATTCTGCACTCAGTTTTTTCTTCTATTCCTAGCTCCTTAAGGCATAGAGTTAGGCTGTTATTTGAGATCTTCCTTGTTTCTTAATGGAGATGTCTACTGCTAAGAATTTCCCTCTTAGAACTGCTTTTGCTGGATTTCATTAATTTTGCTATTTTTTGTTTCCATTTTCATATGTTTCAAAATAGTTTTTTATTTCCCTTAACTTAATTTCTAATTTGATCTGTTGGTTGTTGAGTAGAGTGCTGTTTAATTTCCATGTATTTGTGAATTCTCCAGTTTCTTCCTGTTATTGATTTCTCTTTTAATGCCATTATGATCAGAGAAGAGAATTGGTATGATTTCAGTCTTCTTCAATTTGCTAAGACTTGTTTTGTAAATTAACATAAGGGTCTGTCCTAGAAAATGTTCCATGTACACTTGTTCCATGTTCCACTTGGAAAGAATGAGTATTCTGCTGGTTGGATAGAATGTTCTGTATATGTCTGTTGGTCTATAGTGTTGCTCAAATGTGCTGTTTCCTTAACGATTCTCTATCTGGACAGTCTGTCCATTGTTGAGAATGGATATTAAAGTCCTCAACTGTTATTGTGTTGTGGTTTTTTCCTCCTTTTAGCTCTGTTAGTTTTTGCTTTATATATTCAGGAACTCCAATGTTGGGTGTTCTGGTTCAGTTCCCTGGCTGGGCAGGGTGGAGGCTGTATTATCATTATGCATTTATTAATGAGCAGGACTAAGAATCAGTTTTCCTGCCAGGTGCAGTGGGAGAAATAGCTCAAAGGCTGGTAAAACTCTTTGTTTTCTTAACACTGGCTTTGCTGTGCCAACTACGGGCTCTTCCTGCCCTTCTCTTGACTCAAGTACACTGGGCCACATAGCTTCCAGCCAGCCCCATGTCCTGGTGACATGGGGCCAGGAGCCACAGCGGGTGGGTAGATCTTTGTCCAGCTCCCTTGCCTGGGAGGGAAGGAGTGGGGCTGCTTACAACTCTCAATTTCCCAGACAACTCTTTGGTTTGGAGGGGCTGGGAGCTACCCTGAGGCTTAGTTATAAGTTAATCCCTTCCTGTGTGTCCATGCCCTGAACTGGCCTTGCTCTTGTGACAATCAAGTCTGTTTGCCCACCGCTCAGCTCAAGCATTGCTGGGCTATACAGCTTCTAGGGCTTCTCACTATTTCCTCTGGTCAGATGTGGCCAGGAAACAGTCCCCATAGCAGGTGGAGCACTGACTCAGCTCCTTGCCTGGGTGTGGGCAAACCAGGCTCGAGGGCTGGCATAAATCCTTGTCTGAGGATTTGAATCAAGCAGATCTGCACCTTGCCAAGTTCCCTGGTCAGAGAGCATCACCAACTTAGTTCTGCAGATGAGCAAAACTGCTGATTGCGATTACCACTTGGGCACTGCAGGTATGAATTTTGTCTGCCAAGATCCATGTACTAGTTGTTTCAAGCCCCTTCTTTCTCTGTCACAGTCAGATTCCCGGTGGTTGAGCCTCACAGATTCCCTGCAACACCCATGGGGCGAGATCAGAATAGAGGCTCCCACAAAGCAACCTGCAATGCTGGAGAGAAATGCTGATTGTCCTTTCTGGATTCTCTTTTTCCACTGGAGGAGCTGGAGGCTCAAGGGACACCTCTCCACATGGTACTCTGCCAGCCTGGGGCAGGGGCAATGCGGTCAATGTGTAGCTGCTTCTCTAACCCTTCTAATACCATCTGTTTTGGTCTCTGTTGTACAGAGGGATGCTCCAGCCTTACCACCGTGCTCTAGGATTCTCCCCGTGGTGTCTTGTTCTTAAATAGTTGTTAATTGATCTTCTTGTGAGGGACAGCAATGTCAGGAGCAACATATGTCATCATCTTGGTGATACTACCCCTGAGAGGACTTTTTAAATTAAAATGTAGTATATGATAATGCATAGCAATTATAGAGAAAAATTAAATATGCCTCATACCTTACACCAAAACAAATTTAAAAAGGGTGAAATAGTTAAGTATAAAAACAAACCAAATAATAGGTAGAAGAAATTAAAACTGAATATTTATCGAACTTCAGTAGGTAGTCAATTTTTAAAAGCAATAAAAAGGAAAATGATACCAACAAAAGATCTCTCTGCATGTTAGATATAAACTTTAAAGACTTGTAGAAGAAATTAAAACTATAATATCACTATAGGTTATCACTGACAAAAAGTAATTTAAAGATAAAGACCAAGAATTATGAAATCTATTTATTTATGTAAATATAAATTGTAAATTATAGACTTAGCTGCCTAAATTTTAAAACCTAAGTACATTATATATAGCCCAAATTTGAAAAGGCTAGCAACACATTTAGGGTAAGTTTAATAAATGTGGCAGAGTTAATGTTTTTATTTAATAAAAGGTTAAATTAAAATTTTAAGAAAAATATCTTGACATCTCTATAGTCAGTTTACAGACAAGAAACACAACTAATAAAGAACAGAAAAAAAATTTAAGCTCACTGGTTTTTGAAAAAATTTAAAGGAAAAATAAGGTCTTGTTTTGATATCACATAATAAACAAGAAAAATACATTTATGTGTATTAAGACAATATCAAGTATTGGTTTGTGAAACTGGTGATCTCATACATATTGATGAGTCTGGAAATAGTTTTAACTCTTTGGAATAGAAATCCCATAATCTAAAGCCTTTAAATTAATTCTAAGGAAATATTCCAAAATATATTTTTCAAATGTGCGCACAAAAGCTCACTTCATCATTATTTAATAATCAAACAGTACTAACTGTAAAAACTTGGAAGCAGTATAGAGAAAAGTTGATTAAATTATGGTACATTATTGGATAGAATATTTCAACTTCCTGGCAGCTATCTGGCACACTCCACATGATAAAATGCAAAATGAGCAAACATATTTTAGGAGTCATTTTACATCATGATGACTTGCACATGAAAAAGATGGAAGGAGGGCCCATAAGAATGATAAGAATTTTGAGCGTGCTGGGTTTATGTGTGGCTTCTTCTTTTACTTTTCTTTGTGTGTCAAATTTTTCTATATTACTATTTTACCTTTATAATTGAAAAATAAAGAGACAAAATTCCATATGGAGTATATGAAATAAGAAATATGAAGCTGTGATGATTCCCTCCATCTTACTCATTTCCTATCCCAGTAAACTGTTCTATAGCCAAGTAAATGAATGTGGAATAGATTAGAGGAATGATATAGCATTTTATTTATCTATAAGGGCATTTCTCTATCAATTAAGGGAAAAATTCTTAACATTACAAATTTTTATTAGTAGTAACAGTTTTTGCACTGAAGTAGTAACCTCAATCATGAAGTTCCTGTTGATGAACGCATTTAGCAGCAGTTTGACTAAATGACCTAAAGAATACTGAGCTGTAAAAAAAGTCTGATGAGTATAATAAAGCAATTACGTTTTTGTGCATGTCTTTAAAAATCTCTTTTTTAAAAACACTTTTTCCTCAGCTTCTTTCTACATGTCCCTCCCAATTTTAGTTGTGTTCACTTTTAATAGCACAGTAACCATGAAGGTCACAGAAATATTTTCAAACGTATTTTATATGGTAGGCACTGTAGCAACCATATATCTTCGTTTAAAAGGCATTTAAGCAAAGGAAACTAAATGACAAAAAAATTTTCTTTACGTATAAAAAATACAATAAGATAACCCTAGAAACTAAAATTATTCAGTCTTAAATGATCTTTCCTCATTGCTAGTTCATCTGAACGTAATATGAAAAGGTTGTTCATGGATTTCCTTCCTTTTAGGCCTGGATCTCTTGGCTTGCAGCAGTCTCATTTTTCAGGAGTGTGTACTTTGACCTTCTTAGTGGGGGCATCTTGATTTCACCTCTGTATTGAGTCATTTGTGATCAGGTCATGAAGACTGACATTTATACTCAGGTTTCTTCAGATCCTATGAACATTCACACACACACACAAATAGTTTTCTCTTCAGTATCCACTGCACTTGACCTTCTCAGTGTATTTCACTTGTCTTGCTCTGACATATAGCAGGGACCAGCAATCTATGCTCCTTGCCCTTCTTCTTGTGCACATCCCATAACACTAACCTTTCTCGGGTGGGGCTAAGAGAGATATTGATGTTCTTTTATGTGACTACTGTCTAACAGAGTTAGTTTATAAAGTGGTGCTTGGATATTATTACATGTGTAAAAAGTACCATTCTCTTTCAGATCCTCCATATGAGAATTATAGTAGGGGAAAATACTGCACATGTTGCCTCAGTCTCTTTACCTGAAGTTACGAAGTATGAGTCACTAAGAATCAGTGAGAACCAATAATGATGTATACCATTATTGTGTTCGACTTTGACCAAAAGCCTATGTGGGTTCCTTCAAGTGACCGGCTACATTTGACCTGTAGCCATTTCCTCTGGGACTTTTCAGTACTTTGAAATTCTTTGGATTTAAACAGGAGACCGTGAGTAGCTTCTTTGTACAAAGCACTATTTTATGTACTTTATATGAAATAGAAATTACTAGAATATTTATACCCAAACCCTGTTCATGTTTAAAACTTAAAACAATTTTCGATAAAAATGTAATAACTGGCTAAGTAGATGATAGATAGATAGGAAAAGAAATCAGAGGGTAGATATTAAGGTGAGAAGAATAAAATAGAGATGGAATGGAGTTAGTAGCCAAGTATGTATCAGTGACTCTATTTACTCTAATATAAGAAGGTTGAAAATAAGACTGAGCTGTCTAACAACTAATACAAAAAGTGGAGTAGTCGTATAGGCAATTCACAGGACCTACAGGTATAAACCAGTGGAAGAGAAGAACATCTTTTTCCGGTAGGAATTCCTCAAGGAATGTCTAATATATACTTATGGAGAAGATGTATTCTAGAACTACATCTCTGATACGAATGTAGTAGTGGGTTTCACAGCGCAGAACTTAATACTTCATTGTTGACGGTGACAAGAATTTTACAAATGACCATCCAGTTAAGTAGATCTCTGAAGCGTAAATTTAGAGCACCTAGAAATAAAATTTAGAGAATCCAGAGAAATGAAGATTTCAGACCATTCTTCTTAAATATTTTGTTTTCAAATTTATGTTTGATCATCACTGCGTGGCAGCAGCCTGAGAATACCCTGTCTGACCTCCAGTGAAGTTTCCCCATCTTGCTGACCATGGCAGATCCATGCCTTTTCATTTATCCTTTTAATAGAATATCTACAGGAAAGGCTACACATTTAGAAGGAGGATATTGACCAGAAGAATGCTCATGAGTCGAGACAGTATTTTGTGCAAAGATAATTCCGGGTTCACTTAAAACACACTGTCAAATGAGTAATGGAGATGCTGAGGAAGACTTAAAGGTGCAACTTACAGTCACTGGGTGCTACAGAAACTAAAATTGCAAACTATAGTAAAAAGTGGAATAAAAATGCTACAATGGAGATGCAGTCAGTAGTGTTGCAGACCAGAGAAGGGGGGAAATCCAGGAATAAATACAAGAGCCTATGGGCCACAATTTGACAGGAGAACCATATTTCAGAGTGTGAAGAAGGATTCAAGGTTGAGCAGAGTGTGCAGAAGACCATTAGTTCCTCCAATGCAGCTCACAGAAAGGGTATATGGAGCAGTGTGGAGGGGGACAAGGCTGCAAAGGTGAATTAGGTTGAGATGGTGAAGAGATGTTAATTATAGGCAAACAATCTGGGACTTAGTAGACAGGACAGAAAAGGGTTGTTTATTTAATGGGCCATTTAAGGCTTTCTTAAAGGCATCATGATCTTGTGGGGAATTTGAGTGAGAAAGGCTACAGTCAGAAGAGACTGATTAAGAAATTACGGAAATAGGCCATGTGAGAAAAGATCAAGGCTGAAGCTAGGGAAGAGCAATGAAGAGGAAGGGTAGTTGTGGGTGGGAGAGAACAGAGAGGAGAAATGCCTGCACTACACTTGATGACCAACTAGGGAGGAAAAAAAGAAAGGGTAGAGATCATGCTAAGGTTTCCAGTCTATGTCTGTGTGATTAGGTCCATGATTGTGGCAAGGAAGACAAATAAGCAGTATATATGGGAGGTAGCTGAAAATCTGAATCTAGAGCTCAACAACTGAAGCATTTTAAGAACATAGCAGGATCTTGTGGAACCACGATCTGTAGGCTTTCAAGAATGCTTATGGAAGGACAAGCTCCCCAAGGAGCACTATTGGTCACTCTGGACTGGGCAAAGTCTGGTGGACTCCAACCGGAGGGGACAGTACAGTTTTATTTGACATCCCACCTCCATCCACACTCTAAATTCTCTCCTTCCTAAGACATATTACTCTTCAGCATACAGAATTAATATTGTTTTGGGAACTATTGACTTTAATCTTCAGCAGGGGAAAAAAAAAACCCACATAAAAGCATCAAAGTTAGCATAGTACTTTCCCAGACTTGTATCTATTGCTGAAGCAGAAGGGCTCTGAGGCAGGTCGCGATAGCCTGATATACTGCAGTGTTCCTGCCACACAGGCAGACAGCAATCCCTCCCCAGGTCCCGTAAGAGCACTTTACATTTTCTTCCCATCTTTCAGCTCATAAACATGTTTCTCTTCAGAACACACACCATATGCCATTGGAAAACGGTTGTAAAGTTTTATAGATATATTTGAAAGTATTATAAGAGTATAATAAAGCAAAAATAATGCAAAGGAATGGGAATTATTGAACAATGGAATTAAAATATTAGGCACGGATAACTCTAAGCGTATTCAGCTTCTGTTTGTTTGTGCAAGTCATAAAACCCAGAACTCTTGTTTAGTTCAAAGATATGAAGCCTTTGAGTTGGGCTTTAAAAAAGAAATCAACAGTAGCTATACTTTATTAAAAGCTTATAGGCCAGGCATTAGTAAATGAGAGCTAAAGAGTATGTTTCTTATTATCTCAAATACCATATATGAGGCTCTGTGTTTTTTGAGGTGAGAAAAAAAAATTTTTTTTGCACTTCCTTGGGATTTTTCTACAGGCTTGCCTTTTTCTGAAGGGATTAATTACATTCATTTGATTAGCATTTATTGAGTGTCTGTGCCAGTGAGAGTGGTTGAGGATGTATGCCAGTGAGAGTGGTTGAGGATGTAGAATACAAACGATAATTTTTATTACCGAGGAACATGTATTCCAACATGTACCACCTTCATTTATTCATTCATTCCTTTATTCATTAAGCATCTCTAAGTACATAGTACTGTGTGCTTGGTTCATGCAAGATCAGCAATACTTACCAGGTTTAGTATTGCAGGTTCTAACAGCGTGTGTGGGGTGGCTTCTGTTTGATACACTTTTTCCATAATCCAAGAGGATGTCTAAGGGAGCTTGGTCATGAGTTGGTGTTTCAAAAAAGAGACACAACAGAGAGGCACACAAGATAAGGAAATGACTCTAAAAATGGAAAATTTGAGGTCAGGGGTCTCAAAAGGACTAGAAAATGTGTAGCAGGTAAATTGAAATTGGAAGGATGCCAGTAGGAAAGTACAGTAGAGGTTAATTATTGGGATTTTGAACCTGATGTGAGTAATAAAGCTTAATGAGGATGGGGAAAATGGTTTGAAAATGACCTTTCTAGCCGCCTTCAAGTTGAGCTTTTTAGAAGAATCATTTAGTATGTCATAAAATAATTTTTAAAAAAAGAAAACCAGAATCGGATGAGAGGTGTTTCTATAGCTTTGTAGGAAAAAAAAAAAGTTATATGCAGAAATATTGTGTAGGAAGATGAAGCAAGACTCAGCCAGGTAGTGAGAGTTTTACAGCTCTGCTCATAAGCATCAATAGTATCCTTTGTCTACCAAAAATCTAATGCTGTAGCCTAGTATTCAAGGATCTCCACTGCTAAGACCCGGGCTCCTTTTCAATATACCATCAACAATACTACAATTCGTCACAAACCCTGAGCTCCAATCAAGCTTTTGTCTGTGAGTTCTATGTTTTCTGTTTTCCTTTCTTCTTTTTACACCTTATCTTGTGGCTTAGAATGTCTTTTCTCTTTATGCCGTACTGTCCCGACTCTGCACATGCTTTAAGGCCTTGTTCCTATTCAAGAAGACCTGTCTTGTCCCTCCAATCAGAGATATTATTTCCCTTCCTACTTTGACGATAGTGTTCTTTAAGCCTGTCTTCCCTTTTCTAGTAGACGGTAAACTCCTCAACAGCAACACCCAGGTATGATCTCTCTAGTTCTTTCCACAACCTTGCAGAGTGCCTTGTACATAAACAAAACTCAGGAATATTTGTCAAATGAATGAATGGCTGTCCAGGCAGAGCGAGGCAGAAAAGTCCCAAAGAAAACATAGGATTTGAAAAAATTCCAAGGTGCTATTTCTAAGGGATTAAAAAAGAACTGAAATGGGAAAATCATATGCAGAAAGCACATAAAAGATGTAGTTTTTACTACCCATTCATTCATTTATTTATTCAACAAATGCATTTAAGCACCTCTATATGAGAGGCATTCATTCAAGGAATAGCCAAGGGGGAACTTCGGGTCCTGACATAATGGAGTAAATGCTATGAATGGGTTAATCCCAGGTGTTATGGAAGTAAGTGTTAGCAGGGGGTGCTTCCCAGAGGAGATAATATCAAAGCTGAGACCTAGAGAAGAAGTAGGCATATGCCATATTAAGAATAGAGGGAAGGGGGGTGCCTGGGTGGCTCAGTGGGTTAAGTGTTCATGATCCCAGGGTCCTGGGATCAAGCCCTGAGTTGTCAGGCTTACTGCTCAGCAGGGAGTCTGTTTCTCCCTCTCCCTCTGCCCCTCCTCTCACTTGGGCGCTCACTCTCTCTCTCTCTCTCTCTCTCTCTCAAATAAATAAAATCTTAAAAAAAAATAGAGGGAAGGTAGATAAGGCTCTATGCACATAGACAGTAGCATGTGCATAGACTATGAAGCATGAGATTATTATGGAGCCTTTGGGGACTACAAGGAGTTTAGTTTGGTTGGAGATTAAGTGTGGACAAGTGGAAGGAGAGGCCAGGGAAACAAGCCAAAGCAAGTACTTGAGAGCTTTCAAAAAGACATTTATATAGAAATGTTTTATAATCTATAGATAATAAAAATTATTAGGATGGAATCAAGATTGTCAAAGTTCTACTGAAGGATATTTATCAGATATTCATATTTAGAAGTTACAATCTAAAGACAAGATATCCGAAACTAAAGCATTTGGGAACTTTGTGCTGAAAGTGAAGAAATGGCCATTTCCCCTCAATTTTTCCAACTGTTTATCATTTAATACCACATCTGTTCAGATAAGGGCCAAAAAGAGCAGTTCTGGAGTCTCATATGTACAGTAAATTTCATTCATTTTTATCCTGAATATTGAGAATCTGTGACAAGTCAGACAACAAAATTAAAGTTGATTGTTGAACTATTATGTCCTCAAAAGGATTGATGAGCCATTAATAGTCCCAAAAGAAAGGAATGATGTAAATTATTTACTTACTAAACTGAATTATTTCCAAGCATCTTAAAGGCACCCATTTATATAAAAATAAGTTACTGCTTTTCATAGTTTATTCTGGCCTGTTTAGTAGATTGAGTCTCTTAAACCCCAGACCTATGCAAATACTTAGCATAATTCTAACAATTCTATCTACTAGAAAGTTATAAAACTAGAATTTTTCTTTCACACCCATGTAGGTGGGCTGAGGTTTTATTGAAATCTGCTTTATTTTCTATGTGAAGTGAGATGCTTTGTCTGAGTAATCATTAGAGAGAATCAGAATGCCTAAGATGCAATACATTTTTGGTTTGTTTGTTAAAACAAAATTATGTCATGTAACTACGTCTCTCTCTTTTTTTTTAAGATTTTATTCATCCATTTGACACAGAGAGAGAGAGAGAGCACAAGCAGGGGGAGCGGCAGGCAGAGTGAGAGGGAGAAGCAGGCTCCTCACTGAGCAAGGAGCCTGAGGCGGGACTTGATCCCAGGCCCCTGGGATCATGACCTGAGCTGAAGGCAGACCACCTGGCCAGAGCCACTCAGGAGCCCCAAGATAGTATTTTGAAAAGGAGATTCATCCACACGGAATAGGAGACATAGTTATATGTGGTCAGATTCCATTCACCTTACACAGGAAAACAAAAAAAAGCGGTTTATTTCTTTCTCACTAGTTAGTTTATTGTAAAATAATCCTCTGTAAAGATTCCAAAATTAAGGTTAAAACAAAATTATACAAGTTGTAGTTTTACATCACTAGTTCATTTTCTCCAAATGTTAGTCAGGTGAGGCTAGAGTTTCTCGTTCACACAGAGAAAAAGTTCAGTACTCTACCTTCCTGTGTGAGGCCCCAAAGGTTTTTAGAGAATATATGTGGTCCCACAGTCAGCAGATTAAAAGAGTAAGTCACCTACCTAAATTCACAAGGCAGAGGCCACCCCACAAATCGCTAAGAGGTGATCAGAAAAACAATTCTTTGTGTGGATGCACAAGTATTTGAAGCAGGAGGAGAGTGGGAGTGGGTCACCGAAGGTGTCCGAAGATGAGGGCAAATTTTAGTAGCATCTAACTTCTCTCACTGAACTTATATTCATTGAAACCAAATATTTTATCCCTTGTATCTGTCCAAATAGGAGGGGTAAACTCCAAATGGACCATGGAAGCTATATTTTTTCATCCTTGGTAGACACTGAAGCGTGTTTAAGGAAATAATATAAAATGCAAAGCACAAAACCTTAGGTGGACACTGACCTATTGAATCTGTGCTTGGAATAAATCTAGTTCTTTGGTTTCCCTGCACTGTGCCTCTCTGTGTTTTTAAAGTTACTCAGAAAAGTTACTAAAATTATCATGTTAAAGCATTGTGATCCAGTTAACATGACTATTTGCCTTTTCTCATAACAAAGTATTAAGAGAAATAAATAACCTAAGGGTTAGGAGAATTATTTTATTAGGGACTAAAAGCTGGTCAAACTAATGAAACATTAAAATTCCAGAAATCTATGCTATCTGGAGCAAAGCAGGGAAGCCATTTGCTTTGGCAAAGTGATAATTATAGAAGTTCATTAGGAAGATTTCCTCTGGTTCCTACACATCAGGCATTGTGTCATTCCAAACCCCAAATCCACCAGGTGATCAGTGACTTTCACACAGAAATCGAGAGTGCACAATACTCCTCCCAAAGTTGCTTAATGAAACAAAACCCAAGCAAAAGTGAAATTCAAGAAACTCCATCATGATTTACAAGGCAGGGATGGAACTTCACAATGGGAGACCAAATTTGTCAGGGCCCCACACCTGTTCTTGCACATTGACCCGAATCACCTAGGCTACCTCTCTGTGCTGCAGGGCTCAGAACCTGCGCCATCCTGACAACTCGGGAAAGGTGTCTGTCTAAGCACAGCTAAAGTGGCGAAAGAAGAGGATGCTTAGGATATTGTTCTGAAGCTTTCAAAAAATCTCTTGAAGATTAGATAGAAAATACAAAAATTAGGGAAAGATGAATGAAGGAATAAAAACACAAAAGTAAATGTTGATATGCATTCATGTATGTTTTCTTGGCCAATAAATGCTCTCATCCATTTTTAAAGCATCTAAATTGTTGATTCTCTTACATTCAAAGGACGAATAAAGAAAAATTTCACAAATAAGCTAGTATATAAATGTGATGTCAAGGAGTATATGTATTTTTCTTCATATATTTACTTTGCTTATCGGATTTAGAAAATAAGAGAGTCCTCTGGGCTATTGAAGGTACTATATTTCAAACCCTATTCAATTGAATTTTTACTGGTTTTCTTGAACTCATTGGATAGTACCAATTTCAGAGGATAATAAAGGACCAAGTCTTGATGAACTGGTCAAACCCCAGCCTCAATATTAGAAGCAGAATTTATTAGAAAAATAAATTTTAAGTACAGGAAGTGTGGTAAACTCTTTGTGTGTATATCTTAGTACTGACTGGTATGTAAAGCATAGGTTTCTAATATATAAAAATACCCAATTTTCAGAATCCAAATGAGGACCTACAATGTTATTGTGAGCATTAAAATTTTCAGTCGCTAGTTCATCAACTGAAAACTGAAGTTTTATCTTTAAAACTTAACTAAATGTGTCAGGACCATGTTTCACTATTTCCTGGCCACATGGTCATTAACTTTGACTTTCAAGATAATAGAGGATGGTCTAACTAGATCCCCGTGTAGAAGAAAAATATCTGAGGGAATAGTCAACCTTATATTTAATTTGACTAATCTGAGCAGTACAAATGAGGACTAAAAAACCAATCAGCAGAGGGGCACCTGGGTGGCTCAGTCAGTTAAGCGGCTGCCTTTGGCTCAGGGTCCTGGGATCGAACCTCCTGTCAGGTTCCTTGCTCAGCGGGGAGACTGCTTCTTCCTCTCCCTTTGCTGCTCCCCCCTGCTTGTGCTCTTTCTCTCTCTCTGTCAAATAAATAAAACCTTTTTTTAAAAAAAAAGTCAATCAGTGGCATAAAAGAGTCACAAAATGATCATCCACTAGTCTCTACAATAGTCATACTCTTCTTAGGTCAAAGTACGGTTTTTATTGTCAGTTTTCAGAAAGAAATGTAAAGAGAGCAGAGATAGTTAAGAGCTACTTTTTTTTTTTAAACTGAAGGATTAAATGAGTGAAATAAGAAAAGATGAAAGCAATGGGGTTTCTAGAGAACGGTATTTCAACGAAATTTACCTGCTTACTCTCTTCAGGCTGACTTTTGGTAATGCCGTATGGTAATTCTCTGTGCACACAGAGGATAATATCAAATAAAATTGATTCTAACAAAGGTTAAAAAGTTAGGTTTGGAAAGAAGGAAGAATTTCTTAACCAGTCAGAATACTAGAAAGATTGATAAACAAAGTTGCAAAGTCTCTGTCCAGGAGGTCTTTGAAAAGCAAGTACATGACTCTATTCTGGAATATTCAACTTTTATCTCTTAATAATTAGAAGTTAGATGAATTCCATAGTTCTTAAGGTTTATAGTCCAGTACTTATAAGTATTTATTTACCTGACTAATTATATTTACCAACACCCCTATCACTCCCACAGAAGCAAAATAAAATCAAACATATTTCCTAAAGCATAGACTTCTGAAGGAGCCTATCCTCTCCCTAATAGCTATAGGTGTTTCCCAAGTAAAATAATACAACCTGTAAAACCCAATCTCCAGTATGATTAGCCACCTATGAGTTTAGACTTAGGTCACTTTTTAATCTTCCTTCTAGTAAGCATGTCTATAAGGTAAATGGACTACATGAGGCTAGTTGCTAATTCTCAAATGCATTCTGCTTCTCTTGACACCATGGTTCCCATTTATCTCATCTCTGCTGCTGAAAGCATTGTCTTTCCAGATACAAGATAGTATATGCCATGTCCTGCTCTGGACTTGAAACATATAAACTAACCTCCCTAGACCATAATCTACCTGAAGACATAGGCCAGGATGCTGTCTCCCCTACAGTGCTTCCATGGTACGTATGCCGTCATGGCCCTCACTCAAGTACTTTACTTAAAGTATGCTGGACCAATAGCTGAAGGCTTGTGTCAGACTCAAACCAGCTAGGTGTATCTCTGCCACACACAAATCCCCAGCTCTGACTATTTACAAACCCACACTTCAGCTAATTTCTTGTCCTGGGTTTGGATTTGGGCTTCTTCTCTTACACCAGCCTCAATTCTTGGGGTCCTAAGGGTTCTCAGAGCAATAGGTGGTTTTCTTTTCTTTCTTTTTTTTTTTTTAAGATTTTATTTATTTTAGAGACAGGTGGAGGAGGAGCAGAGGGAGAGGGCCAAGCAGACTCCATGCTGAGCACAGAGCCTGACGCATGGCCAGATCCCATGCCCCCGAGATCATGACCTGAGCCGAAATCAAGAGTCAGACGATTAACCGACTGAGCCACCAGGTGTCCCTTTGGGCAATAGGTGGTTTTCTTCCCAAACACAGTCATTATGCAGATCAGCCTCTCTGATCAGAGCCCCTCCACATGGGGCCTCAGTTCTGCGGTGGCAATCAAGATGCAATGCTGCCATTTCCACACACAAGATATGGCCTCATAACATTTCTTTGGGAAATATATTTATCGAGCACCTACCCTGTGTCAAACACTGTGCCATGAGGATAATTTAGCGAACAAATTGTCATTTACATTTTACTTAGGATGGAGATGGACAATAAACCAAAATAAATAAATTATAAAGGAAGGGTGAAAATCACAAGTGCTAAGCAGGAAAAATAAAGGCACGGAAGGAATACAGGTATGACTGGGAAGTGGCCAGAGGCAGGAAAAAATTTTCAATTTAAACAGGATGGTTAGGAAAGGTGATATTTGAATGAAGACTTTCAGAAACGATTCCTTTGACATGAGATTCCTTTTGAAATGACAGCAGATTCCTCCTCCCTTGTGGGATCTTCCGCACCTTTCCCAGCACTGTTTGCTGGATGGTATTGATCTGGCCTCTGTCTCCTATGAAAGCATAGTGCCCAAAGCAGTGTAAGGCTCTGTCTGCAGGTTATTCTCAAGTTCTGAAATACAGAGAGAAAAGAGTGAAACAGGAGAGTCATTTTTTGGTGCACTGACAGAAAACACAGTCATGTTCATTACTTAGAACTCTCCTCAGGGATTAAGCATGATTAAATAGCCCCGGTTTTCCTAAAAATGACAAGGTTTCACCACCAAATACACACGCCCGACGCTTGGCATCCCATTTTTGTAGGGTTTCACAAGCATCTTTAGCAAAGCTAACAATGTAGGCCCAGATTTCTTTCTCCCTGGAGACACTACACATTTCTCCAACTTGCTGTGTTCACATTGATTTCAAAAGGAGCTTTGCACTCACAAGAAAAACACGGAGGGCTTAGTGTGTGACCCATGGTTTTTACAGCCACAGTGTTAAAAAAAAAGGAAGAAACTCAAAGCATTTTCACATTTTCACATTGACAGGAGTTGGCTGTTTTGACAAGGGAAAGTCATGGCATAGGATTTTTTAGATAAATTAACAGAATGAAAGTGCTAAATTAAAATTGCAACATTGATTTCCTTTTTAGCTCAGCTGTGCATTATATAAAAGGGTCAGAGGAAGGATTTATTATGGGCGATGAGTCTCTGTCGTCCACTAAGAGAGACCAGTGTATAAAATAAAGTTGTCCGTTTCAGACACCCTTTGTCTCCAAGGAAAGCTGTCTAGGAGGCCCACGGGTGGCAGAGGCACTGAAAGGAAATGGAAATTGATAATCGGTCCTGTTAGGCTGATTCTCTGCATGTTCAATTCATATCCTTTTGAAAAGAAGAGATTAAGATTGAGGAATACACATTTCGAAGAAAATAGAAACAAAGGTTCTGCAAGGCTATTTCAGTTGGTGTCAAATGTGAGAACAAGGCGACACAAACTTATATGAAGAAAGGGCATTAACAAAATCCCCAGACAAAGAAGAAGCTAATAGCAAATATATGCAGCCGCCTTTGTGGATGCTCACAGGAGAAGTGGTACAACTTGATTTACAAAGGACCTGGATAATTATTTGTTACTTGGAGCCAACCCTGCTTCTCCCTCTGCAGAGGGCAGGCACTGACCATCTGCGTGTCTTAGTTTTGCTTTTGTGTGGCTGAGAATTAGCCACATTTTTGTGTCTGGTAAGCTTTGCATGAAGAGATGTTTGAAGCACTGGCTTTGTTTTGTTTTAAATCTTTAAACTGTTCCCTCAGCTTCAGTCAGAGGATTATTGCACATCTAACCACAAATAAATTGAAATATCAGCTGTAGAGAGTGCATGTTGCTCACTGATGGAATAATGGACGGCAGGTGGTAGAGGGTTTTGTTTTCAGAAAAGAACAGGAGGCTAGAAGTGACAAGAGTGATTCTGAGAGAGGGCTGAAACTGTCAGGATGGAGTCATGGGGGTCAGTAGTTCCTGAGCTGACCTTTTTAAACAAACCCTGAGACGACCTTTTACTGCGTCCTCACAGCGGTAGAGCATTCATACCAGAAAGGTTGCCCCTCCCTCTAGATATTGAGAGTTTGAACAAAAAGCATATTTTCTATGATAGAGCCCATGTTCAACGCTTCACTCACAGGGTAGCCTGACACTCCCTCTCCTGTCACCCTGTGACACAGCGATCCTACCTGCTCACCTGCTCCAGCACACGCATGAGCACTTGAGCTATCCCTTAACACCTTTCTGCCGCTTCTGATATCATCTTCTTGTCAGATCATGGAAATCGAGGGACTCGGCAGCAGCGCGGGACACTCCGTGTGCTAATTTCCATGTCATTGCCTTGAATGGTGTTCTAGCGCTGAGGTGTCACACAGAACTCTTACCTGACTTTTGGGGACACGCTGAAGGGCTGAGTTGTGTTGTCAGTGGCATACAATGCACTTCCTGATGTTTGTGAGCCAGAGTTATAGAAGGCACAGGGTAGGGCTTTCTTCTCAAATACTGTTCTCTCTCGCCTCTGTTATGTCACCAGAAATTGCAAAAAATAATGCACCTAGTGTGCTTCCTAGTGTGCTGAAGGCTTTTTGTTCAAAATTGCCAGGCTTTGAAGGCGAGAACTGTTTGTCTCCAAAGCCTGTGAAAAACAATGAGGGTTTTTTTGCCTTCATCACTAAATAATATTCTGTTATTCATCCTCCCATTAAAAATGTTTTACGTGTTGATAGAGTCTGTCTTCCCTCCTGAGATGTGCATTATGGGAGCTGTGCTTCTTGCTCAGGTCAACATGCAGATATGGTGTTCATCCTCGGATCTGGGATTCCAAAGCCAGGCACCTAAATTTAGAAACTTCTTTTCCATTTGCAACTAGTCCAGTCATTTTCTCACTAAATTTCAATCTTCACGTGACCTCGTCTAAACCACTGAAACATAAATCATTAAAAACAAACAAGCTTTTTAAAAGTTTTGAAACAAATTCAAGTGACTATAAAACTTAAAGTTAGATTTTTTTCAGTTTGGTTCTATGTATTTCTCTCACCTTTTGAGTAAATAATGAAAGGAAAATGTGAAATATCCCTTGGAAAAGACCTAATTTTTTAATCTGGCAGAAAAAATAACGTAAACAAAGACCTAGAACCTTAATCTTCTGATTTTCTCTTTCCAGACATAGTACTCTTTTCTTTTCTTTCTTTTTTCCTCTTTTCTTTTCTTTTCTTTTCTTTTCTCTTCTCTTCTCTTCTCTTTTTTCTTTTCTTTATTGAGACTCTTTTCAATGGACATAGCTATTTCCTGGTACTCAAGCAAACAGAGAAACTTAATAATGTAGCTCATTATTGCTGGACCTAATTTTTGATGTCTTCCCCCTCTCTGCCCCTTTGCAGAAGCCAAGAAGTACAGAATCTATTGTATAATCATCTATTGTTTTCTACACATGTATATTTAAGTTCTCTATGCTGGGAAGCCAAAGTTCTGGCTTGAAAAAAAATGTTAAAAAGAAAAAGAAATGGAAAAAGCATCCAGGCAGAAGGTTAAGGGCAGGGGGAAATAGAAAGAAAAAGAAGAAGGCATTTTCACAATAGAACCTGAATGTTATAAAGAAAGCTCAGGATGCCCAGAGAAAGGAAGGTCAGCCTGGACTGGGAGGAGATGCAGCAGATCTACCAGGAACATCTCCTTTTCTTGGGTGCCAGCAAGGTCTTTTAGGAATAACCAAAAAGAAAACTAAAAAGGAAGAATTAAAACTTTTAAAAAAGTGACATTTGAAAAGAAAAGACCAATGAATGGATAAAATTATCATTAGAGCTCAAAAAAGGAGAAGAATATATTCTGTAGAAGAATGGAAACAGAACTGTAACCTCAGATACAATCAGGGGCACCTGGGTGGCTCAGTCCGTTAAGCGTCTGCCTTTGGCTCAGGTCATGATCCTGGGGTCCTGGGATTGAGCTCCAGGTTGGGCTTCCTGCTCAGCAGGGAGTCTGTTTCTCCCTCTGCCCCTCCCCACCACTTGTGCTCTCTCTCTCTCACTCAAATAAATAAATAAGTCTTTGGGAAAAAAAAGAAACTATATAACCAATAGTCATCCATAGAATTGGAAAGCAAATTTTTAAATTTACCATTCAGAAGGTCTCAGGAACAAGTAGTTTTGCAGCTGAATGGCTTATAGTTTTGGTAGAGTTTCTATGTTATTTAAATAATTCCAGCTTTTAAAAAGATATAGAACATGTTCCCTCCACATCAAAAACTAATGATGTACTGTATGGTGACTAACATAACATAATAAAAAAATAAATAAAAATAAAAAGATATAGAAATCCCCTAATAAATTTATGAATCTTGATCAACTTTACTACTAAAAACCAAATAATAGTAGAGTAAAAAAATATAGACTATTTTCCACTTATGAGTAAAGACACAAAATTGTAAACCAAGTAATATTAAAAATTAAATCTTTGATGTTATAATGAAACTAAAAACTCCACGTAATAGATCCATATAATGGATTAGGTTTGTCTTCTGATCTTCTCTTTATTAACTTGATAGAATGTGGATAAACCCCAGTATGTACTAGGTTGAATCAGCATATGAGAAAGATGGTAACAGTCCTTGACCTAGCTTCCTCTAGGCATCCTCTGCAATTATACAGCAATAATAAAGCTTTCACCTATGATTCAGAAGTAATCTTTTAGTGAAGATTGTTTAGGAAAAAAAGGCTTTGTTCATCCATACATTCATATACACAGTACTTGAAAGCATCAAATAAATGAGTAACTCTTGACAATGATAAGGCATTCAATCAATAAAGGTTTTATTTGGGAAACCTGTAGTGTTAGCACATTCAGCCTGTCATAATGCTTTTTATCCTGGGGGGACTTGAAGTTCTTATTCAAGAGTCTGCTAAGGTAGATATTAGAAGACACTAACCAAAATCAGTAATTCATCTACACTACAAAACGTTGCAGGAAAGAGATTATGTACAAAAATGAATTCTGTGAGAAAAGCTACCCATTTCTCTCATTTCACACTGGCTATGTATATCCAGGCCTCCTAAAATGGTGTCTTAGTAAGGCACACCATAGCCACCCTTTAGAAGGTATCCAAGATCCACTGAGTTTGGGTCTCCTCATTGAATAGTGAGTCAGCTAGAGAGATCAATGCCTAAAAAATTCTTGGTGCTCAGTAAACATTGGTTTAACTTAATTGAATCACTCAGACAGAAGATTATCCAGACTTCCAAATCACTTTACTTCTCCTCTCCATAAACAAACATATGTACAACTGAAGCCACTGATTTAAAAATCATTAGATAGTGCTGAACTCTGTCTACTCTATTAGCTTAGGTGAATGTACCTTACCTTTAGGACTATATTCAGAAAAATGTTTAAGCCTCAAGGTCAGGGCACCTGAGCGGCGCAGCCAGTTAAGTGTCTGACTCTTGATTTTGGCTCAGGTCATGATCTCAGGGTCGTGAGGTCAAGCCCCATGTCGGCCTGCACGCGTGGACAATAATCTTGAGGGTGAAGCCAGCTTAAGATTCTCTCCCTCCCTCTTCCTTTGCCCCTCCCTCTCCCCCTCAAATAAATAAATACATAAATACATAAATACATAAATAAATTTTAAGCCTCAATGTCCCTAGTAATGTAGAGTACAGAATTCGATAACCACCCTAAAGACATGCTGACAGAAGTAACGCTTTTCCTAAAGAGAGGCTTCCAGAACTGTGTGTTAGAGCTTAAACATCCACGGACAACATGGATACCAGTCCTTGCTCACACAGTTTTGCCCTTCAGACAGTCCTTCGTCATTGGTCAGCTTTGACTAGACCCTAGCCTGCAGGAATGCGCACGGGACACCAGATTCGCCAGCACTCTAAGTTGCTTACTGTTTTCTCTTCTTTAATGAAAGGTTGTACTGAACCAGGCTTTACCTATGACAGGCCAGTGATATGAAATTCTATGGTGCTGTTTTTCAGACTTCTTCTGAGTTGGCATCTTCTCTGGCTTCATCATGTACAGAAAGATTCCATGGAGAAAGGCTAATCGCATAGGGGTCTTTTATTTCAGGTTGGTCAAACAAACAAGCGATGCACACTTCAACACTGTCAACCACTTTACTTTAAAAAGCTGGACATCTTTTTCATATGGTATTGCAGCCTCTGGGTTCAGGGGGCCTGTCTATCAATCTTGTAGAAAACTTTCCTTACATACATTCACACTTGCCACATATGACTATGGTTCTGCTTCCAGTTTGCAGATGCTCTCTTCACATCCAGTTTGTTTGAGGTGGGATCAACTAGCAGGTAAAAGATGGGCATATCAAACACCCAGCATGGCCATTCACCATCTGGATAGTTATTGGGGATGTAAACTTAAATACACCATCTTGATGAAGTCCGTGCTGTCTGAATATGACTCCAAACCGCATTAATGCAGAGCCATAAGGTGACTCCATATAGATACCTAGTAACTTCTGCTTTACAACCAAGGTAAACTCTGCAAGAAAAGTGTATGCCAGGTAGAAAGTTCATACGAAGCGTATGTGTCACGTGCTGACCGTGTTGCTGGGGCAGGAGATGTCGGCTTAGTTATAAGCAAAGCATTCTGGGGAAGAGAAGACAGCTGTTTCTTTGGAGGAGCCTGTGGAGGACAAGTTGTCACATCCCCTGTTAATGTCCTCTCTTCACCATCAGATCATTTGCATACAGAGCTTGTAGTCTTGCTCATAACGGGTTCATAACGTGGCCTCCAAACAAAGCCATTTAGTGATCTGTGTCGTCAGACTCTTCTGTCTTCAGAATTCACTTTACTGCTCCCCAGCCTTCGTTCCCTCCCTGCTAAAGAGGGGCTAATGACTCTGGCCTTGAAAGACTGTCAGGAGGAGGAGGTGGGATAATGCAAATCACTCACATCAGTTTTTAAATGCTCATGAAGTAGGTATTACCTTTGCAGGTCTTAAAATCTTATGAAATCGCAGCTTTCATTCTCTCTCACCACCTGTTGTTTACAGATCTTCTAACTCCCTTCCTGACAACTTATTTTTCCAATGTCAGCATATTTGCCACGACCACCTCAAATCTATATATAGTCTTTGTTTCATATTTTTACAAATTGATTTCATTATTCTAGTGCAGCTTCTCCCATACTCACTGACTTCTACTTAAAAAGACTGGCCTACAAAAGACATCACCAGCCCATCAAAAATGTTCTTATTTAATCCACAAATGGACCAGTCGGAACTTAGTGTGAGGGGTCACACTTAGGTCTATAGCTCTTCTCGGCTCTGTTCATTGTGTCTGGAAGTGCAGATGGTACTTGCCACCAAATATCTTTCTTGAGATGCAGTATTTTTAGGCTCAGGCATATTCAGAAAACTACAGTTGTTTGGGTAGATCAGCTCTGGAGGGGCAAAGTTTTATTCTGTGTATTTGTGTATAAATATTTTCATATGTACATCTATCTAAATGTATATCTTCTTTGAGAAATATAAATGAAAAATAACTCAATCTCAAAAAAGCTAGCACTAGAGTTTTAATTCTTGGAAAGTTCACTTTACAGTTTAATTCTTTGAGGTACATTAATTTACCAACACTCCATATAGAATGGAAATTTAGTCGTGACTTCAGAAATAAAAATCTGTAACCTCAAATATATAGAATGGTAAAGTAACTGAACATTTCTGATTTGATATGTACTTAACCATATTTTAGAATAAGACCTGAGGTCTGCTTAATGTATTTCTGTCTATGTAGCCATTACACGTGCATTCTCCCACAGCTTAGATTTGTTTGATAGCTACCATTCTAAATTAGGATTTGAAACTCCTATTAAAAAACAACAATAAAGGGCGCCTGGGTGGCTCAATCAGTTAAGCATCTGACTCATTATTTTGGTTCATGTGGTGATCTCAGAGTCTTGAGATCCAGCTGGGCAAGAGGCTCCGTGCTTGGCACACAGAATCTGCTTGAGATTTGCTCTGCCTCTACCCCTGCCTGCGAGTGCTCTCCCTCTCTCTCTCTCTCTAAAATAAATAAATAAATAATTTTAAAAAATCTTATAAAACAACAACAAGGTAATGATTTTGGCCATAATAAGAATTATAATTTTATTCTGATGAAGTTTTTGTAATACTTCCCATTAGTGTGACTTTTAAGACAATATTTATTTTAGGGATGCCTGGGTGGCTTAGTCGGTTAAGTGTCCAATTCTTGATTTCAGCTCAGGTCATGATCTCATGGGTCCTGGGATCAAGCCCCATGTCAGGCTCCACACTCAGCGGGGAGTCTGCTTGAAAGATTCTCTCCCTCTGCCCTCCCCCCCACTCTCTCCCTCTCAAATAAATCATTTTTTTAAAGACAGTATTTGTTTTAGTAACATTTTTCTGATTATACAAGTAAATGTGCTTACTGTAGAAAATGAGTAAAATACAAAAGTATAAAAAAAAATCATCTCTAGGGACTCCTGGGTGGCTCAGTTGGTTAAGCATCTTCCTTCTGCTCAGGTCATGATCCTGGGGTCCTGGGATTAAGCCCCATGTCAGACTCCCTGCTTGGCCGGGAGTCTGCTTCTCCCTCTCCCTCTGCATGCCCCCCCCACTTGTTCTTTCCCTCTTTCTCTCTTTCTCTCAAATAAATAAATAAAATCTTTAAAAAAATCATCTCTAATCTCACTACTCAGAGATCCCAATTGTGTATGCAGGAATGTATATATACATATAAAAACAGTAACTTATAATACTGCATATACTGCTCTAATTCTACTTTATATTTCTCTGCCTAAAAATACATTATGTAAGAATTTTATATACTTCTTATAAAACTCCTAAATATTATTTTCTTTTTAATGGCCACCTAGGATTTTAAGAAATTAATGCCAATTTAGCCAATCTGCTATTTTGAAATTTTTAAATAATAAAATCAAAATCCATTTTGATGAAAAACCAGAGAACTTAACTGCAGCCAATTCTGGTCCTTAAGGACTTTTCTCTCAAACACGGAATGCAAGACTATAACAAAAGAAGTCAGTTCAGGGGAGGACCCCAAAGCCAGTACCCAGCCTTAATTCTGTGTGTTTACACAAAACACTGATGAAGGCAAGTAGGGAGTGAGGCTCCCCAGATTGTCATATGTGTAATAGAATCCAGACCATTGTATAACCAGTAATGGCTTCTTTAGCCATAACTCAAAGACATCCCATTTATACTACGGTCTTTTTTTTAATAATGAATAGATTGCATTTAAATTATAAACTTAGAAAGGAGAAGTAAAAGGATTACTGAGTGTGAGAGATGAATGAAGAAAAGCAGTAAAGCCTATGCGATCAGAAGGGTAAGTCTCCCGGTTCATCTGACATAAGAGATGGATTATAATGTCTCCGAAGTGGGGGACAGTTTACTTAGGAATTTGGCAGTAATTTGCATTTAAGGAATCCATTAGTGCCATCCTATACGCAATTCCATCATTGGATGACTAACAGGAATATAGGGTATTTGCTTATGACTTTATAGATTCTAATAAAATATGACATCTTTTTGAATCATTCTTATTCAGGGAAAACCTACTTTCCTAGGACTTGGCTGATGTAACCCACATCAACCATTAAATGACATAATGATGCTGTATCTTTTGACATTATCTGTGTATCTTTCTCTGGCTCATTCTGTCCTAGAAAAAGTACCTCTAAGGAGCAGGGCTTGAATTAACCCCTGGATGATGATGAACAGAAATTTTTCCTAGAAATAACTAAGTCTGTCAACTGTTCAGGTATTTAGCTCATGGAAAGACCTTCATACAAGAATTCAAGGGGTAAATCGTGCTCTTAAAAAACAGTCAGACATTATCATTTTCTTTGAAGGAACAATGTTATTTGTGATATTTTCTCCTAGAAATCACCTTAGAAGACATAAATACAAATACATATTTTACATATTCTTCAGTTTAAAAAATTGGCATTATCTCTCTATAGAGGACATATGGGGGGAATGGAGTTCAAGAAACAACGGACACCTATCTCAGAAGCATTCAGATCTAGACTCAGTCCAAATCAGAAACATCCAGTAACTACCCCTCCCTGCCTTTTTCCTTCATATACTCACATTGTTTTCTGGGATGAAGCTGGAAGTAGAACAGTGTTTATTCCCTGCTTTTGTCTGATGATAATTTTGTTGTTGTTGTTTTATCTTCTAAAATTTGGACTTTTATTTACAAATAGGATTTTAGGAATGTTGATGTAATTTTCTTTTCTTTTTTTTTCTTTTAATATTTTATTTTATTTTAATTATTAATTAATTTATTTTTTAAATTTTTTATTGTTATGTTAATCACCATATATTACATCATTAGTTTTTGGTGCAGTGTTCCATGATTCATTGTTTGTTCATAACACCCAGTGCTCCATGCAGAACGTGCCCTCCTCAATACCCATCACCAGGCTAACCCATCCCCCCACCCCCCTCCCCTCTAGAACCCTCAGTTTGTTTTTCAGAGTCCATCATCTCTCATGGTTCGTCTCCCCCTCTGACATACTCCCCTTTTCTTCCTCTCCTGTTATCTTCTTCTTTTTCTTTTTTCTTAAAATATGTTGTGTTATTTGTTTCAGAAGTACAGATCTGTGATTCAACAGTCTTGCACAATTCATAGCGCTCACCGTAGCACATACCCTCCCCAATATCTGTCACCCAGCCACCCCATCCCTCCCACCCCCAACCACTCCAGTAACACTCAGTTTCTTTCCTGAGATTAAGAATTCCTCATATCAGTGAGGTCATGTGATACATGTCTTTCTCTGATTGACTTATTTCACTCAGCATAACACCCTCCAGTTCCATCCACGTCGTTGCAAATGGCAAGATCTCATTCCTTTTGATGGCTGCATAATATTCCATTGTGTATATATACCACATCTTCTTTATCCATTCATCTGTCGATGGGCATCTTGGCTCTTTCCACAGTTTGGCTATTGTGGACATTGCTGCTATAAACATTGGGGTACACGTACCCCTTCGGGTCCCTACATTTGTATCTTTGTGGTAAATACCCAGTAGTGCAATTGCTGGATCGAACGGTAGCTCTAATTTCAACTGTTTGAGGAACCTCCATACTGTTTTCCAGAGGGGTTGCACCAGCTTGCATTCCCACCAACAGTGTAGGAGGGTTCCCCTTTCTCCACATCCCCGCCAACATCTGTCGTTCCCTGACTTGTTAATTTTAGCCATTCTGACGGGTGTGAGGTGGTATCTCATTGAGGTTTTGATTTGGATTTCCCTGATGCCAAGCGATGTTGAGCACTTTTTCATGTGCCTGTTGGCCATTTGGATGTCTTTCAAACAGCATTGCTCTCGGAATAATGAGATAGCATATTATGGCTACTGACAGTGATGAGAAAGAAACTTAGAAATGAACCAGTCAGTATTTGAGGAACATAATGCATTTCATTCATTCTAAGACATGAATTTTTGTCAAGGTATCTTACAATTAATTTCTCTTTAAACTACTAGACTGAATGTTTAAAAGTTTAGTACTATTTTGAAAAATTGATTTTGCTTATAATTTTCCTCTTACTATATGCATAAAAGCAATGTATAATAACATCTTAAATGTGATGAAATATAAGGTTGTGTTTTCAGTCTGTAGTAGATAAAGATAAAATTATTCACTGTTTGGGGAGTACTTATAACTGGCATTCTAATGGATCAACATAGACCCTCTCCCAAACTCCACTAGACAGAGAAAAACAAATTGTCTTGGAAAGTTATTTCACAAAAAAAAAATTCAAAATCTCATCCTCATTCTGTTCAGAAAGTCACTTTCTGAAATCTAACTAATGGGGCATTGGGCCAGAGTGGATTAATGAATTCCATAGATAATCCCTCAAAACTCAATTTATTCATTGAATTCACTTCTTTCTCTACTAAATATATTCCCACAGCTTGATGGGTAACCAGATTAATTAATTTGTTACATATCCTTACTCTTCTTTTCTGATAGTCAACAATGAATAAAATCCAAAGTCAGAAAGAAGAAGCAGCACAAAGATAATCCCTAATCTGAATAACCACTTCTGGAAAACAGAAAGCCTACTAGGCTTTAAGTCTTTCTGTAGAATTCAAAATATTGGATCCAAGTATGGATGTCTTACATGTATCTATATCTATGTGTGTGTGTGTACACAGAGTAAGCACACACATATTTAATTACATAGTTTCAATGTATTTAAAAGGCTTTGGCCATAATGTTCTAAAACCACTGTTGAGAAGGCAAGAGTGCACATGTTAAAATTTCTTCCTGGGTTAATAGAGATGACGGGAAAAGTTATTGGGGTTTGCAAATTTATTTTAAATAAATCCTTTTAAAATACCCACTGACCTGCATTTATTGAAAGAAAAACAGTCAACTACAATCGTAATTGTTATCCTGTCAGGTATTTATTAATAGATAGGCGGCTGTCATCTTTGTTAAAATGCTCTAAGTTGACAGAATTTCATTTACATAAATGGGTGGAAAATCCTTTTCTTACTTGTCCAACAAACTGGAGACAAAGTGCCTGCCAATGTTTTAATTTCTTTTTCATGTTCTGGTTAGAGAGTGAGAAGAATGCTTTCACTCCACAGTGTCATGAATATGATAATCTATGGAAATCACGGAAAGCAGGTACTTAAGTTAAGCATATACTGTACTATGGGAATCCCTGATGAATTCAAGTCTATTCTGTTTAGAGAAGATGTTGTTGCCTGTGAAGTGACAGACTGCCAGATGTTCCTGAAGTAGCACGGTAATGGGCTCAGATCGGAGCATCTTTCCCGAGCCCCCACAGATGACAGCATTTACTTTAGGCCACAGAATGGTCTTGCCTTCGTTCTTTAAGAACTCGTGTTTACATTTACTTCCCAACTATCAGATCTTCATTTTCCTGGTTTTACTTATTTCAACATGTGGAGCATAAAATTATATAACTATGTGAGTAATCCTTACTTTATAGAGTGTATGCAGTCTAAATGTGAAATAAGCAATTCTCCATCATGTAAAACATGCTTAAGCCATTTATTTCCCCTATAAAACCTGGAAAAAGGGGTTTACACGAGGGAGGGGGAATATTTACTTTAGCATATTAAGCACGTAGCCAAATGTGCTAAAGCATATGTAAGTTAATAATAGAAAGAAAACTGTAACATGTTGCGAGGATTTCTATAATAATATGATGTGGATGATAAGGACTAACATTTAGTAAGTGCCTACTGTTTACCAAGCTGTGGCTTCATTTTATATACTTTATATAAGTTATATAGTCCTTACTACAACCCTATGAAATGTTATTCCCATTTTATGAATGAGGCACCTGAGATCTTATAAAGGTAAAACAAAATTTGACTAGGTTAAAAACCTAGTACATGATGGAACCAAGAGTGAAAGCCAACATCAAGGACTGCACTGTTTATCCTAAATATACTGCTACCCATACATTCATTCATTTGAGAATGTATAATGGGCCAGGTATTGTTCAAATTTCTAGGGGAACATCACTGAACAAAATTTATGAACATCCTATTCTGGTAGCTCATATCTTCTAGAAAGGTTGGAGATACAAAATAAATGAATAAAGAATACGATGATTACCAAAAGGGAGATATACAGAGTATGATTTAGAGGACCTGCTTTCAGTATAAAGGCCCTAAGACTTTTTGAGAACAGCAAAAAGTCCACGAGTATGGTTGCAGTGGGGTAAATTAAGAGGAGAGTGGTAAAAAATAAAACTGAAGAGGTAAGCAGGAGCCAGATAAGCCAGCAGTCATGGCAAAGCTTTTAGATTTTATTTTAAGTACATTGGGAAATCATTGGAGAATTTTAAGCAGAGGAGTGACATGTTCTCATTTCTATTTAAGACAATTGCTCTGGCTACTATGTGGAGAATACATTATAGCGAGTCAAAAGAGAAAGTAGGCAGATCAGTTAGGAGGCTACTGACTGCAGTGTACCTGGTGAGAGACAGGGGAGCCGTGGACTAGAGCCATGTCAATGGAGATGGTGGGAAGGGGAAAGAGTGGGGTTTTGCTGAAGGATTGGATCTAGAGGGGAAGATAAGAGGAAAGAAAAGAAATCCAGAATAGCCCTAGGTTTTTGACTTGAGCAAATGGGTCAGCAGTCATTCCATTAACTGAAATGGGGAAGACTGGGGAAAGAATATTCGGAATGAAATAACAAGGGATCCACTTAAGATAGTTAAGTTTGGGAGATCACTTTTCAACAGCTAATTAAATGTTAATTAAGCCCCTGGATGTGAGAGTCTGGAGCTCAGTATAAAGAACAGAACTGGGGCTATAAATTTGAAAGCCATAGCTTAAATGACATTTAAAGCCATTAGATAAGATCAGATCACTTGGAAAGGTTATGCCGGCAGAGGGAAAAAAGAACATCTAGGACTGAGCCTTGGATATTCCAACCTATAGGTTTCAGAGAAAAAGATTTACCCAGTAAAGGAGATACAGAAGTGATGTAGGGAAAAAGGTAGGACAGTATTTTAAGAAGGAGGGAGGGGTCATCCTGTTTGAATGCAGCTGAGAGAGAAAGTAGAATGAGCTCAAGAGTGTGGCCATCTGATTTGCAGAATAACGGTTGTCCTTGGCCCCATCACCACAGCATTTCCGTGGCTGGGAATGGAGGGCAAACTCCTGGCCCCAGTAACTGAGGAGTGAATGGGAGGTGAGGGTGGGAGGCCAGGCACTATTGCTGGTGCTTAAGAGAGGTTTCAAGGGGAAATAGGGAAATGAGGAAGCCTGGAAGTGGCTGCAGAGACAAAGGGTTCTTTTATTTGTTTGGTGTATGTGTTTTGAGGAGGGGAAGGATTAAAGCATATTTGTGTGTTAATGGAAATAATAAGAAAATGAGAGTGAATCATGGGATGGTCAGAGAGAAAAATTAAAGAAGCAGATTCCTTCAGAGGATTACACGTAGGCAAGACAGAGCCCGCGGTGGATTCTCTGAAAGCACCAGGACACTTTCCATCGTAACAGAAGAAAAGATGAAGGGTGATAGTACAGATGAGGGGGATTTATAAAATTCAGAATAGAAAAATTACTTCAGTACTTTTACCCGAAAATGTAAGGCCAGATCCTCAACTGAGAAGGAAAAGGAGTGGCAGTTCAGATTTTAGGAGCAAGAAGAAGATATAAAAATGTCACTAGGTAGAGAGAGGAAGCTGAAGAGCATCAGTAATAACACAGCAAGGCTTGTTGGCCCTACTGCGTGCTCACTTGTGATTAAAGTCACGAGCTTGTGGGGGGAGCAGTCATGCTCTGTAGCCGTCTTCAGTTTTCAAGTATAAATACGGAACTCCTGGATGATTGGGTTAAATATGGGCAAAGATTTTGCCTGGTGGATACAAGAAAGGGTTAGAAGTTGTTGTCTGATAGGACTTGACCTTAAATGATCAGATAAATGTGTATCATTGAAAACTGTGATACATGTTGGATATGTTTAAAGGATTATTTATGTTTAATCCCATTACATTACAAACTATCACAAACTCCCTGAGGATAGGGATCATCTCTGTTTTACCCTCTATTATATCTTCTTATTAGCTCTTACTTACCCTTGGTATCTTCTCCTAAAGCACCAAAAGCCATAGGGTAATTTTAGGTGACACGGCAGCCAAATGGCTCGGAAAGGACACCGGCACCCAATATAGAGAAGATGCGCGGCTTGGAGGTGAGAGACCTAGGTTTGGGTGGGCCTTGCCATTACTGTTATGTGGCACTGGGCTTTGTGTGCTTGCCACATTGGTGGGCCTCAGGTTTCATCAATATTATAATAATTCTGTTATGGTGGAAATTAAATGAGATAATATGCAAAAATAATTTCTAAAGCTGAAAGTACTGTCACTATGTTATATTCAGTCTTAGAATTTGGTCCTAATGCCTCTCGGGACATGTGATGTTCAGCAACTGGCTGATATCTGACGAAGCTCAGAAAATTAGGTATATTCTTCTCCAAGCCTAATGGCAGGTCTCTTTGACCGCTGTTTTCATTTTGTGGTATTAGCCATTGCCAAACATGAGGCTCATCTTTATAATAGAGTTTGGCAGTCAAGAGCAGGAGGGTCTGAAGACCAGCAGCGTGCACTACATGGCCATAGGGCCTACATGAAGCCCACAGATGTCAAGTGAATTATTGTTTCAGGAAGCTTAATGTTTAATCTAATGCAATGATTGCCTAGATTCACAATTGTCCAAAGTACATTTTCAATAAAATAATGGGTTTTTAAGAACTATGGCCTACAGATTTTTTTGCTGTTTGATTTTTTTGTTTCTGTTCAATTTTGTTGTTTGATTTTTATGAACAGGAGAGTGAAATAGTTGGTCATTATTATTTTCTTGATAGAAAACTTTAAACAAAGAACCAGGAAAATACAAAGAAATTATTTGTGTTGTGCTCCATGCCTTTGAATCTAAATTGATTTCTTGGAACTATACCTTATAATACCTTATTACTATAAATCTGTTAGGCTGTAGGATGTTGTTACAATTTAAAGCAAATGTTATTATCGGGGATTGGTTTATGTAATATTATAGATGAGGCCAAAAATTACTTTGGTCATTAAGCATTAGATGAATCTCATTCTTGCCAAGCCTTATGCATAGAGAGAACCTGTCTGGACATTTTATATGAGAAGTGTTCAGACTACATCGGTTGTCAGCATTAAGCTGTGACCACATTGAGGTTAGTTGAAATTTCTTGTCAGTATAGCTTTTTGTTGATGTTAATCCCTCATTCATTCATCAAATAGTTAATTAAGGCCAACTATGTACAAAGAACTAAGGGGAAGATAAAACAGGTTCAAAAGTATCCTGTCCTCAAATTGTTTATGATATTCTCAGAAAAATAGAGAATGCATAAATAATGGCAATATAGTTTAGAAAGTAATGAGGAAGAAATGGAGAGGAAAATCCAAAATCTGTGGGGGCAATGATTGCCTTCAGTAGTGACCCAGGTACAGAGATGAATTTTATCTTATGGGTGTTTGCTGGTGTCTCCATGTCTGCATGCAAAAGCTGTTGTCTATGGAGCACTTTGCCACACATATAAAAGATTCTTTCCCATGTTAAATTCTTTCCTACTGGTATGGTAATTAATTATCTTAGAAAATTCTTTCCTTTCAACTAAAAACTTGCCCTTCCTTTTATTTTCTCTCCAATATAAATCTCCTGCTTATCATAGAAACCCTAAAAATTGACTTTCAAAATGATGATCATTTTTTCCAATGTGTCCTGAACTGTAACTCCAAATAGGGTTTTTGACTGGATCAAAATGTGATATTTTATGCCCTGTGCCGCACTTTCAGATAAAAAGGCTTAAAGCAGTCATCCTGGTGTTTCTATGTAGGGAAAATATTAAGTATCATATTGAATAAATATGGAAGAGATTGATTAATCTTCTACTCTTGCTCCAAATACAGCCCGACTCCTGAATGTTCTTTTCACATTTATAGCAGTCCCATTTTCTTCATCACCCCATTTTTCTGTTTTTCTTTGCTTCCATCCCATTGTATGAGGTAATTTTTATTCCATTTTCCCTCATTTGTTCTTGCCCTTGACATTCTATGCAATATTTAGCCATGGAAGCAGTAGCATTTTGAAGGTGGATTTCCAAAGCAAATTATTTCATCCAAGTTCTCCTAAGGCATTGGAAGGACTGTAGCTTAGGAAGTCTTTTTTTTTTTTTTTAAAGATGTTATTTATTTATTAGAGAGAGAGAATGAGAGAGAGAGAGCACGAGAGGGAAGAGGGTCAGAGGGAGAAGCAGACTCCCCGCTGAGCAGGGAGCCCAATGTGGGACTCGATCCCAGGACTCCAGGATCATGACCTGAGCCGAAGGCAGTCGCTTAACCAACTGAGCCACCCAGGCGCCCAGGAAGTCTTTCTTTATATTAGGCTAATATTTTGTGACATTTTTATAATGCAGAATACTCACTTCATTTTACATTGTAAAGATGTTAAAAAATTGTACATAAATACAATTTACATTCCCTATAAAGAAATAACACTTTGGTTCCGTACTGCTTTATAGTTTTCAAAATGGTAAAGGCTGTATTTTAATAATCTATTAGTGCCTTCCTATTTCGAACAGTTGTTGTGAAGAGTAGGTAGGCAGAATGGTCATTGTTATCTCCATTTTACACAGATGAAAACCGAGGCCCACATAGGGCAAGTGACTTGTCTTAGAGACCAACTGTCTTAGTCTCTGTGCCCAAAAACCAGGAATCACTGTATATTGCACTGCTTTAGTGGAAGGTTCCATTTTCTCCCAACATCCTATAACTTTGCATACCAAATGCAACCACACGTGTGTCTATGTTTTATTCTTGCTGACTTGGCAACTTCATGTCTGGTATCATTTATATCCACTTCTAGAATGCATGTGGTTGATTTTGTATGAACGTATCTCAGGTGAGTTGTAACTAAACCAAACTGTGTGAAGATAATTACAGTACAGCGTTGGTTGTGAATGAATTGCTCAATTTATACAGATTATATTCACCTTCATTTAAAAAACTATTTTATTTATCTTTATTATTTGTACAGGTTTTATTATTTCATAATGAGAAAATAGAGAAGATATTTTTGGTTGTACCTTCCACCAGTAAAGCCTAAAACAGTTTATGCACTCATCCAACCTTGGGAGTTTGATAAACATTATCCATATTATTCATATTTACAGTTTAAAAAGACCTGAAATGTTCTGTAAATAGGAGGGAAAGACTTATAATTTGTGACTCAATCCAATATTTCATCTACAAACTGTGGATGTGATGTGGATAAGACTGTAGATGTGATGCCACCTGGTCATAAACTCTGAGGATTTCTTTTTTTTTTTTTAAGATTTATCTATTTATTTTAGAGAGAGAGAGCAAGGGGGGAGGGGCAGAGGGAGATAGAGAGAGAGAGAGAATCTCAAGCAGACTCCCCACTGAGGGCAGAGTCCAACGCAGGCCTCAATCCCACGACCCCAAGATCATGACCTGAGCTAAAATCGAGAGTTGGACACCTAACTGACTGAGCCACCCAGGTGCCCCGTAAACCCTGAGGATTTCTAACTGTGAATTTGAAAACAAAACAAAACATATTACTGGAAGGAACCTTATAAATTATCTGGTCTGACCCCCTCATTTTACAGATGAGAAAACTGAGACCCAGAGGAGTCACTAGCTCCCATAGGTCACAAAACGAGCTGATACCAAGGCTAAGAACAGAACACCATCTTCCAGCTCTCAAGTGCTATTTCCAATATTACTTCCCCCGGAAAGATGCCTCCCATGGGGGCATTGCTTCTTGAGAATGAAGTATATTAAATTCACATTTGGCTGCTAATCATTTTCTCAGCAGCTCTATGGTATTTCATTAACTGCTGCATGTAACGCTCTGGCCTTTCACCTGTTTTAACTTGAGCTCATTAAACTTGAGGCCAATAATAAACAGGACTGAACTAATACAGATATTTTGCATGGTATGTGTTCAGCATTTTTTTTAAATGGTGTCTACCGTATGAAACGTTTTTCCCTTCATGGCTTACGGAATGAGTAAAAACGGGAAGCATAGATTTCAAGGAATGGGTTATATGTGTAGTATGCCTCTTTATATCAATCAAAAATATATTGCACACTTGTCTAATACAGAGCGTTGTAAGAACTATAAAGAAACATGAGTGACAGCATAGCACAGGGTCTGGTATCTGGCGTTCTGGGATGTGAATCCTGGCTCTGCCACTTATTAATGGCGAGAGTTGGAATAAGTTGCTTAGCCTTTCTGAAACTGTGTTCTCGTCTGTAAAAGGGAACGAGGACAATACCCAATTCACAGGGTTGCAGTAAAGAACGGATAATGTACTCACTTGCTTTGCAGAGGGCCTGGTGTATAGCAATGCTCAGTTAATGTGCAGATTTTGATGAAGATGGTGCTGACAATGCAGTTCCTTCCCTCGTCGAACTTACAGTCACTTCCCACTACGGCTGTTGTTGAAGAGGCTGATGTGCCCCATGTCTTCTCCCCACCTCATCATCACTACAGAATACAAGCGAGGGTCCTCCAGAGTGCCAGGAAAGAAAAACTAATCCCAGCTTCCCCACCAACATGATTTCATGTTCATTTTGACCGAGAAGTAACTCTTTTGTAGCTTACAGCCTCTGCGGCCATCAGTTAAACACAGGCTCTTGTGTGATTTTGATAGTGTTTGGGATTCTGACTGAGCAAGTGATGGTGAGAGAGGAGGGATCATTTGCAGAAAGATGAGCAGCAGAGAGGTAGAGAGAGAGGTCTGTCAGAGAAGCGTTCTATGTCAGAAAGAATGAAAGCTGGATGGTTCAGGCAGAAGTCACTGTGAGAGTAGGGGTGAAGCAGCGGGCAGTGTGGGAGTGAAGATCAGTGGTGGACTGTTGGGGTCGGCGTGCATAGCCAGTATTTGTTCTCTGTTTTCCGGAGTACCATAGACTCTTAACACACACACACACACAAATCTTATAGGTCATCTATTTAACTTTTCTGCTTCTACCAAAATCCCATCTCCAACATTCTGGATCATTACTTTCTTTCTGCCATAAACCACCTCCCTCCCGCAACCCACCCCTCTTTCCACCGCCATAGGGATCTGGTCACATATTTTCAAATAGCTGGTGTTTCCCTACACCCTAAAGAACAAATATCCAAGCTGCTTTGGCCAGAATTCAGAGCCCTCCATAGATTCCCCAGCTTTATCGCCTGCTATGCCCCAGTCACATACTATATTTTAGCTCTGTAAGAATGAGTTCATACTGTGGTTTTTTTTTTTTTTAATTTTTCATTCCTTAACTCATCCATTCCTTTATCTCTCTCATCTCTTTCCAGCACCACATACTATTTCTCCCTTTTATAATCTTTCACCACAGTTTAAATTCCTGCTTCACCAGGAAGTCTTCCTTAATCTCTTAGTTGGAATTAAGTGCTCATTTGGATCAGCGTTACATCAAACTGTGCATTTCTTCCTCTACTTATCCTATTCTCCCTGAAAACTGCCTATGGAACCCAGACGTCAGCTAAAATCACCCAGTCCCATCCTTCTGGAAATTGCTACAAAATCCCTGGAGATTATGTTCCGTAGGTCACTTCCGGCTATAAATTCTCCCTCTACATTGAATTCTGCATCTCCTTCAATCTTACTTCTTGTTGGTTCCTATTCTTTGAGCTACATGCCAACCCAACCATGAAACTCAAGTCTATTTTGCTGATTTTCCTCCACATTTCTCTCTAAGGCATATAAGTATGTAGGAGACTTATTTAAGTGTTAGGGGTCAGAGAGGAGGATTTCGACTGCAGCAACACAAACAGCTTGAAATCGAATATGAACTCTTCCTCTTTATTAAAGTCCTCCAGGCCTTGTGCCACCAGGCTCTGCTCCCTTTCTGTCCCTCCCCTCTCCCTTCTCTTTTTGCTTTTTCTTTTTCCCTCTCCTCTCTCTTCTCCCCGTTTCAGAATTCTGCCTTCCTCCTACACGGTGGTTTGGCCATTTCATTGTTTTTGTTTTTCCCAAATCATGCCACAGGGCTTCATCTCCCAAACTCCAAGCTAAAGGTATTGTTTTTTATTTTTTTTAATGTGGGAATTTATTTTTTTATTATTTTTATCTTTCTTTATTTATTTTTATTTAAATTCAGTTAGCTACCTTAGTATATCATTAGTTTCAGATGTAGTGTTCAATAATTTATCAATTGCATATAGCACCCAGTGCTCATCACATCATGTGCCCTCCTTCATGCCCATCACCCAGTTACCCCATCCCGCCATCCACCTCCCTTCCAGGAACCCCAGATTGTTTCCTAGAGTTAAGAGTCTCTCATGGTTTGTCTCCCTCTCTGATGATTTCCCATTCTGTTTTCCCTCCCTTCCCCCTGCACTGTTTCTTATATTCCGCATATGAGTGAAACCATGTCTTTCTCTGATTGACTTATTTCACTCAGCACAATCCCCTCCACTTCCATCCATGTCGATGTAAATGGTAAGTATTCATCCTTTCTGATGGCTGAGTAATATTCTGTTGTATATCTATACCACATCTTCTTTATCCATTCATCTGTCGATGGACATCTGAGCTCTTTCCACAGTTTAGCTATTGTGGACATTGCTGCTGTAGACACTAGGGTGCAGGTGCCCCTTCTTTTCACTACATCTGTATCTTTGGGGTAAATGCCCAGTAGTGCAATTGCTGGGTCATGGGGTAGCTCTATTTTTAACTTCCTGAGGAACCTCCATACTGTTTTCCAGAGTGGCTGCACCAGTTTGCATTCCCACCAACAGTGTAAGAGGGTTCCCCTTTCTCCACATCCTTACCAACATTTGTTGTTTCCTGTCTTGTTAATTTTAGCCATTCTGACTGGTGTGAGGTGGTACCTCATAGGTCTGTTTCTTTAGAGGAACCTGATAGGCATCATTTAAATAATATTTCAGTATAAAATAATAATTTTCAGAGTGCCTGGGTGGCTCAGTTGGTTAATCATCTGCCTTCGGCTCAGGTCATGATCCCAGGTCCTGGGATCGAGCCCTGTATCAAACTCCCTGCTCAGCGGAGAGCCTGCTTCTCTCTCCCTCTGCTGCTCCCCCCTGCTTGTGTGCTTACTCTCTCTCTTCTCTGTCAAATACATAAATAAAATCTTTAAAAAATAATAAAAATTTTCTCACTTAGTTTCAAAGCATATGAGTCAGTCTTCCTCCCAAGGCTACAAACTGCTTTTAAAAAGAACCACCTCCTGGTGGCCCCAGCACCTACATGATGCTTGGGCAAAAGCAGGTCTTCCCTCCATCATCCTCTGTTAGCATTCCACTAATGTTAAATTTTCTTCTCTTGATTGACATTCTTCCTAGCATACCTTCTGATGTGGTCCCCTTCACACAGGAAACTGCTTGCCCTCCTGTATCTTATTAAACAGAGAGCACCGGGTTAGCAGTCTGTTGGCTCTCCAGCACCTCTTCCAAAGTGGGCCCCTTCTTCCTCTGGTGTTTCCTCCGCCGGGAGGATTTTCTTCCCCTTTGCTGACCCTCACACCTCCGTTTTCACCATTTGCTGACCTATCCTTCAGAACTTACTCAGATGTCACCTCTTCTAGGAAAGCTCTGACCCCTCAGCCTGGGTTAGGTACACATTGTCATTGCATATCTAGCATTCTGTGTCACCTCTTCTGCAGACCTTGTCTGAAGGGACTGCAGTTGTGATTAACTATAGGTTCTTTAAGGTCACAGATTGTCTTTTATAAATACATCTCAAGTGTCTGGCACTTTGTAAATGTTTTTGAGTTTATGAATCACAGCTGTTGTATAAGTACGGTATTTTTACTTCATATGATTTTAATGTTAAATGGACCTATTTGTGTAAATTAGTTTCTTTCCGAAAGTAATGTTTCAGGTTATCTGATATTTCAAAAAACCAGCTGGATTTTTAAAATACATTCAGGATATTCATTCATTCATTTGTTAAGTTTCCAAAACATCTTGTGTACCTATTGTGTGCTGGATCAAAAAGTAACTCTCTCCGACCTCAAGCGGGAACAACGGAAGCATAGGCTAATGGCGATAAGGCAGTGCGGCAGGTGCAGGAGTTAAAGTATGCCCACAGTGCTCTGGAGCACTGTGAGGAGCCCCTAACACTGTAGGGAGGGGAGCCAGTTAAGAAGATTACTTAGATGCTATGAAAACCAAGCTGAGACTACAATGCCAAATGGGCATGTACCAGATGAAAAAGACTGGCAGGGGCTTGCCTAGCGGAGGGGATGTAGGAGCCAACATGGAAATACAGAGCATGGTACACAATGCAATATAAGCAGTTAAGGCTTATGGGAATAAATTGGCAGGCATGCACTTTACAAATAGTATTCCATTTATTGCTTATATCAACATCGTGTGTTAGATACTGTCATTCTCATTTCATTGATAAGGAAAATTAGTAGCAGAATGGTTAAGTAATTGGCTCATAGTCACACAGCTAATGAGTGTAAAACTGTGATTTTAATGCAAATTTGACTTCTAAATCAGTACCCTAACCACTATGAAAATGTTGGCTCTCTACTTTCACTGAGAAGCATGAACTGTCATTGCTTTTGACTGATTCAGACGTCAGATAGTTTATCAAAAGTTGTGCTCTTCAATTTATCAGGTTAAATTAATAGTTATATTTCATTAATTTCAGAAATTTTGCATGTCCAACTCCAGTGTCCCCATTTACACCATTGGGCACCATGTAGTATATATGTAGATATCCTTTTCTCTTTGTCTTTGATTGTTTTCCACTGTCCGATTTTGATAATATGAAAAATTGCTTACTGTTATGTCAGAGATTAAGCATTACATGCCAATTACTCATGGGAAAAATCTGAGTTGCTGAATCCAAACCATGCTAAAACGGATTTTGGAATAAAAATCAGGATCAGATATAAGCAGTTGATTACTCTTATAATTGAGAGAAGGGAGGAACAGTAACTGAATTTGGACAGAACAGAACTGAGACTTCTCACCTCTGTTTCCGTGCTTACATCATGCTGAGCATACAGTGGCTGAAATTAAGGTATGCTAGAAACACATTCAGAGAACCCATGTTCCCAGCCATTGCGCTCCAAATTGTATATTTTAAGTATCTAAAAAGTAGTCCATTGCCTTCCTGAGTTTTTTTTAAAGAGTAACTCTTTGAAGTTTTATTTTCTTCATTTTTTTCTCTCCAATTAATAGTCATTTGATTGAGATCAAACAGTTTTCCAAGAAGTTTGGTTTATCATTCCTTTAGATAACTGCAATCACCAGAAATACTTAATATATAATTCAATCTGACAGTACCCTTAATGAATGGCAAGGGATACTTGTAGAATTTATAAAAATGATAAATGTACACATGTCATATGGAAATTATTTAACCTTTAATGTAGTACAAGACAGTTTCTGATCCAGAGCTAGGATATGCTATTGTATTTGTTGAATAAATGGCAAAATAGAAATAGTGTAACTAAGTCATATGTGGACATGTTTTTTGTAAAAAAAAAAAAAAGGCAATTCTTAGATAGTTGTGAAACATATATCCTTTATATCTAACTTATTTCTTTGTCAATGTATACATTTACATACACACATGCACACACAATTATATATATATTATACACACACATGCACACATAATTTTATATATATATGTGTATATATATTTGGATTTTAGGTTTATAGTGATTGTGATATATATATGTTGTACTTAGTCTATATGTGTGTTTGTATATATTTATATGGGTGTGTATTATACATATATATGCATATTGCACTCAGTATAAACCTGAAATCCTTTTTTTAACTTATTACCGTTTGACTATCAAGTAATTACTTTTCTTGCTGTTATTGTTTCCAATCAGATAAGACGGTATGATTAGGAAGATAGAGTTGATCCATTATAGCACTATACACCATTGCTATTAGCCAACTTGCTGCCATTCTCATAAAAATTATGCAATTTAAACTGGAAGATACCAGTACCTGCTGCTATTAGAAACAAGGACCCTTTTCTACTTCATAATATGCTCAATTACCTTTAGATTGATCCATGAATAAATTATAATCCAAATAGACTGCTTTACCTTAAAGCTTTACTGGCTTAAGATATCATTGTTGATTCATTATGTTGTCACTTTTCTATCGGCAAGGTAATGCTTTTTATATCTGGATAGAGACAGTTTTAGTGTGAGATACTGTTATCTTTAAATGAGTAGGATTTAGCTTTTCTGGTGAGAACAAATTCATCAATGATGAATCCCTGGAGAAAGTATTGAAACAAAAATCATACCATTTCTGAGCTTTGTTCAGTTCATCAGTTACAAAGCAGCTTTTGATAGTCCTAAGGAACTTTTTTCTTTGTTTAAGAAATATAGCATGACGCTCAAAACCTCTTGCTTTGAGTTACTGCAGGCTACAACTATTTCTAAGAAAATAATGAATGAAGAGGAAAAGCTCCTGCTGCTGGCTCTGTCAGGCTCTGCTGCTTCTCCTCCTGCAATAGGAAATCAATTAACTATATGTTCAGGCAGAGATTTGAACTAAATGCTTTATTAATCATCACTGATTGCACACATACACACTGGCCAACTATGCATTTGTCTTCATTCTTTCTCCATTTTATTTTGCTTTTTGTTTGTTTGTTTCACTTTTTTTGGCAAGATCAGAACACAAACGTGTGCCCAAATGTAGTGTGTATAAAGGTGGTTGTCTGGTACAGGAGAGAATTGATCTTCTGTATTTTTGGAAAACTTAACTTTTAAATATTCAGTACTCAGATATGGTAGAGGCATCTTAATACGTAACAAAGTAATTCTTTAAGAGATTTTATTTATTTTAGAGAGAGATAGAGACAGAGCATGAGCAGGGGGAGGAGCAGAGGGAGAGGGAGAGAGAATCTCAAGCAAACTCTGTGCTGAGTGCGGAGCCAGATTCGTGGGGCTCGATCTCCTGACCCTGACATCATGACCTGAGCCGAAATCAAGACTTGGTCGCTTAACCAACTGAGCCCCCCAGGCTCCTCTGTAAAAAAGTAATTTTTAAAAAAGCACTAAACTTTCTTATACTAATTTGCAGAAAGCAAAATCTATGGCAGCCTTAATGTTTTGAAAGTTGGCCCTACAGCTGGCCTCTGGGACCTCCATATAGCAGTGAGAAACTACACACTAATGGACCTATTTGATTTGGGGATGAATGGTGGAAGGTTGAGGGAACGGTTACTGGTATCGTGTGTGGATGTGCTTTCAATTTAAAGGAAAAGTTGGCAACCGTTTTCCTTCTTTTCCATTGATTCTTCTAACTAACACACAAAGAATATCCTATAGGAATCTTTATGTTAAATTGAGAACTTCTCCTTAGGACTAATTAGAAAAGATTAGCACATTATAATCATAACCCTGTTAGCCATAGAAAGGCAATATAATTTAAATATGGCAAATGTGGTCAACCACTGCAAAAAAAAAAAAAAAAACTACAGAAAATATCAGGCTGGTAGATGTTTACTCAGGCTGTGTTCTGTTCAGCACCAAAGGATTTTCAAATATTATTATTATTGTTATTATTATTATTATTATTATTATTATTATTACCATCACTGGAATAATTTGAAAGTATCATAATTTAAACTTAACTACCTTATTTCTCTCCCTTTGGATAAAGAATATTCTAAATGGGGAAAAAAATCTCCTCTGGTTTATGTTTAAAAGAAGATAGATCAAAAAGTTCCAGGAATGATTTCTTTTGAATAACATTTATAGAACTCTTAGATGGAATTAGAGGGTGTTGAGTAGGTAAGACTCAGGGAATTGGGATAATGGTTCAGAGTTTATTGAGCTTGCCACCATGAAGGATCTGCTAGAACCAGAGGTCACTTGTTTCAACATTTAACCATTTTTGATAATCTTCAAGAATTTAAGATTAGGATTTATGTGCCCTTGATAGAGAAGCAAAGTGTGGAGAGAGTGATACTCTGACAAGAATTATGTCATGTGGACATGAGTTTACCACATTATGAGGTGTTATCAGAACCCCAGGAGCATTTCCTTGGCATTACATATAATCCCTAACACCTCATCTGCCCCAGGAAAGTCATTTCATAAGAGGACATTTCAAATAAGCATTATCTTTTCTATGTTAAAAGGGCTTACCTATCTGATAAATGTTGAGGATTTGTTTTATACTCATTGATTTGATGCTTTCTAACAAGACAGCATCATGTATTTTATGGTAGAATAGATACAATATATTCTGTCCCTTCATCATATTATTTCATATTACTGAAATCATTATGTATTTTAATTTAGGAAAGCATTGAGGTATAGGGATGAAGTACATAGTTCTAGTTTAATTGTATATAAATAATTTGGCTTCCGTTTGCTCAACTTGTTGACATAATTATAGTAAATTGAGAATGGAAGTAACAATCTTAGATATTTCCACATAAATATGTCCTGCTAATATAAACTTTCAATGTCAGTTTGGCTGAATTGGGAGCATGAGTGAAGTTTCGTTTACCTGCCCTACTAATATCTCTAAAGAACTAGGGAACTCATTTTCCTGGGGCATTATGCAGCCTGGCAGGTGGAGGCCAGTGTTTTGAAACAAGTATGATTTTTCACCAAAGTATTTGCTAGGTCAGAGATCAGGATGACCTTGGAGTGCTGTAGTTTCCCAAGCCTCTATCAGCTAGATAAATGGGCTTTATTTTGTAGGAGAGAGAGAGAGACAGAGAGAGAGACAGAAGGAGAAAGAGAGAGTGAGAGAGAGGAGAAAGGGTCTTTTTTGCAGTCTTAGAAAAGAGACCTAGCAATTCCAGGTTATAGGCGGACACGGAACATTTGGAATTCAGTGGTGTCTATCACTGGCGTTATGTGTCAGTAAAAGTGAAGATCAAAGGTTCTAGAAGAGGAGAAAGACAAAAGTGAAGAGGAAATAATTGTGGGATAATGAATAGTATGAGGGCATATTCGTGTTAACTTGAAACCACTTAGAATTTTTCCATGACACTCAGGTATCTTTCTAAATGAACTTTGTAAAGTACAGTTGAATAACCTTGAGATTTAAAGCTCCATGATGTGATTTTGAATACTGATGGAGTTTGTTTAAGCACTGTGATATTTCCTCTGCTTTTCATTTCCTTTTTTGCCTCCTTCGTGCAAAATAAAATATATTTTCTGTACAGAGAAATCAATATTTTTACCATTTTGTTTTTCAGCTATTCCAGTAAATTGCAATCAACATTAGTTACAGTCTTTAAAGAGATGTAGTAAGAATTTGAACACAATAAAATAGAGATACAGATTAGAACTTTGGCAAAGTACCTTTGCTATTGACAAAAGCATTTGTCAGGGACTTTGGCTGTGTCTATATTGTGCTAAAAACCTGATGAAGAGGAAAAAAAAAGCATCAATAGGTTTTACCTTCTGTCTATACAAACCAAACAAATGGTCTAACTAATAGCTATTGTTTTAAGTGAATGGATTTGGTTTACCATTGTGAACTTTAGTCATTTTAGAAATGTATTTAATTAACATTTGTATATATAATACATATATACTTGGTAAAGGTATTGCACTCTTGAGTTCTTTTTCATAATTAGTGGAATCTGATACCTAGAAGACTAGTAAAAAGACCTCGTTACAGTATATAAGAAACAATTTCAAAACACACATTTGTTTGTTGATAATACTTAGGTATTAATATCCCCACATTTTTCTCTTCTGTGAGCTACCACGCTTTCTTATTTGTGCATTTTCCTTTTAGAAACTGCCAAGTTTTGGACCTTATCTTGAGCAGCGCAAGGAGATCATAGCAGAGAACAAGATTAGACAGAAAGAACAAAATGCAGCTTTGCCACCACTTGAGAGAAAGCATTTTATCCCCAAAAAGCCTATACCTACCATCAAGGTAAAAATTAAGTTGTATATATACTATTTTACTGTGTAAATATACAATATAGCTCAACATAGTTTACGTGTTTATTTACTGTTTAAGTATCTCATTTATTTTGTTTAAAAATACAATGAAAGTTTAAAAAAACCTGTTTGTGGTGATAGGATAGCCTCTTTTATTTGCATATTTTATACTTTTTAGAATACTGTCAAGTATGTGCTTCATGGAAATTTCTGATGTATTAAATGGGCCAGGAAATATTACAGTGAATTCTTTGTCTTCTCATATTCATTTTAAAATTATCTTCATCTACAATTAAATCCAAGAGATATATTAGTCATACCATACAACTAAATGATTAATATGCAACATAGTATCAATTTGAACAAACTTTGTCTGGTTCAGTCTCTGGAGAGCCTGTACGAATTGGTGAGTCAAGAGACTATTTTCTGGGTAATAGCAAGAATTACCATGAAGATGGAATGGTGGGTGTGTTATATTTCTTGATTTTTTTTCTTGAATTTTTTATTTTGAGAGAGAGGCAGATTTACATTCAGTTGTAAGAAATAATACAGAAAGTTCTTGTGTACCGTTCACTCGGTTTCTCCAATGTAAAATGTTGCAGATATCACAACCAGGATAATGACACATATACAATCTAGTGATATTATTCAGATTTTCATTGTCCATATGTGTGCATACATGTATGTTTACTTCTGTGCAATCCCACCACACATGTAGGTTCCTCTTTCTACTACCACAGTCGAGATACAAGACTTCTATCACTACAAAGATCCCTCTGGTTGCCCTGTTGTAACTGCACCTACCTCCTTCCTGCCCACCTTCCCCAAGATGAAATTGTCTTAATGAGAGAAAAGGGAGGTGTTATAGGAGTTATAGGACTCCATTCTCTCTGAAATCACCATCACTGAATGTGGTTTCAGTTACTGGAACTTATTCTTCCTTATTTAATGACAATCTACTCCTGCATTTCCATTTTCTGTTTGAAGTATCAGCTAAAAAGCTTACTCTTAGGACCTCTCAGGGGAACTTCCCAGAAATTCATCTTTAGCTGTCAACTGGGAATTAGAACCCTTAAAAATTCCCTCTACCTATGAGAGAAAAAAAGATGTGTCCTATGTCAAAAACAGTGGGGTTTACACTGGCTGTTGCAAAATTTAAGTGATTCAGAGTTCTGAAAGGAAATTTAGAAGTGGCTGAACACAAATTCTATCAGTACTTCGATGCCATAATTCCAAATAAAGTGAACACTTGGGACTTCTAACAGCATAATAGCCCCAAATACTCTCTTGAGCTATTTCCTTTACATTATTTGTGGGCTACTAAAGGAATGTACTGGACACTGATGATAAAGAGAAGACCAGATCCTTCAGCTCTTCACAAGCCTCCACCCTCCCTATGTTTGGCTATGATTATTATATGATTTAAGTTAGTATTGTCACTGTGTCTCTTCTAACTTGAATTAAATGTAAGATCTCATCTTTTCCTTACATATAAAAAATCAAAAGAAAGATATTATTTGTATTTGAAAGAAAAGAAGTGCAAGGTGATTATAAAAGCATTGACCTTATTAGTCTTCTGTTCCTTCAGGGAATATATTGATAACCTAGAAGCAAGATAAAAACAGAACAAAGAAAAAACCTACTAGAGTTGAATTCAAGCCGGTCGATCACTAACTCAAATAAAATATCAAACTCAGCAGAATTAAATAAACCTAAGAAATATGAAGTCAGGAAAGTAAACATTTTTTAAAGTATCAAGGAGGGATAAGTCTTATTAAAGATAGTGCAAGTTAGGGATGCCTGAGCGGCTCAGTCAGTTACACACCCAACTTTTGATTTTGGCTCAGATTGTGATCTCATATTTGTGGGATCGAGCCCTGCATCGGGCTCTGTGTTCAGCAGGGAGTCTGCTTGTCCTTCTCCCTCTCTCTCAAATAAATAAATAAATAAATAAATAAATAAATAAATAAATAAATAAATTCTTTAAAAATACTGTAGGCTTACATTCCTCTCCTAAGTCTCTTCATTTTAGGTTATCCAAATTAAAGTATCCCTTGTGTTACATTGCATGAGCCTCTAAACATCGTAGATACCATCTTCCCGGCATTAAAGACAATAATAGTATTGATGTACTAAAGGACTGCTGTCGTAGATTTTCCCATTGTCTAGTGGATCTTCCACTCCCTTGGCTTCTCCCCAGGGTGTCATACCCATTCTGTCTGTTGTCATTTCTAGGAAGATGGTGTGCCCTGTCAAAAAACAAAATGGTAGCTGATAATTGTGGGTCGAATTTTTTTTTGTTTATTTGTTTTGTTGGGGCTAGAATTTTCCCTAGTTATGAATGCAACTATCTCTTTGGAAAATGAGGAATTACATTTGTTAAAACAATGACTGCTCACTTTATCTTGCTTTCTATAAGGCTTTCTATAGAGTCGGGGGAGCATATGCTTTAGAGGAAGAAGGAAGATGCAGAGATCTGTTCCTGTCCCCAGAGAAATCCCGTTTCAGATGACTCCTGATTTCTAGAGCCATGATGTTGTGTGTGTGTGTGTGCATGTATGATTGTATTTTTAATTTTATCAGTTCTCCTCTAATAAATCCACGTTTACTCCCATTCTGGTACGATTTCCCAGAGTAGGAGAGAAAGTTCATCTCCTCGAAGCACCCAGGGAAATATGTGGCAACCAGCAGCTCTAATGTGTCTCTGCTGTTCCAAGCACTATACATGTTATATCTCATCTAATCTTCACAGTACCTTGGAGAGGTACTATCTTTATATTCATTTTCCAGATGAGAAAACTGAGGAACAATGAAAATTAAACAATTTGGTCAAGTCACATAGTAATCAGTGATAGAATGGGGGATGGAAATGAAATTGAGAATTGCTGGCTTACAAGATTCAAAAGACTGACTCATGATAGGAACTACAAAAGTTTGGATCCATCCTGGAAAATGTATGGAATATACCTAGAGATAGGCCATGGAAGATGAAGACATCAACATGGAATAATGAGAACATTTAGTAAGGGAATTTTAACACATGGGTTTTGTCACAGTCGTACTGCTCATTACTTGATTTGGGGCAAATATCAAATAAGAAAACTGTAAAATGAGACTACTGGGCAAAGTTAAATTCTTCTCTCCAACATTCTATAGTTTCATTTGTTTGGTTTTTTTTTGTAATGTTAAAAGTGCAAAGATTAACATGAAAATTATACATAATCTTATGTAACCACTATGAAAATTTACATTTATAAAATTCTAGTCCTTTTTTATATCTAAATATAATGTCTTAAAATAAACACAGAATAGTCTTATATTTGCTACATACAAACTTCACAATAATTTATATATCACTTTTACACAGAAATAATGGTTTCATAGTATTTTATAATATGAACTTATTATTAACTTTTTAAAAAGTAACTTATTAGAGCCCAGAGGCCACTGTGCTGCTCCTGGAGAGAAGGCAGGCAAGCAATGCAGAGGCAGACAGTGTGGAAACAGTGATCTGAAAAACGCCTGGGACACAAAGTGGGGGAGATTACTCGCTTTTCTCAGAGAGCTTCCCTGAGAGCAGCAAGCACGGAGACCCCTCTCTGAGGACAAAGGAGCTGGCTGGTGCCATGTTCCTTCACAACGCCTCAGCATAAACACAGAACCACCTGCAGTAAACAGCACAGGTCCAACGCTGGCTGCCAACCTGCTTGCACCAGGTCCCACACCCCTGTGCTCTGGCAGTACTGCCCATCTTGGCCAAGTCCCAGCTTGGCGGCCCCTTCCCCAGAAGACCAGCAGAAACTCCTATCCATACCGCGTCTCCTGACCAGAGAGTTTTGCAGGGCTTCAGTTCTAATGGAAGTAGTATCAGGTCTCATTTAACAAGCAGACCAGAGCACACCTAGTTATAACTCCCCAACTCTGGCCAAGGACCAAACACTGCCCACTGCAGACAAGGGAAGCCTCTGCAGATGACTGGCCTAAAGGATAGAGCAGCCAAAACACAATAGCAGAGTGCACACAGCACACACCGGAGACACTTCCTGAAGCGCCAGGCCCTGGACACCATATGACCCCCTCTTCATAAAGCCATTACTCTCAGGAGCAGAAACATAATGGGCTTTTCCAACACACAGACGAGGGCAGAGACTTAGACAAAAATGCCAAGATGGAGGAATCCATCCTAAATGAAACAACTTAATAAGGTAATGGCCAGAGACCTAATTGAAACAAACATAATATGCCTGATGGAGAATTTAAAGCAATAATCACAAAGATACTTGCTGGGCTTGAGAAAAGAATGAAAGACTTCAGGGATTCCCTTACTGCAGAGGTAAAAGAGTTAAAAAAACAATCAAATGAAAAATGCAATAACTGAGATTCAAAACAGACTGGATGCAATGAACACAAGGATGGAAGAAGCAGAGGAATGAATAGATGATAGAGAAGATAAAATAATGAAGCTGAACAGAGGAGAGAAAGAAGAATTGTGGAACACAAGAATAAACTTAGGGAACTCAGGGACTCCATCAAATGTAATAACATTTGTATTATAGGAGTCCCAGAAAAAAAAGAGAGATAAAAGGGGGCAGAAAATTTATTTGAGGAAATAATGGCTGAAAAGTTCCCTAATCATGGAGAGGAAACAGACATTTAGATCAAGGAGGCACAGAGAACTCCCATCAACTACAAAAGCAGGCCAACACCAAGACATATTATAATTAAATTTGCAAAACATAGCAATAAAGAAAAATATCTTAAAAGAAGGAAGACAGAAGAGAAGAAGTTCACAAGGGAAGACACAGTTAACAGCAGATCTCTCCACAGAAACTTGGTAGGCCAGAAGAAAGTGCCATGATATATTCAACGTGCTGAATGGGAAAAATCTGCAGCTATGAATACTCTATCTAGTGAGGCTATTATTTAGAATAGAAGGAGAGATAAAAAGTTTCCCAGACAAATTATAACTAAAGGAGTTCACGACCACTAAACCAGCCCTGCAGGAAATATTAAAGGTGACTCTTGGAGTGCAAAGGAGAGACCAAAAGTGACAAAGACAAGAAAGGAACAGACAAAATTTCCAGAACCAATGACAAAACAAGTAATAAAATGGCACTGAATACTTATCTATCATTAGTTACTCTGAATGTAAATGAACTAAATACTCTAATCAAAAGACACAGGGTGTCAGGATAGATTAAAACAACAACAACAACAACAACAAGACCCATCTAAATGCTTCTACAAGAGACTCATTTTAGACCTAAAGACACCTGCAGATTGAAAGTGAGGGGATGGAGAAATAATTATCATGTAAATGTCATGTCAAAAGAAAGCCAGAGTAGCCATACTTACATCAAACTAGATTTTACAAGACCAGTGCTCTAACCACTGAGCTCTGGAGCCTTCCCGTTTCCATCAAACTAGATTTTAAACCAATGATTGTAACAAGAGATGAAGAAGGGCACTGTATCATAATAAAAGGGTCAATCCAACAAGAAGATCTAACAATTATAAATATGTATGCCCCAAACATGGAAGCACCCAAATATATAAAACAATAACAAACATAAAGAAGCTCATTGATAATAATAATAGTAGTAGACTTTAACGCCCCACTTATAGCAATTGACAGATCATCTAAGCAGAAAATCAACAAGGAAACGGTGGCTTTGAATGACACACTGGACCAGATAGACTTAACAGATACATTCAGAACATTTCATCCTAAAGCAAAATAAACAAAAATACTGATTCAAAGGGGCACATGCACCATGTTTGTAGCAGCATTAACAATAGCCAAATTATGGAAAGAGCCCAAATGTCCACTGACTGTTGAATGGATAAAGAAGAGGTGGCATATATACACAATGGAATATTACTCAGCCATCAAAAAAGAATGAAATTTTGCCATTTGCAATGACATAGAAGGAGCTAGAGAATATTATGATTAGTGAAATAAGTCAGTCAGAGACAGACAAATACCATATGATTTCACTCATACGTGGAATTTAAGAAACAAAACAAATAAATATGGGAGGGAAAAAGAGAGAGAGGAAACCCAAGCAATAGATTCTTAACTATAGAGAACAAACTGATGGTTACCAGAGGGGAGGTGGACAGGGGGTATGAGTTAAGTAGGTGATGGGGATTAAGGAGGGCACTTGTAACAAGCAGCACCAGGTGTTGTGTGTAAGTGTTGAATCACTACATTCTACACCTAAAACCAATATTATACTGTATGTTAACTAATTGGAATTTAAATAAAAACTTGGAGAAAAAAAACAAGTACCCTATTGCTGAACCTTCAGTTGTTTCCAGAATTTTATACAAATAATACTATTATAATTATCATTGTATAAAAATCTTTGTGTAGAGGTCTTACTGTTTTCTCGAGAGAAATCACAGGAGATATTTTAGGGCTTTTAATACATATTGCCAAATGCTCTCCAGGAAGAGGGTAAATTTACATTCCACCAAAAAGTATAGGAGGACCCATTTTTCAGACACCCATCAACAATGAATTTATTTTTAATTTTAACCAATGTAATAGTCAAAGTATTTCATTTTTTTCTTTAATTTTGAATGTCTAAATAGTAGTGACATTGGCATGTTTTTATATATTTTTGGACTATTTCTTCTTTTGTGAAATTACTACTCTTTTGACCAGTTTTCTGTTGGAATATTTATCTTTGTCTTACAGATTTTTTATAAACTTTTTATATATTGCCATTTGTCTCATAATTTGTATTGTAGTGTTTTAATATATATGTAGAGCAGCTTTAGCTTTATGTAGTTATATCAGGCAAAAACTTATCTTGTGATTTCTGTCTTTATTTACTTTTTCTACTGTAAGATTATAAATATTCACCTCATCTAGTTCTTTTAGAATTTTAATATTTACATTTGACTAATTAATCTAAACCTTTTGTTGCTTTAAAGTATCAAGTACGATTATAGGGTTTTTTTCCCCCAAATAGACAGTCATCCCAAAATCTCAATATCTGCATTTTAAAGTGGCCCCTTCCATCTGTCAAATTATGACTCAGTGACAAAATGTATCATAAATTGCATGACTTGCTTTACATGCAAGTTTTTAACCTCTCAAAATTTGCTAAATGATAATGACGTTGTATTCATCTCTCTGTTTCCTGATTTCTATATCATCTCCCTTTACAATTTATCTAGACTTTTCCTATATGTTGACTCAACTATTCTCCATCACTTTCTCTTTTCTATGCTTCAGACTTTTGCTGCCCGCTATCTTCTGGATACCTCCACCTGGAGAGTCTAAACAAGGAGCACAAGGGCCATCATACTTAAAACTAAACTGATTATCATTCCATCCAAACTCCTCTCCATCCTGAGTTCTGTGTCTCAGTGAACAACATTGAGGACCACTCTCTTTCCTAAGCCAGAAACATGAAATTCAGCCTAGATTCTAGCCTATTGCTCATCCCACTCATGAATGGGATCATAGGACATTCACCAATGTCTATCATTTTTATCTCTCATGTCTCCCTCCTCTTCTGTCCTCTCCTTCCAAGGAGACCTTAATACAGTTCTTTATGTATTCATTCATAGAATTTTGAAATATTCTACTACTCCCACCTTCTTTTGTCATTCTTACCTAATGCATCCTCCAACGATTATGGAGTAGTCTTTTAAAAACGCAAGTCTGATTTTTTTTTTAACCACTAAAGATTCCCACATCTTAAGGTAAACTCCTTAGCATAACCTTCACACCCTTCATATTTTAGCTTGTCTTGGCCTGAGCAGCTTCAGTGGAGTGGTAAAAAGTAGAACCCAGGAGGTGGTAAATTGAAGAATTAACAAAGGTTGAGAAAGTAAGAACAAGGTATATGGAATACTCTTTTCTGAAAAAGGTGCATGGAATACTCCTTTCTAAACTTAAACTTGATCAGAAGGAAAGTGACAGGAAGAGAAAATAGGGTAGAGGGGAAAGATTGGTTTGTTTCTGTGTTAGAATAATCGAGGTTTGCATGAGTTTATGTGCTCTGAGAGAACAGCTAAACCTACCGGAAAGGGTGTGATTATGGAAGCTCTATTTTGGCAAGTAGGTTGGGGATGGAGTTCAGGCAATACATTAAATCATCTTGCATTAGAGAAAGGACATCTCTTATGATTTTCTACCTACTGCATGCCATATGCATTTAATGAAACTGAATTTGGACTTAACCAGTATCATTTTAGTATGTAGTCATGTTTTAAGGAAGTGACCATAGAAAGTCTTAACTTCTTTTCTTTCATTGAAATACATAGCAAAGTTCATAATATTTTAACAGATTACATTTATGGAGGAAGAGTTTCCTGAATTATGCCCAGAACTACCTTGTCCTACTGCGTGTGTTCAGATTTTGTCACTGCCATTTTGTAGCTGCGTGAACTTGCCTCAGTTCGCTAATCTACGAGACAGAGAAAATACAAGCATCTGCCTCATGGGGTTATAAATTAGGTAATATGTGAAGTGCTTTTAGCCTGCATCAAATATCCCCTAAATAAATATTACCTACTATTAGTTATTATGTCAGGAATGGACAGGTTGAAGGTTAGTCCCCATTCCCATTTTCTTCAATGAAATTAACTCAAGAATGAAAGTAAGAATACATAAAGCTCTGGAAGCCAATCAAGTTGGAAGTTTTGAAGAAGCCAATATATTTTCCAGGAAATCTTTATTGCATACCTACCATGAGACAAGCAATGTGCTAAAAAATGGGCATCTGTAGTATAATAAATAAAGGAGACACAGCCTCTGTTCCTCATGAAGCATACAGACTTGAGACAGAAATAGATATTAAGCAAAGAATCACACTAATAATATACAATCATATTTGTGATACAAACTATATAGAAAAAATAAAGGATGTATGGAGTCTCTTTCATAGGAAGACCTTGTTTAGACCAAAAGAGCAGAGGAAGGCCTCTCTGAGGAACTGGCCTTTAAAGAGCCCTAAGAGCTGGAATGTTTCAGGAGATCCCTAATGTTGTCCTGGATTTGGTGGGTGGCCATGGTTATAGAGACAGAGGAAGGGATGAACTTGATGAAGTCATTTAATTCTCCTTCTAAAACTTAGGGATTCTCATTAGATATTGAGGGACACGGGCCAGTAAGGAGTTAAGAAAAAGGAGACCAAGACAATTAGGTTCTTTATGGTCCTACTAACTGAGATAAAGTAAGGATAATGAGTCAGGGTTTTGTTCTTCGTGGTTTTAGGTTTAATGGGCTTTTTTGACATAGGATGAAAATTTAGATTTGAGCATGTTGAAATTAATGCACTCAAGCAAATCAGGGACCTATCCTGGAGGAAGGTCCCTGGTATAAAGGAAAAAGGGTTGACATTTTGACTACCTACACAAGATAGAAGCTCCGCATCTATTTTCATAATTGTTACTTAACCTAATACCCTACATGGGAGAAGGAAGTTCTGGGGAAGCAAATGAGAAGAACTGAGCGGAAAAAAAAAAAAAAAAAAAAGAATAACCAGAAGGAAATGATGTTGTTGGGGGGGGGGGGGGACCAAAAAAGAAGGAAGTCTTAATAACATAGAAATGTCCACAGGTCTGAAAGCTGCTCATCTTGGCAACAACACCTTGTATTGTATCCTTTTATCTTTCACACATAAGCACTGAGATTCCACCCTCTCGTTGGCAAACGTTGTCATATTCACCCATACACTCACTTTGTCGTTCATCCAGCAATTATTAGTGTACGCCCACCGTGTTCCAGCACTGATGTAGTCACTAGAAATTCAGTAGTGAACAAAACGAAAGCCTGGATCTTGTGGCTCTTACATTTTAGTAAGGAGAAACAGACAAACAAATAAACAAGTGAATGCGTACTATGTCAAATGGTCACGGTGCTAGGAAGAAAATATAGCAGGATTAGGAGAATAAGAATTGCTAGGGAGGTTGGTCAGGAGAGGCCCGCCTGATTAAATGGCATTTGAGTAAACACTGGAAAGAGTGGAGAGAATGAACGATGTGGATAGATACCTTTGGGGAGTACATCCCATTGAGAAGGAACAGAAAGTGCAAAGACCCTGAAATAGGAAAGTCTTTGGCAGGAAACCATTGAGGCTTTTTCAAAGGAAGAAAGACACAATCTGACTTAATTTTTCAAAGGATCCTACTGGCTGTGACATTGATACAAGATCCTAGACAGGCAAGGGCAGAAGCAGAGAGAATGGTTAGAAGGCTGTTGTAACAACCCAGGCGAGAGATGGGCAGGAGGGAGAATAAATCCTAGATAATGTCAGAAGGCCTCGACGCCATTGTTTCAAATGAAATGATGTGTGTGAAAGTATTGTACACAGCGTCGTTCTATTCCAACGTAAGGGGCCGTGGTTATTGTTATTCTCATACAAGTCCCCCATCCATCGGCCCATTATTTCAGACCCCATCTGGATGGTGTGACTGTGTGGTTGTTCAGGCCTCACTGAAATGAACAGCCACATGCCCTTTAAGAGCCGTCTCTGTGAGTGTGAATCAGACCTCACTTCTCATGCTTTTATTGTTTTTCCCACAACACATACCCAGGTATGCCGTGTACTTCCCTCTGTTGCTTCCATTGCTTTTATGTTTCCCCTATGGTGTTTCTTCTGTTCTTGACATACCATTTTTCCTTCTTCCCTTTTTCCTGGAGGGCCTGGATTGTCTGTTTTCATGCTTAATACTTTCTCTGTCCACCCATCTCTTTATTTTAGCCTGTTCCTTCCCTCGTCTCTGCTGGCCTCTTTATAGATTCCTCTGTTCAATAGTTTAAACTCCATGACACTGCTTTGTTTATCCTCTCAGCTAGCACAGTATATGATTCCCCATCTGCTACAGAAAGAGCCCCAGTGCCCCACAAAGTTAACTAAGCCCCTCTTGTCTGAACAAGTTTTTCAGTCAGGCATTCAAGTTTCTAATCTACCCCATCTTCCCTGGTTAGGAGTGTGACAATATTATTCCTAAGCGAGCCATGCTCAATAGATCTCATCTTTTGTTCTTTTTTACTTCAAATGCCTCAGATAAGATTTAATGGTCTGCTGCCTCGAGGTAGGCGGTTTCAATATCACCCCATCAGTAAGTATTTATTGAGTATTTGCTGTATGACCAGCAGTGTGCTAAGGACCGGGTTTATATCCAAAGATGTAAAACACACGGTCCAAGGCACAGGAATTTTCCTGACCTCGGTGGAAATGTAGCACTGACACGTATTTACTATGCACTCACTGCAGTCCAGGAATTGTGCTAGAAACGAGGAATACAACATGAATTTTAAAAAGAAAAACATCTACCCTTATGGAGCTCATAGACTAGCAAGGGAGAAAGACACATGTTAAAAATTATTTACAGTTCAATCAAATATGTACAAAATGCTCTGGGAACACAGAGGAGTGAGAGGGATTAGTTCTGCCTCGGGTAATTGTGGAAAGCTTCACAGAGATGGTGATATTTAACATGGAGTTTAATAAATTAGTGTTAATTAAGCAGAGAATTAATAATAAAAGCTAATATTTATTGAGTACTTAGGAGGTTTCAGGCACGGTTCTACATGCTTGTGAATTGTCTCATTTAATTCTCACAGTAACCCTATCAGGGACCTTATTTTTCCTATTTTACTGATTAAATGATTGATAAGCAGGTTAAATAACTTGCCCAAGGTCACACAGCTAGGAAGACATCAAAACCAAGATTTGATTCCAAAGTCTGGCTCTAGAACCTGGGCCCTTCAGCACTATCTTCTGTGTCTCTCACAAAAGAAAAAGAAAGAGAAGGAAGGCAGTATTTCAAGCAAATCTGTATGTTTGAAGAAAATGCAGCCATAGGACCTTAAATCCAATACATAGTCCCTGGATATCAACCAGGTAATAGGGTCTGACTGGTAAACCCATTCTTTTTTCAGTAGGAATTCATAGAAAGGACCAAACTGAGAGGCAATAATGAGGAAAATAATCCAGTCTTCTTGATCAGTCTTAACAATATAAAAGGGCAAAGGGATGTACTGATTAAGCTGCTAGCCATGTCAGCTAGCGCATCAAGTAGTTATTCCCAGTGTTAAACTGTGACTACAGGGTCCTCGAGAGCAAAGTGTTCGCTAGTCACATGCTATCCAGCTTCTCCCTGCCCCCTCAGGAGCTAAATATAGCCTCAAAGGCCCTCAATCCTATACCAGGGATGGTCTGAGGCCCTCAGGTCAACCTGGCATCCAGCTGACTCCCTTTTTAGCAAGCTTACATCTTGACTTCCATTTCGTAATGAAATAGCATTTACTATATATATAGAGATATACCCATATACCCTATTATGGAGCTGCCAATTTTATGAAAGAAACAGAAATGAAAGGATTCTGAGGAAGAAGACGGTAATCAGAAATAGTGCTGAAAGACTGAGAAAAAGTAAGAAAAAGAGGGCTGTCCTCCTAGGTGTAGAGGTCTTCTTCTGAAAGGTGAAGCAGGACTTTCTGAAGACGCTCCTGACATTCCACAGGTTCATTTGTGCTAGAGAAAAGAAACCGAATAGGAGACAGTTTTGTCTCCTCACTGAGAACTGAAGTGACAGTGTGCACATTTGGCCCGGGTATATGAGGAACGTGCTTTATTCCCAGGCAGCATATAACAGAGATTTGAGAGTCTGCCAAGACTTATAAAGTCCCCCGAATGCTTCCCACTTCTGTTGATATATATGAGAATGAATTCTCATTCTCTTTACGAAGCCAGGAATGTATCTCTAACGTCTTTGAATTTCTGGGTAGGAAAATGAATGGTTTAGGGGCACTAGTGATGTTTTCATCTCTTCTTCCTGCTGCTTCGAGTAAGAGATGGACTGCATCTCATAAGACTGGCAAGACAGTGTTGGCAGGAGACCAGTCAGCCTGATCGAGTGGTTTATTATTTCAAATGAATTGTGAGAGAAAGGAGAAAAGTACTCAGATAAAACTGTAAGACCATATTAGATAGTACAGAGCATAAAAGAGATGGCACAGAAAGAAAAATAGTGGAGGACTATCCCAGCTGTTTTCAGAAGATACCAGAGAAATGGGCCGGGGCCACATTAACATTCTCAGTTGTCTTCTATACCAACAAATAGCAGATGAAAAAGTATTAAACTGAGCTTTAAAAGAAATAAACAGAATTTGGTAAATATCATCTCTTACATCTTATGGGGATGTTTTGTGATGTGATCCCTGCCTGGAACATAACAATGGAAAAGTATATCTTGTTTAGATAAATAGGTCTAATTGAAGAGCTGGGGGAGGAGCAGTATATGTCAAAAAGATGTACACGTGCACGGAAATCACAAACCTGAAGGTGAAGCATGGAGGAAGCAGCTGCAGGAGAGTGAAATGAACGAAACACAGAAATGTTATCCTGGGACTATGTCACAGATCTCATACAGATGGTTAATATGGACAGGCAAGATAGAGGAGCGATGTAAGCCTTTCAGACTTCAGATGAAAATCCCACTCCACTAAAGGCAAAACATCTGAAAAATTATTGAATTGCCTTGTTGGAAACTTAATCTCACAGAAGAGAAAGAAGCAATGAGGGGTCTTGCTGCGTTTGTTTATTTCTGGCTCCCTGTAAAAATCCATTTGAGAGAGGTGGAAGCTAAAAGCATCTTGAAGGAAAGTAACCATCCCATATCATCTTAGAGTTCAATAGGCCACAAAAAAGGAACTCTGAGCTTCGATGTACAAGTGTCCTCAACCTTTAGTAATTCTCATTTCGGGAAGTTCAGACAAAACTATAGAAAACAACCCCATAGTCAGTGACTCTAACCTGAAGATGGATCAAGAAGAATGAGAAGTGGGGCACCTGGGTGGCTCAGTTGGTTGAGCATCTGCCTTTGGCTTAGGTCATGATCTCAGGGTCCTGGGATCAAGCTCGGCATTGGGCTCCCTGCTCAGCGGGGAGTTTGCTTCTCCCTCTCACTCTCCCTCTGTGCGCTCTCTCACTCACTTTCTCTCTCTCTCTCTCTCACACACAAATAAATAAAATCTTAAAAAAAAAAAGAATGAGAAGCTATCAAATAGAAATTTGATGACCTAATCACTCAGTTTCCCAAGGTGTAAGAAAAGGGTCAAGCATTTTAGATAACTCAGTAGTCAATGGTCATATGAGAAAATAAAGATCACATTACTAATGATGATCAGAAAAGAGTGGCATCAAGGATTAAGGATGTTACAGAATTACCAAAACCTCAAATTACCCAAATTTGGAAAAAATATTAGGAAAAATAAAAATGTATTTTGTCTATTAAAAGTTTAAAAAAAAAAGGAAAAGAAAATACACCCACTACTTAGAGCAGATGGTATACTGTTAACTTACATTAGTGAGAACTGTTCAATTCCTATTATCTTTCTAGCATCCCCATAGAGAATGCTCTTATAACTGAAAAGAGTAGGGAAAACATATTTTGAGAGTTGAAGCCCAAGATAGGTAAGGATATAGTAAAAACACATCACAACAACTGCATTGAATTTAAATCCAAAGTGCCTGGCAAGAACTTGCTCCTTTAAAGCCTGAACTACCTACTTAAAAAGAATACAATGATCAGAGCACTGACCTGTGCTGAGCCAATCATGGTCATACCCAAACCTCACTCATCTCTCTCTAACACTCATGAGCTCCTCCCACTCCTTCTCTCCCCCACTTCAATTCCCAGATTCTCACTTGCTTCCGTCCCATCTTTTGGTTTACTTGTTTCTCTCACCTTCCCCGCCAATCTACTACTTCATTTCCAGGCTGATGCTTTGTCTCTGCCCTCCTATCTCAGCATATTCATGCTGAGACCTCAGTTATCAGAGTTCTACTGAATGTAAACTCAAGATTTCCTTTTCTCACTGTGCAGACCCCCTCCCTGCCTCCTAACTCAGAGGATATCAAAAATAAATTGCATGCTGTATTTTTGAAAGCATCTTTGTATGATATTGCTGTATCACACTGCTGAAAAATAAATGTTGCCTCAGGTTCTTTGGAAAAGGAAAAGATGGTTGTGGTAGGGAAAAGGTAGAAGTAGACCAGAAAGCTTGAGGTCTGACCCCAGTGAAATTCTCCAAAGATAATGAAACTTTTGACTTGAGAGTGTTAATAAAGAAAGATGTTACTAAGAAGCAGCATAAATTCAGTGAGAACCAACCAAATGATCTCATTTCCTATTTTGATAGGTTTATTGGGCAAGTAGTGAACTTGGAGTAAAAGATAAGACATGTGACATTGGTAATGGTACAGATGAGGATAAAGTGATTAAATAGCTATGCCCAAATAATTTAAATAGTGGATCCCTTTCCCACAGAAGTCACAGGGATTGCCCACATTACACTGTCCTTGGTCCTGGCCTTTGAATGGCACTTTGATTGACAGGTTTGGAGAAAGTACGTTGCTCAGATGTGTAGAAGACGTAAAGCTAGGAAGAATAGTTAATGTGCCAGACAACAGTCACAACTTGAAAATACTTCACCAATAAAAAATAGGCCAAAACTAATAAATTCATACTAAGCATAATAAATTATGATACAGCAGGGATGGGGTTGGGGCCCTCTAGTTCCTCACTCTTTGGTCCTAAACTTCATATCAAACAGAAATATTGACTGATCCAGTTTTTATTTTTTTTTATTTTTTTAATTTTTTTTACTTTTTTATTGTTATGTTAATCACCATATATTACATCATTAGTTTTTGGTGCAGTGTTCCATGATTCATTGTTTGTTCATAACACCCAGTGCTCCATGCAGAACGTGCCCTCCTCAATACCCATCACCAGGCTAACCCATCCCAGTTTTTAAAAAATACTTTTGATTATCCCAAAGAAATAATTAACTGACAAAGATGTGATTCTCGAATTCTGTAGTCCTTCACAATGATAATTTTGGGGACCGTTTATATTTAAATCAAATGTATCATCTATACTTTAAGGAATTTAGCATCACTTTCTCCACACACATTCACGCATAAACATTTCCACTAATCAGGGATGGCTCTAATCAGGTGTATATCCACACCCTGTTTGGAAGAAATGTAGGTTCCTTAATCTCCACAGATGTGTGTCCAAGAAGGACTAGACCAGCCATATGGCCTTTATTGATTATATGTGCCTTTCAGTGAACTCCAAATTCCATATGTGTTCTCAATGGTATTCATAAGCTGACAGTACTAAGTGGAAGCTTTGGGTTTTAAACAAATTGTCTACATTTTCAGGCACAGAGAATGGTAATTCATTTTCTCTGATACTCTTTCCCAAAATAATTTAAAATGGTTATCAATCTTTTAACCTCTTCCAGATTAAAAAATTATAGTATCTTAAGAACTATGATGCTTTTTAACACCATGTGCTAATAAAGTTTAGAGCCTCCGAAGACGTTGTTTTATTTAGTTTCACATTAAATAATATTTTAATAAATAACAACCACAAGTCTCCAATACAGAGCAGAAGGTATATTTAATATACACAGAATGTGAACTTGCCTCTTACAATAAAATCTCTTGAAATATACATCGTGTCTTTTGAATAAGCCTTGGAGGTTTGATGACTGTCTAGGGAGTTTCCTGTTTAATTATCATTTGAGTATTTTCTGGTGATTTCAGTCAAGCAATGATCTGATTCAATAAAACAACTGCTTTGACTGATTTATATCCTAGATTGAAAAAAATTATATTTTGTATCACATATAAATAGTTTTATAGCTAGCGAGTGACCTCATGGACTTACTGCCTTAAAATATTATTAGAAATATTAAGCATGTCCAGATACTTTGACTATGATTATTTTGTATTTAAAGAAGGGCTCAAATCTTTTTATGATGCTCATATTAATAAAACTGTTCAGTAAATCAACAAGTAGCTATTAGCCCATACAACTATGTGCCTAATATTACACTGTCTATTTAGTACATGAATAAACGAATCCTATATTTATTTTAATAATATTTGAGCACCCATTATGTTTCAGTGATCTGCAGGAGCAAGATATTCCACAGGAGACACAAAGATGAATAAAGCCTGCTAGGAGACTGCATATAGGAAGCTAAATATAGAAAATATCTACATCATGAAGTAGAATTTGCTAAATAGAGAAATAACAGATGAGTCAGCATGGAAGTGCTTATGACCACAGAATTTGAAGTCAGGCAGCAGTGACTGAATCCCTGCTTCATCATTTACCTAATTCTGTACCTTAAATCTCATTCACCTCATCGTGTGTTGAGGTTTAAATGAGACAATGCTTTAAAATCATGGCATTGGTCTAATACACAGTAAGAACTCAGAAGTTGTCTGTTATCATTGCCTCCACATGATACATAAAATACTATAGGTCATTGGGGGAATAGAAGAGAAGATGGGGAGGGGAGAAGGGGAGGTGGGAGAAAATGGAGGAGACAAAGAGATCATATCTTCAATTTGGTTAGGAAAGGTGGAAGAAGAATTGAGGGAATCTTCATGAAGCACTGAGTGACACGTAAGATGTCTTTGAAGGATGGGAAAGATTTTTCAAAGCGGAGATGAGAAGGAAGGGTATTCTGGACAGAGCACTCAACATAAACATAAAATTAGGCACCAGAGGAGTCAGTTGACAGGTGTGGTTCAGTGCGAAGTGTGTGTTGAGTGTAGCTGAAGCACATGCTGTTTGGAAGTGAGAAATAAGACCAAAAAAGACATTGTTAGAAAGCCTTAAATGTGAGACAATATTTAATTTAACAGATTTTTTAGTAAGGTAGTGAGAAATTTAGTCTGTGCCGTACAGCCTAGATTAAGGTGAGAACATTACGTAGGGTAGAGTGGGGTAAGAAAGAATATGAGAAAGACTCATCAGGTGGGCTCTTAACTTCATTAGAAGTAATGGGAAGCTAATTAGTCATGGTTACAGATTGTAGTAGACATGGAAAGAGGATTCAAAAGATATTGCAGATCCAGAACTCATAAGACTTGACCATAGACACACGAGATGCTGGAGTATGGAGAAGCTGGAGTAGAATCGAACGCAGAAATTTCAAGCTGCAGATTGGAAAAATCCTACCGCTGTTCACAAGACGAAGGAAATCAGAAGGAAGACCTAGTTTCGTGGTGTTGATAAGTTTAGTGAGTGGAGAATCTGAGGTACCGATTTCTAGTGACAGTGCTCATCATGCAGCTGACAAACGTAGATCTTGAGATTGTGAGAGCAACTCCAAATAGAGATATTGATTTGGACATCAAGTGCCCACCTACAGACAGACTACAGTATAGTTGAAGTTCTATCTCCAACACATTGAAAATAGTGAAGACAGTCTTGTAAAGTTTCTATCATCCTACTCCTTGAGAGATGCACAAATAAACTGCATATAATAATGTAAACTTTGTTTCAGTCTGAAAGCTCCCAGTCATGAGCATATTGTCATTTAGAGCTGAAATAGAGAAAAAAAGTAAAAAAGGGTAACCAAGGTCATAAAAAGAAAAGCAGAAAATAAAATGCCAAAGAGAATACAGGAAGATAGCTCTATGAGTCAAACCTCCTTGAATGCAGACCTTGAATTCAAACAAAAAAATTCTCTTGTTCTCTTGTACATCCTTCTGTTTTTGTTTTATGCAACAAAGTATTTCTTATTGTTGATGAAACATCTTCTCTGCTTCACATATTAAGCACACTTCCAATTAATATGAAGAACAAAGCAACGTGTAACCACATGAAAACTCTTCAGCGGTGAATGAAGAAAACCCTAGTTCTTTAAAAGTAAAAGAACATCTTCTTTAGCTATTAGATGAACCTGATTAATTAACATAAATTTGAATTTTTAAATAATGAAATATACTCCTCAACACATGACAGGTGGGTATGCTATCAAAGCACTTTTTGAAATGAAAATCTAGAATCCAAATGCAGTGATATAAATGCATAACATTCACATTTTTATTCCCCTCATTCCTGGCAATTTAAAGTTTTCTAGTTTAAGTGCATCACCCTTTGTCGCTTTTTATTACTTGTGGGTCCTTCAGAGTTCAAAACTGGAAAAAATGGAAGACACGACCACTGAAAATTCAAGGTTCATTTCTTCTGTCCACAGAAACAGTTTTAGATCATCTAGTAGAAAACCTATGGAATGCAGTCGATTAGGTCTTGTGTTTCTAAGCTGGAGATCTCTCTCTCTCTCTCTCTCTCTCCCTCTCTCTCTCTCTCTCTCTTTATATATATATATATATATATATATATATATATACACACATATTTTGCCCATCTTTCAGAAGACAAAAAAATTTAAGCTACAATTATGAAAAGTAGATCTATGAGAACTACATTCCTGGAAGCCTCCTAAGTTACATAATGCAACATCATATAAAAAACAGAGAAATCTGGACTGATCCTAACTATTGCATGGTAATGTTTTACAATGAACACTGTCAGTCTTTTGGTGCCTACCTTGTAGGATGTCATTGGAAAAGCACTGCAGTACCTTGGAGCATTTGGTGAACTGAGCAACCTAGAGCAAGTCGTGGCCGTGATTGATGAAGAAATGTGTATCAACTGTGGCAAATGCTACATGACCTGTAATGACTCTGGCTACCAGGTAAGGATTCTGCTGTAATTGGGATGCTGTGAGGCATGTTTCTTCTGGCTTTTGTAGCAGAAAGCATCTTGTGTTGCTGAGTGTGCAATGCCGACCAGACGTGCCTAGTATTGCCGCTCGGCAGGGATATGTCTGTCCTCTTGCTCTCTGAGCATGGGAATTTTTTCAAAGGAAAGCCATAATTTGTACTAACTGTGCCACTATCCAGTTAACAGTGTTATTTTAATATCGTTTATTACCCATAACACTGGATGGAAAAATCCAACCAGAAGGAGAAATCCACCCGATGATGGACATTCGGAAGTGTTAGCCTTTAATCCAGAGGGGAGGGAAGAGAACTACCATGTATTGCCATTGCCCTGAAAGGACTTGATTCTTTCTACCAGAAGAAAATTCTCTTCCATTCAGTATTGACTGGGCTTCAACTACAGTAAGAAAGAAGAAGCACCTTCCTACTGGGGAAAGTGTTGGGGCCCAGAATTCCTTTGTGACTGGAGAAGCCAGCAGGTTGTATTATTACCACACGAAGTGAGCTGTGGCTTCTTCCCAGGGCCTCACCCTTCAGGCGAGAGGCTGCCGGGGGACAGCACAGAAGAAGCAGGGATTCAGCTGTCTTCAGTCTCAAAACTACAGAATCATATTATTCTCATTAAACTTTTCAAGCTATGAAGAAGTAGAGTAAAATAACACCTTTTGAGATGATGAATGGAATTTTCAAGGTCGATAAAATGGCCTCTTTTTAAAAATTGAAGTTCATTTAGCTTATTCAGCCTGGAGGAAGGTCCCGTGTTGCTCGTGGTGCGATTTTGCATATTCTTCTGACCACCTAACAGAGATATAACAGACATATTTTAATTTTTAAAAAATCTCTTCCTCTTTAATTTGATGTTCGTTCTATACCAAATTTTTATATGTGTCACTTTTTTTTTGTAGCTGAAATGTGTCTCTAACAGTTATTTTGGAAATGCTAATCCTATCACACTCACTTTCGTCTTTCCTCTAATTAACCAATTAGAGATGAGTCAAGAAGTTCTGTCACTAAAATCAGAGCTGCAGGGCTCTAATATCTCAAATCTTAAAAGTTATGACTCCTACCTTAGAAGTCTAACCTTGGTACAACATCAGTAAAAAACAAAACAAGCCAAAAAACCCGTATTAATGAGGAAAAAAAAATCACAATTATGCATTTAAAAAGGTTTAAAAAGTCCTCCTTTGACTCTCCTGTCTCAAAAAGATAAAAAATAGAAAATCAAAATCTTCAACTGAATATAAAATTTTATATGCCTGCAAATTTTTAAAGTATAAAATTTTTAAGATATAGGCATTATTTTATTTTCAGTTGCTTCTTGGGTTTCTATTTATAAAAGGGTACACAAGGAAGAGAAATAGTTTTTACTCATTCAAACAGCCATCCAAGATGTTTTATTTTAAAAAACGGCAATTTATGTGGACAAAGTTTCTTATGGTTTGTCGTATCTACAGTTCTTGCTCAGATAGAATATGGTTGTTTCCTTGAAGATCAGACTTTTTTTTTAATATTAAGCATTCTGACATAATTTACTCTAATAAAACCATTTTCATTTTTATGTGCATAAAAGAGGGAAGAATTACAGTTGCAAGTAGCTTCAATTGGGAGAGGGAAAATTTTTAACAAAAAAATTTTTTGGACTTGGATTATAACACATTTTACATGACAGAGGACAGAAGTCAGAATGGAGGAATTATTTCATTGACAATCCTCAAACCTCAAAACTGGCACTAAAGCCAACTTTTTTTTACTCCTGTTTTCTTCTAAAAACTACATGCATAATGTGAAATCCAAGCAAATACATTCATTGCCCCAGCTGACCGTGACACTTTTTCACTGTGGAGGACGAGGAATGTGAGGAGAGAAAGCACCCCACCATCCTCAGGGAGCAGACACCCCATCCCGGCAGGACGGGAAGGACCTGCGCTCTGCTCAGAACAAAGGAAACGAGAGAGTTACTGTTCTGAAAGCTTTTCCTTGCACGACACAAGAAAAATACCTTAAGGAATTTTAAACCATGTATTTCTACTTTAAAAGGATTTCTTCTCTGGTTTGTTTTCTTTTTCTTTTTTTTTTTTTTTCCCCTCCCCTCTGGCCTCTCAACTATAGCTGCTCCGGAGGAGGGCTGGGCCGCGGCGGCTCTCCCAGAGCGGCCCTACTACAGTGGAGGAAAACGTTCCTCCTAAAATGGGGGCGTTCTTGACCTTTTTGGTCGGTGACAGCAATACTCCTTACTTCTGTTTGCAGGCGATACAGTTTGATCCCGACACCCACCTGCCCACCATCACTGACGCCTGCACCGGCTGTACTCTGTGTCTCAGCGTCTGCCCTATTATCGACTGCATCAAAATGGTTTCCAGGACAACACCTTATGAACCAAAGAGAGGCTTGCCCTTAGCTGTGAATAATCTGGTGTGTTAAGGTGATTTGTGAAACTGTTGCTGCGAACTTGGAGGCCACCTACCTGTGCCGATCTTTTTTAATTGTGATCATTGTGTTCGGCTCTTGCTAAATGGAAACAAATAGATAATTTCTGAATACATTTCTAAATGAAAACTGTAGCTTTCTAAATAAATTTCCAAATTTTTAAAAAACGTCTAGTGCCAGTGACCATTCAATTAATGGTCATAAAATGGAATGACTATTTTGTGAGGATAGTTGTTAAATAACTGTGTAGCCGTTAATTGGATATTCACCATTAGTTGTCCATTCTGAAAAATATTAACTTTTTTGTGGCAATTAATGCAGTAGTTTCTAAATTGCCCTGTGCTGTGCTGTCTCTTTGATTTCTAACTGTAAGTGAAATTAAGTATTTTAGAACAAAATACCATTTAACTTACAAGAAAATGTTTCCAAGGAAACATTTTATAATTAAAAATTACATTTAATTTTAACACTGTTTCTAAGCAAATGTAATTAGCTCCATAAAGCGTAAATGAAGAAAATCAAATAATTATTTACTGTGGCAGAAAAAGAAAGCCAAAGAGGGTTTGCAAAACTTTTTTAAGGCCCCTTTGTTAAAATAGCTTCTTTGTGGGGGGCTAGATACTCAAGTGAGAGTATTTGGTAATCATTCATATCACTCTGCTGATCCCCACTTATGCCTGAGATGCGTGTTCAAACTCTACCAATGAATCAACATGACATTCTTCTTTAAATATTTAAACTATGTTCCTAACCAAATAAGATATTATGATGGAGCTCTGGTTAAAGCCACTCTTTTGCTGTGCACAGATCTGCTCTGTCTGCTTCTAATAGTAGCCTTCATGATTATAGCAATTAATGTTTGAACAAAGCCCAAATTACACAGCAGTGGGTCACATGCTTCATTATTCAAGAATGAAAAATACAGTATTGGTAATATATATTAAGTGTTCAAAACTAGCTTGACTATTCTTTATTTTAGTGTTTTTGTTTAATTTTTAAAAGTAATCAAATAAAAGGAAATATATATTTTCTGTTACTGATATTTTTATATTTCTCTATTTTCATAATCAGCAAATAGCATCTTATAAATTCATTTATCTCTTTGAATATGAATCTGTAAGTAGCAAATCTTTAACAATCTGTGGTATATTTCTATGAAAAATGCAAGATCTAGAAAAATAAGATGTTTGTTTATGCACTTTTAGAAATGCACATTTACCACAAAATCTGCATGATTGAATAATAAATAAAATTTCATAAAGCATTTTAAACAACGTGGTCTTTTGCTGCCTCTCTTGCAAATACAACATTATGTCAACCATTTAGATTTTGAGGTGGAGAAGTTTTTTATTAATCCTATAGTGCATTCCATCCAAGTGTATATATAATGCTAGTTCAGATCTAATGAGGGTAATGATAGTGTGGTTATTTAAATGTTTCACTTCCAGTCCCTCTCACCCAGGTTTTCCTACTGAATTTAATTCCACTCTGCCAAAATGCGTCTTTCACTGGGCACAGGCCAGATTTCTTGCAGTGGTTCATGGGCAGAGATAAATGAGAAAATGGCAACCTACCATTAAAGGTGCTATCTTCACTATAAGAAAAATCAATGTCACTTAATAGGTATTCCTTAGGTGGTTGTGAAATATTAAGGACTCAAATCAACAGACTCACTTTTTTGCTCCTTTCATGGTGGGGGCATTTTACCCTTTGCACTTGGTAACAGCTTAGGAAAGAGTTGAAGTTGTCCAGAAAATAAATTTACCGGGACCATGTGGATACCATCATAATGTATCACTCCCACCTCAATCTGGTGAGAGATTTTCACTCTAGGAGTTTTATGACAGTACATCCCATGCATATATGCCTGAGTCCTCTTCAAGACACTGATGGCCAGGAAGAACTTTCCATAATAGAGATTAAAGAAAAGAGTAGTTTATGACTTTTGCATCCTCCTCTGAGAAAGAGTGGACACAGTGCTATGGCTCTTTTCTTGAACTACTTCGGGGAACTACAAGTGAACGGGCCTTTGAGCTAGGCCATGGCAATCTGTGATTTTACACTAGGATGTTCCTCACACACATTTCTGTTGTGTCCACTTTCTGCTGAACACGAAGAAGCGTTTCTTATCTATGCTATTTATGGGAAACATACTTAATCTTACAATGTGTAGCTTGCCGAGAGACTCCAGAATGGGGGAGAATGATAATTATGTCATTCCATCCAGCAGGACACCACAAGCCATTGGCCCTAACACACACGTTCTCATGGTTCCTGACCTTCAGGCATGAGTGAAGATATAGGATCAGACCAAGGAGTCTGGTTTTGTGTTATCTATGTCTAAGAAACTATACTAAATGGACTACATACGTGATAGCTAATTTTGTGTGTCAGCTTGGCTGGGCTACAGTAACCAGATACTTGGTCAAGCATTACTCTGGATGTTTCTGTGAAGTGTTTTTGGATGAGGTTTACACTTAAATCAGTAGCCTCTGAGTTAGGCAGTTGCTCTCCATAATGTAGTTGGGCCTCATCCAATCAGTTTGAAGGCTCAAATAGAACAAAAAGCTGACTCCTCCCCACCTCCTCAGCAAGAGGGAATTATCCAGCATTTGGCCTTTGGACTACCTTTGCAACATCATCTCTTCCTGCTTTTAGAGCAGACTGTAATGGTAATTCCTGAATCTCCAGCTGGCCAGCCATCCCTATCAGATTTTGGATTCATCAAGCCTCCACAATCACATGAGCCAATTCCTTAAAGTAAATCTCTTTATGTTCGTGCGTGCGCGTGCGTGCGCACACACACACACACACACACACACACACACACTCTGTATTGGCTTTGTTTCTCTAAAGAACCCTTTCTAATACAACATATATCTTATTTGAATATTAAAATGGTCAAAGGTAGAGTCTATTGTTTTATCTTACTTAGTAAAGGAGGACATGGGTGCTTAAAGGGTCTAAGTAATGTGTTACAGGTCACAAGCTAATTAGGTATGTTTCTAAGTATGTTGGTTACATCTAATAAACCTTCTCTTTTTCCTTTTGTTCACCCAGCCATTCATTCATTTAACAAATATTTATCAAACAACTACCATATACCAAGCACGGGGTTAAGGACTGAGGGTGTGAACTCAAAGGGTGAAGGTTCCCTAAATTCCAGCCACTTACAATCCACAGGGGAAGTGGGCATGTAACTGTTATTACAGTGCTAGGAAAACAATAGTGAGAGAAGGGACATCTACAGCCTAATCCTTTGACAAGATAATAAGTTAAGCCAATTATTTAGCTCATAAAAGCATTTTCTAAATAGGAAACAAGAAGGAAAAGGAAAGCACAGACGTATGAAAAGTCTGGAAGGTCCAGAGAGCTCTAAGAGCTTGGGATTAGACAGAATGAAAGGAACATGTAGGATGTAAGGCAGAGAGAGAGAGAAAGAGGTTTGAATCATCTTAGAATCTCTCAGGGAATCAGAATCAGCATTTTGTTCATTCATTCATTCATTCAAAAACATTAAGTACCCCTTATATCAAGCTAGTTGATAGTGATTCAACTAGGAACAAGACAGACATGATTCCTGCCTTACTGAGCTTACATCTTAGTGGAGAATACAAAAAGCAAGTAAATAAATTGCAAATTATGGCAAGTGTTTTGGCAATAACAGCTAGGGCGTGGGGTAGAGACAAGGAGGACATGCACTTACTCTTCAAAATGTGGGGCAGGGAAGTCCTAATGGATGGGAAGGAGCCAGCCATATGAAGAATAGAGAAGACTGTGTTTATGTTCTAGAAGTAGAAACAGCTGGTGCAAAGGCCTGAGCTGAAAATAGCCTGAGTTATTCAAATTACTCAAAAGAAATCAAGGAAGGGTAATAGAAGGCAATGCCTAAAATCCACAGGAACCGGGCACTGGAAGCGTAGGAGATGGACCTCAATTTCCTCATCTGTAAAATGGAGAAGATCATGGCCTTGCATTTAATAAGTTAGATACAATCATAATTTCTGCTGATATTATTTATGGACATAGAAATTTTAAATTCAGTTTAAAGAAATAAAAGTCTACTAACAAAAATCTGTATTTGCTAGACTCAAAATCAGACTGCCGTAGTAGTGAACGATGGTATGACTTCCTAAACTAACATTCATCATCTGTAGCAATCTAGAAAAAAATATTCCATGCAGTTGGAAGATCAAGATTAAAAAAAAAAAGTAGGATAATCAATTCTGACAAAAATAAAAGACCCCAGAAATAAAATGTAACATATATATGAGTAAAGTTATCTCATCATCTATATATAATTACCTCATTATATGTTTAACTGTCTAATTTTACTTTCTCAATTCTATGAGCTGGATACAGCAGAAGTATTTATTTTTTTTAAAGAGGAAATTTAAAGACAAAGCAGATAAGTGACTTACATAAAATTATATGTTTAATTAGTATCATATTAAGAAATGAAGCCCAGCTAACTTGATTTTCAGGCAATGCTCCCTCTTCTACATCATTTTGTTAAGCAAATATTCTATATTTTTCTACAATATAGATATTCGGAGATACATTATTCACTTTTGGTGGTCTTAGGTAACAGTAAATGGCCTAAAGAAATCAAATGGCCTAAAGAAATCCAGCAGTACCTCTTGTCAGAAAGGGTTAAGATACTGCCCTTAGAAACGAGCTTATTACCTGGCAGGATCTGATCTACTTCTGTCCTATGAAGTTAATTCAATTAACAGGAAAGCCATTAGACACACTATATTCTACCCAGAGCTGTAGCTTTTCCTCTTACCCACAGATGCACACAATTCAGCAAACAGCCTGCAGAGTGAAAATTTGGACCAAATCCTTAATGATTCTGTGAGGTTCGCAGAGTCGAGCTCTCTCTTTTATTAATTAATATGGTAATATTAATTAATATAGTACCTCTTTTATTAATTAACATGGATTTTCTGCTTAAATTTTTAAAATTACAGGTGACATCTTTAAATTGAATGGTCACATTTGGGTTGGAAACATGCACAGCTGATTGTCCCTTTGTGTTAGCCCTCTATTAACTGATCCAGTGCATTTATGAACGGATACTGGCTATCACTATTTTCATATTTACTGTTGTCCTAATATGCACTGTAAACTGCGGTGCCCTAAAGAAGCCAAGTCATTTTGCCACTGGTAAATAGTCTATAGTAGTGAGTCACACTGAGTAATGTATCTGTGCAGTTATTTATTTACAGGATTTATATAGTGCTTTTCCGGATACTGTGTTCTGCAAGCACCAACAGCCTTCTGTGTACTCCTGCCTTTCTACTTTCATGCCTTCTTCATTCAACTACCATTGATAAATTCAAATTTATATACTGCTGGCAGTTTTTGAAGATTTGCATTAGTCAACATATGGCTCAAGACCTCTTTGCTTACCAATAATGTTTTTGTGTGTTTTTGTTGAAAACAAGATCTACCTGCCTATTAATAGTGCTGGTTTATTCATCTTTCTGGCCTTCTGTGGTATCCATCTGCATGAATCTAGGTATTTGGGCAAAGATAAAACACCAAACACACACACACACACATATACACACACACACTAATGTGCATAGCGATTTAAGATTATTGAAAAGTTTCCATCTGCATATTTTTCGTGGAGGTATAAGAACCTGAGTGGAAGATAAGAACCTTCCAATTCAATTTATGTCTTTAGGTAAGAAACCCAAAAATTCTTATCTACTCTCTTTTAAAAGAACCTCTTTTATTTTAGAGGGGAAAGGAATGGAGGATGGGTTAGCCTGGTGATGGGTATTAAAGAGGGCACGTATTGCAAGGAGCACTGGGTGTTATAAGCAAACAATGAATCATGGAACACTACAACAAAAACCAATGATGTAATGTATGGTGACTAACATAATAAAATAAAATTAATAAAAAAATAAAAATAAAAGAGCCTCTTTTGAGTGAAATGGGGGAAGGGAGATTTTAAGGATTTGGGACAGGACTGTGGGAAGGTAATCATGATTTTTTTTATATTCCATTTCTGTTTTGCAACATTTGGGAGACTACATCTTGCTCCTCCTTCTTTTAGGCTGTGATGTTTCAATGGGGCTTCACCTACATACATGGCTGGGGGGGCATGGAATATTTAATAATGAAAGTTATTCTTCTGGGACTATGAGCATGACTAATTTTTATCAGACTGCAAAGTCCTGCCAACAGTTATGGCCAGTGACCATGCCCGATACTGCGATATGATTCTGAGATAACCCTTTAAATAAAACCTTTGAAAGTTTCCTAAAGACAAGAATGTGGTAGCTTTACATTCTCTTCCACTAAAGACAGAAGTATAGGAGTCCAAGGACCTAGCAAGCAAGAGCAGCACAGATAAAACATCTACATGAAAATGAGGGGGGAAAGGATTTAGAACTTCCAAAATCTATGTGTGCCATCCCCACCTCTCTGAATTTCAAGCATTTGTATCAGAGTGCTTGTTGAACAGTGTATACTCAAATACAAACCCTAACTCGTTATACCTAAAGTCATCTCTGTCCCCTCCTTAGCTCATATCTAGTCTTCCTTCCTGTACAATAGCTTCACCTTTGCATACTGCAAATAGTTCATAAACAGGAAACAAAAACACTGATTATGAAGGAAATGTTGATAATAACGACATTAAAATCAGGAATTTCTTTTCATCAGAAGACCATTAAGAGAATGCACAAATAAGTCATAGAGTGAGAAAATACATTTGCAATACATACATTTGCAATAACTAACAAAGGACTCAGGTACAAAATATAAAAGCAGTTCCTAAAAATCAAGAAAAAGACCACCAAGAGAACAATTGGGTAGAAGACATGAATAGACACTGCTCAGAAAGAGGCTATCCAAATAACGAATAAATGTATAAAAAGGTGCCTAACTTCATTAGTTATCAAGGGGTTAAAAACTAAAACACTATGATTTCAGAATCCAAATCTTGACTAAGATGCAACCCACTGGATAGGAAAAAAATCTGAAAGAATTGTAGTAAATAGAAAATTCTGAAGCTGCCTGGCCCCTAACCAGATTGTGTAATTGAGCAGTTAATAAAATTTAGCCTACAAGTTCCATGCTGAGGCAAAATGAGAAATGATGTACTCTTAATCTTCATGCATTATAAAAGATTTATTTATTTAGGAAATGAAGTTTATTAATTTCTGCATCAAGTGATGTTTTAATGAATGAATGTCAACTTCAGCGTGTAGAAGATATCTTCCTTAAGGAAGATGTGCATGATGATAAACAGACCCATGTGGAACTTGTCAGGCAGTTAAAAATTTTAGATGGCTTGCCTGGTACAGTAACAGTAAAGAAAACCCAATATTTGGCATATTAGGATTAGGTCAACCATTTTTACGTTCAACCAAGAGGTGTTTACAAAGCAATACTCTTCACCGCTATGCTTTAAATAGCAGAGGCAGTTCCACATTTATCAAATAGTAATTATTAGGGGCGCCTGGATGGTTCAGTCAGTTAAGCGTCTGACTTTTGAATTTGG